>NC_044000.1:8513750-8840000 GCF_902150065.1 Myripristis murdjan
ACATTGCTGCTTTGCATCCCTCTCATCCTCTCAACTATCACAACTGGGAATCCAGCCTCAAGATTTATGAATTATTGAGGATGAGACAAGGACAACAAAGCAAGTTATCGAGTTTCTTTGATAACAATATGTAAGTCTGTCAATGCTTTTTTTTTTTCTTTTTTTTTTTACTTTTAAAATGAAGATTCTATCAAAACTACAGCTGAAAATGTGGAAGAATAGATGAGGAGATGGTAGACGTATTGAAAGGAAATCATTACTCTGAGAAAACGTTTTGTGGACGTTACTAAATGTGAAACATCACTCCAGGATTATTACACCTAGACGTGGTATCCTAAACAAGACATGGCAAAGAGACAGTGCTATAAGTGGGTAAAAAAAAAAAAATTAAAAAAGAAGAGAGAGAGAGAGAGAGAGAGAGAGAGAGAGAGAGAGAGAGAGAGAGAGAGAGAGAGAGAGAGAATCCTAGGGTCTTGTTTCAAGCCAGCAAAGATTAAAAAAGGCTCACAACACTGCCAGCAAGTGGTGACTATAATCACTGCAGAATCATGCCACAAATCCACAAATCTATTAAAGTGATGAATCATAATGAAATTGATTTTAAATCAGTCAAATATGAAAAGCAACTGTACAATCATGCAAAATATGGGTCACAGGTTCAGTCTGTGAGAGAATGTGACCTTAAATCCCTCTCAAAGTGCAGTCATGTTGCACAGAGGAAGCGTTTTCTATATATATGCGTGTGTATTTTTTATACATACTCCTCTAGAATTACCATCAGGAAACATCCTAATGCCTTCTTTTAGTGATCTCCTGCTTAAATCAGCAGCACACTGCCATTTGACCACCCTGCCTCGCAACGAACTGTGGATATTGATACTATGGAGATTATTAATACATGAAGAAGAGACAATAACATGGACATGTGACATGTACATGGACACAGATGTCAGTCAAATTGAGTCTATGAGCTTTGATTTGAAAGACCAGCGGCTTGTCATTTGGCCACCAGGGAAATTTTGGAGCTCTGGAGACTTTGTTGTCATAAATTGCCATGTATGATGTGTACTCAAGACTACTGATCTCTATATACCTGAAAACACCTGTGAAAGTATAGCCACAGGTCCAAAGGAGAGCCTCAGTTCCTGTTATGGTCACAGTGAAGAAAAATGATCCTTGTCCCCTGTAATTGCTGACTGTATTCCTTATGT
The DNA here is from genome assembly GCF_902150065.1 of Myripristis murdjan. Taxonomy (NCBI): domain Eukaryota; kingdom Metazoa; phylum Chordata; class Actinopteri; order Holocentriformes; family Holocentridae; genus Myripristis; species Myripristis murdjan. The sequence goes on from NC_044000.1 coordinate 8,514,962, forward strand.
TTCTCAGTGTATTCTGCCCCATGGAGAGTTGTAACAGCACATTTTAACTTGTGCTTGCATGGGATGTCAGGGTGTATTTTGAAAGCTTGGAAATTATTTGACCCCATTAAATTAGCGGAATGCATAGGATTAAACTCATAATCTTGGGTGCATAAGAACACTGCTACTTGGCCATGATGCAAATTGCAGGGCAGTCTTGATGTTTGTTAAGCCATAGCAAGTACAGTGTGTGTTTGAATAAGGTTTTGCAAGCATAGCCATGGCTTTAACTCTCTTTTTTGTATTGAATTCCTACCGCTGTAATAATGAAAAACTGCCACTTCCATCAAGTCAAATGGATCAGCAGTTCCTGTGAAGAACTGCTGCAAGAACCCCTTGGGTGAAGTTTCTGGGCCTGGTTAGATTTTAAAGGCACGGACAGGAACTGAGCTCACAGACTTTCGTTATCAAGGCCAACATCGTACCACTTGACCTTCATGTCTGAAACATTTCAAGCAGACCAGGTCCTAACATCCTAAATTTTGTATCATGTGACAGCAGTCAGTCTGGAGAAAGAAGTGCAGTTTGGAAATAGACGTGTAGTCACAGGGTGATAAATATGTGCACCTTTATTTGATGAGAAATACTAATTTACTTCCTTCTTTGTTTTGATGTGAACTTGAGTAAGAGTCTGAAAGAGCTGCAGGTTGATAGGTCTCTTGTTGGAAGAAGTAAGCAACCGTGAGTGCCACTTCAAGCCAAAGTGATGAGCATTGTCAATCACTTTATAAAGTGCTTTCAATGAATAGTGACAAACAACAAACACTGTCAACTTCAGCTTTCACCAACTGGCCCCTTGATGAAGGCATGGATGGGGATCGAACCCATGATCTTTGGTTTACGAGACCAACGCCTTACCACTTGGCCACCATGCCTGACAGGTAAATATTTTAAAACATGGCTTCCTGGACATTCGTAATTTGGTGGATTTGCTCAGCATGGGAATCAAAACCTTAACAAGTGAGTTTCATATGCTTGGATTAGGTTTGAAAGGATACCTTTCCTGACAAAGTGCAGCAAAATATGGTATTCTATTGATTTTTAACTTTGAGTGTAAATTACATTAGGAAAATTGTGCACTCGACTAGAGACTTCAAAGTATAAATGTTCTTTGATTGCAATAGAAATCCAACAGTGAAGATATAGAGCAATTGTTATTATATTGAATAACAGTAATAAGTCATAGGTAAGTCATAAGTAAGTCATTTAAATTCATTCTCTTTCTATTAAGTAGGGTCAGGAATCAAGGAGCCGGTAGCTGACCTGATAGAGCCTGTGCTACTTGTGAAGGCATGGAGTGTCAAAAAAAAGTACTGTTCATATTGAAGCTATGGACGATTAATGAGCCTATCATGTTAAAGGCAGGGATATTGATTGAGTGGAGTCAGGAGAGTTGATTATTGTGGATTTCTGAGCTTTTATATGAAGTATCTTTTATGTTTGAAAGATTGGCACCTTGTTGCTTGGACACCATGTGTGACAAAAGCTGACAATCTGGGTACTGAATACTATATCTTTTCAAAAAAAAAAAAAAAAATGACACTTTATTTTGAGCCATGCTCTTAAATAAGAAACTGGCTGTGTGCTTCCATGAGGCTTTATGGATAACATCCAATGTGAAGGCATGAATTGCAGATTGTATCAGTCCTGTACAACAGACTGTTTTCACATGAGCAGCATTGTAAACACAGGTTTTACTAATTGAGGTTCTGTTCCATTTAGGTCATGCTGGCTCCCTGGAAAGACTGTGTTCAACACAACCTTAATTAATATCATTAGTATCACCTTTGTTTACTCTGCTATTTCATGCCAAAACACCTGCTGTGAGAAAAGCTCTATTTACTAAGTTGAAACATTTTTACTTGACCACCAAATCTGTAAAAGCCTTAGCTGTTAGGAGACATCAATCAGCATAATTCTCATTGGGGAATTTATATTTTTTAAAAAGTAACTACAGTAGACACTTATTCAAATAAGTGTTTGAGTGAAAAACAGGTTTATTTCATGAGTCGTCCTTTCTTCTTTAAAATATTTAGAATGAATTAATATGTGGTTGAAATTAGTTTGGTTTTTAAAAATGACTTACTCTGTCATAGCTGATGATACAATCATAGTATTATTGTTTGTTTGTTTGTTTGTTTGAATTTGTAGCCATTGCATCAGTTGAATTCATTCCAAGTGAAAGTCTATCAAGACACAGATTCATTAAGCTCATAGAAGGTGGCTGCAATCATTTGTACGTAATTTGTATATATTTGCACCTTTTTTTTAAGACGGTGAAATATGTGCTACAATCAGATTCTGGATTGTAGCTTTAATATGAAATTTGCTTTGAAGTTTTTGGTAACAGAGTTGAATCAAATCCCCGCCAGTTTGCGCTTCGTTCTGTAGAGGGCAGCACGACGCCTGCGCCGCTGCTGATCTGCTGCAGGTTCACAGAAGAAGGAGGCTGGTGTGCAACAGCTAGGCATCATCATGCCTGCTGCTGTGATTATGGAGGAAAATTATGATAAATTATTGGAGCAGTGTGAAACTCAAGAGCTTGAGGTAAGCTGTTAATCGCCAGTGCAGTTATTATTTCACGCGTCAACGGTGAATTAATATCCTAAACATTCTCCTCGTGAATCCTAGATTATAATGCTGTATGGGACAGTTAGCTAGCTCATGGCTCGCCTGGGGTAAGGAAGATTAGCATCACAGCTAATCCCAGCCGCTAACCCGTACCTAACGTTACAGTAACGCTAAACTGGTTTCCTAGCGCACATTGTTAGCTTACGCTGCTTAGTTCAAACAAATATTGGTGATATTGAATGTTTCTGCCGGCACCCACCATATTTGAGACTGTTGATGTCGGTGCTAGCACCGTTGACAGCAATAGTAAACAGCTAGCTACCTAACCTAGGGTTCTTGGTGTTAACCTGTGTATTGTTTATCATCTGTGATGCTAACGTTACGATTAATAACTAACGTTGGACTGTTAATGTTGCTGTCTCTCGGCGGCTAACCTTAAGCTGAGTATTTTTCAGCAGAGCCATTGACATTTGTGAAGCACCAGCAGCATAAGCTAGTCGACGCTAGCATGTATTAGCGGTGAGTTAGCTGAATGAATGCTGGTGCAGCTCTCCTGGCTCTTTTAAAGCCCAAGAGAACACGCCCAGTCAGGCAGCTAGCCTTATCCATCAGCCAGTAATCTGTAGAAAAATTATACTGGGTCTGGTTTGTAAGTTTGCTTCTTTTAAGAGGTGTTAGCGAGGTGACATTAGCAAAGTAACTAAGTATAACCCTACCTGCTTTCATTTTCAACAGGCTCCAGGGGGCATCGCAACACCTCAAGTGTACGCTCAGTTGCTGGCCCTGTATTTACTACACAATGATATGTAAGTCCACCTCATGTCTGCTTTTGTAGAGGTAGAGTTTTTGACTAGTGGTTGTCTGGGGCTGTAGGGGGTGGGTTTTTATCCTCTAATAACCCATTTCAACCCATTTAAAAGTCGTGTTTCTTTCAAAACTAGGCTCCTTGACAAGAAGTTAGAATGAATGCATCTGTCCTTCCAGAGTTTCTTTGATGCCATAAATTTGTATTGTAGCACATCAGTGGTTAGGAATGCTTTATATGCAGACATAATACTGATCCAAGTAAAAGCAGGATTCAGAAGTCAGCCAGATGTCTGTGGGAAAAGTTTTCCTGTATCCTGATGACTTTGATTTGAAACTGTTCAACAAAACATGAATGTTAGGGATAAAAATATAAAAGAAAGAAAGCCTGGTCAGTTTGTTAACTTGTATAACCTTGAAAAAGTAAATACAGGGGACAACTCTGTAATGAGTGGGCAACTACTAGGCTATTTGTTGGAGGGAAATAGTAGAGCAAAACCCAGGAAATCTTTTACAAATTTTTGTGCTCTTTATTCATTCAGACAAAAGGAGCACTGATATCACTTTCACTCATCACCCTCTCTGTCTGTGCTGCTTGAGATGCACCTACACTGTTTTTATATACATTACACAGTTGGGCAGTTTTAGTGCTAGCATAATTTAGATGGGTGCCTTGGGTGTCTGGCCTGCATGGCAGATTGCAGGAATTACTGTGAGTGATATCATTAAATATTTAGTTAAATAAGCACACAAAGAGCGGTATGCTGTTACAAATTCACTCCCATGAAAGCTACATTTCTGTTAGTCCCATTTAAACCCATTGTTTTGAATGTTCTCTTGCAATGGAGTCAGGCAATGCATTCTCAAATGCAACCCAAATAGTGCAATACTGACATTCAACAAATACAAAGGCTCGTTTTGGAGGGAGGATGAACAAGAACAAGAACTTTTTTTCTGCCAGTGCTCGACTAAGTCATCTCAAACCTAGTCTCACAGGCTGTGTGTAGGCTGAACACTCTTGAGTACACAAAAACTAAAACTTTCCTGCTTTAGGTTGTTCTGCTCACTGACAGTGGAGTAACCAGAACATTTTTTCCCTGTTTTTAATTTGTGTCTGTGTACAATACTTTAGAGAGAACTTTTCAGACAGAAATGGTCTTGGATAAATGTATTGAAACCACAGCCAGGTTTCTGTGTAATCACAGTAGAGAACGCGTCTTACGTGTTTTATGTCAGATCTCATTGCTATAACATACATTCCAGTTGCAGCTCCATAAATCCAAAGCCATAACCCTCCAGCGCCACATAAGAAATAAAATGAAATGGCTTCCTTGAATGTCTGGAAAAATAATATTTGAGTAAGTGCATTTGACTGGAAGAATAGTTTTAAATGGAACGCACAGCTTCACAAACACTACTTTTGGCTTGGTTTGGATTTGAATCATGTTCAAAATTGTTGAATAACAGCGCGGGAAATTTAAGCTTATTGAGTTGTGCCACAGCTAATTACCTCTGCAAAGGAGGTTAGAGATATTATGTAATTGCTGTTTCTGTCTGCTTGTGAGCAAGATATCTCATAGGTCTGAACGGATTTATATGAAACTTGGTAGAAAATCTGGTCCAGCGTCAAGGAAGAGTTGATTAAAATTTCACAGCAGCCGGCCAAAAGATATAACAAGGACAACCAGAAACACAACTATGACCATGCTGCAATTTGCCTCATTCACCCTGGTGCCATATTTGGTTAACTCAGGTCATGCAGGGGGTTAGACATGAAAGTGCCACAGACTCCAATGTTGAAATTCCACTATAAAAATACTATTTCAGTAGTACTGAATAAAATGACGTACAGGTCACACTTAATTTCAAAGTCTTTATTAAAAGACTTCAAATGTGTTTCATCATTGCAGTTTTCATTATATAAAATAAAATGATTGGCGCCAAACGGACGCCCTGGTAAGCGCACATTACATCTCAGATCTGTCTAGTTACTGCATACATAACACAACCGTGTAGGTGGTACAGCTGGATTTAATGTGTGCGTATCAGATCCAACCACTTGATGGAAGACATACCACCCTATTGGGTGAAGGCAAATACTGGATCTGGCTCCTTGGTGGAAGTCTGCGCTCTGCTGATCAAATTTCCCAGTTCAGGTTTGTTTTGGTTTAAACAAACACTAACTTGTGATGTTGCTGTTCCAACAGGAATAATGCCCGATATCTCTGGAAACGGATTCCCCAAGCTATAAAATCGGTAAGCAAGTGTAGCCTCTTAGTCCCAGTATTTCAAAATCCTACTGAAGGCCACTCGTATGCTCTGATAGTTGTGTTGTGAATTATTGAATGATACTGGCTGGTGTCTTAACAAAACCAGCCATCCAGGCTGGCTGAGATGGCCATGGCCACTTTGGGACTTGGCATATGAGTGTAGCCTTCATAATAATTTAAAATGAACAATCTCATGGCCATCCAGAGCAAACTGTGTTTTCAGTTGCTTAGCTGAAAGCCAGGTAGTGACAGGGTGCCTTCGTATCTTAAATGTTGCAGTGCTTATCTGACCTTTTAGAAATATTTTGAATTTATATTTAAAATGGCCCAGCAAATTGGAGGGTACAGTGTTCAAAAATGATTTGCACCCTTGCAAGCTAGAAGTGTGTGACTTTATGAACCAATGTGATACAATGGTTTGTTGTGTAGCAGAATTAAAGCTTGTGAAATGTTTTTCTATTTGTAATACACAGGCAAACCCAGAGCTAGCGGCTGTTTGGGCTGTTGGCCAACGCATATGGCAGCGAGACTTTCCAGGGATCTACACAGCGATTGCAGCCTACCAGTGGTCTGAAAATATCCTTCCAGTCATGGAGGCTCTCCGAGGTATCAGTGATCACAATCATGTCTTATTTGAACCTATTAAGTTAATCTGCCCACTCATGCTACTGTAAGTGAACATTCAGGGGGAGCCAGCACTTGTCCACAGAACATTGGCTACTAAATGTCACTTTTGCTATTTTACATGCCACATAGTTAATTAGATAATGCCTACTTGTCCTCCAGAATGGTGTTCAGACACGTTAACCAGCCACAGCCAGAATCTGCCAGCAGTTGGTTGTTGTCTTGTTGTCTTTACCTAACCGTATGACGAGTTTAAATATATTAGTTTGTGCATGTTTACCTCATTTCCATCATGTTTTGTTCTTAAATGATGTTGATGAGGAAGACACATGGGCTAAACTCCCCCTAGTATTTTTTTCTTATCCATATCTTCAGCAGGGTTTAGAGTCATGATCAACAGGGGGTAGTTAAACTCTTGACATGTTATACTGTGAGGTATCCCAGCTAACAATGTCAGCTAATTATGGGAGGGACATTTTCTAACATCCTCCAGTGTCCAAAAGTATAATGTATTTGTATAAGTTAAGCAAAGCACAATCTGAAATAAGGTACCAGTTAAATGTTTAGATAGTTATAGGTTTATGTAGTCGCTCTCTAAAATGTCACAATATCATATATAACATAAATCTAAAGAATGACTATACCAAATTGTTAACTGCATGATGGCAATATTTGGGCCTTCATGTCATGTGGTGTTTCACTTGTGAGAGTTTAAGAATAGCTTATCTCATGTTTATGGTACTGTTGATTTGTCACGGGCAGTGTTGTATGTCACATGACAGTTTGGAGGACCACCACTTGGTGAGGTGAATGTTTCGTAATGCTTTGCTCTGTATCAAGTAAGCCAGTTTTCTTCAAAAGTCAAATACTGACTAACTTTAAGTATAACAAGTTGGTAAATCCACCTTGAAAGAAATTATTTCCATAACATTCTCATTGGCAAGTAAGTTGCAGCTCTGTGTTCGTTTTAAGCTGTAATTGATGCGATCACATACACAAAAGTGATTTTATTATTATTTCATTATGTTTTTATTATTATTTATATATTTATTTGTGTATTAGGTACTGAATATAAATTAACAAAATTTTACAAACCAACAAGATTGAATGAGTGACCACCAAATAGTTTGTCAGAGTGATATAATGCCTGTGGCAATTAGATATTCAACTTTGCAGCATTAGTTTAGTTTTAGATAATAGGATACTGCTTTCAAGCACACAGTAAGTCCTATTGAAGAATTTGTCTTCAAGACGTTCTTCAACAGCATCATGCTGTGCTCACTGTGGTATATAAAACAGACTATGTGAATAACAAAGTGAGTTTGTGCCATAACCATGGAAATGAAATGGTAAACACAACAACTCTGAGTCAAATGTTTATTGACGTGGCTTGTTGTTTACCCATCAAATGACCCCACACCTTCAGGTGGGGCTTCTCTGGGCCAGTCACAAGGCCCTGTTTTTCTCCTCTTAGGATACCACTTCTGTCAAATTTCGTCACTGCAAAAGGGGACAGTGCTCCCACTGCCATGTGACACATGCAACAACCAGTAGGTGGGGGCCATTTTCTCTGAAAAGATCCCTGGCCAGCAAGCAGGGAGGAATGTGTTCTCTGGTTAGTGGAAGGGATCGGGTGTCACTGACTATGAAAGGTCGGTATAAAGGACGGGGGTGTCAGCTTCTGACCAGAACACATATCGACATCTCATGAGTAACAGCAAAGACTAAGGACGACATTGCATCCTGCTCTCCATTTTAATAGCTAAATGCTTATTAGCTGACTGAAAAGGAAAAAAAGCTTGTAGTTGTCACTGTGTAGAGATCAAGAAACTTTTCCGGCCTATTCCAAGCTTTTCCATCATGGATGTCCAGAGGACAGGATCGGTGGTTCGTCCCCCCAGCCCTATGGAGAGCCTGGAGAAGCAGCTGAGCTGCCCCATCTGCCTGGATATGTTCACCAAGCCAGTGGTCATCCTGCCCTGCCAGCATAACTTGTGCCGCAGTTGTGCCAGTGACCTCTATGACTCACGTAACCCATACCGCTTTTCTGGCGGTGTCTTCCGCTGCCCTACTTGCCGATTTGAGGTTGTCCTCGACCGCCATGGTGTGCATGGGCTCCAACGCAACCTGTTGGTGGAAAATATTATTGATATCTATAAACAGCAGCAGGAAGGCAGTGGCAGTAGTGGAGGAAACACAGAAACGTCCCTGAAGCCAAAGGAATCCAAGGAGCCCCTCTGCCCTGAACATGAGGATGAGAGAATCAACATCTATTGTGTGACCTGCCAGATACCCACCTGCTCCATGTGCAAAGTGTTTGGCCAGCACAAAGATTGCGAGGTGTCACCTCTAGCAAGTGTGTACCAGGCCCAGAAAGGTGAACTGAGTAACGCTATTGATGCCTTAGTAGCCAGCAATGGCCGACTGCAGGCCCTCCTCAACCAGATGGAAGATGCCTGCCGTGCTGTGCAGGACAACGCTCAGCGTGCTAAGCAAGGGCTAGCCGAACGCTTTGACCTGCTCTACGCTGTACTGGAAGAGCGCAAAACCCTGTTACTAGAACAGATTGGGAAAGAGCAGGACGAGAAGGTGGCAGCTCTGCGGGCACTCGCTCAACGTTACGGTGAACGACTACAGGCTAGTTCAGAGCTGACAGATTCGGCTGTGAGAGCATTGGAGCAGAGTGGTGCTGCTGAGTTCCTGCTTTCCTCCAAAGGACTTATCACACAGACTAAGGATGCTGCCAAAAGCTCACTGGGTGAAGAAAGGCCGGAACCAGGCTTTGAGAAGATGGACCACTTCACTGTATCAACACAGCATGTTGAAGCAGTCCTTGCAAAAATGGACTTTGGACTTGGTGATGATGATGAGTTTGAAGATGCTGAAGGAGATGAAGAGTAGTAATAATCGAACATGTAAAAATTATGATGTACTTTTGTAGGTGTTTATGGCAGGGACTCTAGTTGCAATTTGTTTAAAATCTTGAAGGAAGCTGGGAAGTTACAAAGGGCTCAGGCTTGAGTGGCTTGCCCCTATTTTGAGTGCAATATTTAATTTCAATGTTGTACTCATACTTTTTCTTATCCTTATTTTATACTTTTGTACCTGAAAGCCAGCTTTGTGCTGGTATTGTTGAATAATAGAGCTAGATAAATGTAAATACATGTTTGCTAAAATGGTTTACACTCGTTTTCCTCACATGTACCTTATGGGAGTTAGTTATTTTGCTAATTTCTTATTTGTATGATTATTCAACATGATAAATGGTTAAACTAATAGTGTGCACTTGAATCGATGATCAGCTGATCGATCATCAAAGAATCACCAAGCTTGAAATAAAGGAGCCATGAAATTAAGTATATGTTCTTAATTGTTTTTGCCTGTACTAATAACATTAAGTGTGCAGTAAGCACACATTCAGGTAGTTTACAGAAAAAATATATATATATACTAAGAATTTTCTGGTGTTAATGTAGTGGATTTTCCTTGGAATCTTTTCATGAGAACTGTGTTGTTGCTCTTACTTGGCAGTAAACAGCACTTAAAAATAAAAGCCCTTGCCATGTCCTCTCTGCTTTGCCTTTGCTGGAGAAGAGTTGGGGCTATTTTTAAGAGGCAGGAGGGTGAGAAATGATAGCGGCTCTGGAATAGACTGTCAGAGAACAGCAAATGGGATCCTGTTTCTCCTCCATAAAACCTCCGTCCCCCAGTCATGGACCTTCTTGCTGAGCAGCTCCAAACCAACTCTGGGGTGTTGGAGGGGGGCAGTCTGAGAAGGGCCAGCCCAGGCGCTACATGAGTCATCTCTGGATAGCCCCCTTACGGTCAAGAGGCCAAGATAAAAATACACGTCTGCCCGGGGACTAAGTTACAAAAAACCCCTTGAGGTGACCTGCTTGGCTGAGATGTGAACAATAGTTCACAAACATCTTCAATCTTTTCGCAATATGCCACATCACTCAGCTGCAAAACTTTGGAAATGAGTCGAGTTCCACACAAAAGCAGTTTTGTGTTGAGCATGTTTGATAAATGGGCCACTTAAAACACACAGGAGCTGGTGGTAGCTCATTCATTCTGCAGTGGTGTGCCACCATAGCGACAAATAACTCTTTAAGTTTTCCCTAGCTAAAATAATTAAAGCAAAAAGTGGAACAATGCTAATGTTTTTATTATTTTTAGCAGTACTTCCACTAAAAAAAACTTGGTTGGAAAGAGGTATGGAATAAAACTAAAAGTAACCTTAAGCACAACTGGTACATAAAATCACAGAGAAAACAGTGCCTCCCTGTAGTTTGCCAAGTTAACATTTTTCAGTCCCTCTGATCTCCACCTCTTAAGCATGTAGACAGAAGTAGAAGAATAACAGGAAGCCCCTTGGACAGCAGAATGAGAGAATGCGCTTGACAAATCTTCTGCCTTCTCTCACAGCTGTCTTTTCTCATCCTACTTGTTATTGTTACTGCTGCTAACACTGTTGCAATGACTGGGGGCTGGCTGTTGGTACACATAAACCGTTGCTAGGCTATAAAGCAGGAAAGGCCACAACCCTGAGGCATTTCCATGATAGCGGTGGGAGAAGCAACAAACAGGTCCCGCAAAATCTGTCTGTGCCATGCTGTCAGTCACGCAGCCCTATCAGCTTTACATTATCATTACAAAGAACTCTGAACAGCATAGTTTGATGCTGTGGTGGGGACAGGCTAAGTGGGACAGCTTTGACAGTTTGGAAGCCTAAGCCATTTGATTTGGTGTGGATTTTAGCGGTCTATGGCGCAGGCAGTGCACACCTAACCCATTTTCCCCCTCACTGTAATTTTGATTACAGCACCCATAGGGATCATCAGTGAAAATAGACATGATAAGTTGATGTCCATGATTCATCTTGAGCATGCTTGATTTAACAAGACCGATTGTGCAGTTAGGGCCAAAATTTAAATTATACTTGCTCATCAGTTATTTGCCATCAGTTAATATCCCAATGGGACGTGTGATTTCAAAAAAAAAAAAAAAAAAAAAAAAAAAAAAAGTCCCAGCATTCTTATTCAAACAATTCCTTTTTCCTACCTGACTAACATGTTGCAGATTAATTCATTTTTTTTCCCGCTGTGACCTTATGCCTGCAGCTGATTTGGGGAGAGGGAGAGATTAAGTATTGAAGGGAAATTTTTTCACACAAACAAACACACACACACACACACACAACAACTACAACTACAACAACAACAACGACTGTAACTGAATCTTGAGAGTTTAAGATCATACACCTATAGGCTTGTATACAAATCTGCTGGGAGCACACGTCTTTTCCGCATAAGACTATGGATCACATGTGACAAAAATGAGTTATAGGCACATGTTTCATACAGGAGGAAAACTGTCAGGGTCAGGAAAACATGGGATAAAAAATGTTCCGTGCAGCTTTTTAGCACTCACTTAACAGTTTAACAAAACACACACACACCTGTAAATGTTAATGGCCTTAGCAGAGAAGGGACTTTGTGTCCCTTGGCGTCAATGTCAGTTGGCTTCAACAAACTTGCCTGTCACTCGTGATAAATTGTTACTCATAGCGTCGAATCTCCTGGTCTTTGGTGGCTCAGAGTACCTTATCAGAGCCCAAATTTATGTGGTTGTTTGCTGTCTGGTGCAGATTTCCCACCGTGTTTACAGGAACTATGATGCTGGAATACTATTTTAAAACTTCTGCTTTACATTTTACATAACATGCTGTCAGTCTCCTGTATTCCATATGCTACGCCTTTGTTGTCCCAGGTCTCGCAGCCCAGGCATGCACTTGAAGCACCACTGTAATGTCAAAATGCTGTTTTGACATTTACTTGCATAACATATCTGACACTTTTATGTCATTGGCTCATATATCCCTATGCCTTCGCAGAGAGCACACGGCAAAGGGCGTATGGTCTCGTGGCTCAGGCGTATACTTCCATCACAGCAGAAGATTTTGCTGCCTTTGTGGGCTACTCCGTTGAGGAGGCTGTGAAAGGTAAGACTGAATTTACAAAATTTCCTCATGGGGAACATTTCAACATCATCATACAGAAAGAAGTCATTTTTTTCAGGTGTTTTTGCCCAGCTGAAGTTCCATGAAAAAGATAGTAAAACTCAAGCAGCTGCAGGAGTGCTTTTTCTGTATCTGACCCTGACCTCTGACTCCCCTGAGGAGGAGGGGTGGGAGAAAAGAGAATTTCCCTATGAGGATTAATAAAGAAATTATCTGAATGACAATCATTGAAGTTTCTCGTTATTCTTGGTGGAACATTGTTAATATAATGGGGAATGTTATGACTTATTTGGATTATCATGCAGTGAATACATTTCATCAGTCTTCTTTCTGCACTTACAGCTTACTGACATAAGTAGGTTTCTGTCTTACTGGCGAAGGGTGCTGTACTCAGTGCATGTAAACCAGACAGGTGTAGCAAAAAGACATTCTTTTACCTCATAGCAACAGAGCAGTAAAGGTACAGGGTGCAAGTGCAAAAAATAAAAGTTACAAAGCAGAGACCAAGCAGCAAATTTGAGAAAGAAAAAGGGTCCTTTTATAAAAAAAAAAAAATAAAATAAAGAAAAAAAAAAAAAATACATGCACCTGCAACAGTCTTTCTCAACTCAGTTTCTGTCTTTGCCCAAAGGTGTGGTGAGCCAGGGCTGGCAGGCAGACCCCAGCACTAGAATGGTGATGCCCCAAAAGCCAGGTAGGTGGCACTGTTGCTCTTTTCCATTTTCTCCATCTTCAGCCTGATGTACTCCCACATGTTTTCTCCTCCCGAGTAAGCCTAGTCCTGCAGCACTGTCATCACATTACTGCTCCTGCTAGATGTCTTTACAAATGTCCAGAACTGTGAATTATGAGATTTTTGCAATCTTCATGAGGGATTTACCTTTTCCTCCAAGAAATTCCCCCCAACAACTCAAAAAGTAGCACACTTTGATTTCCTCTGTATAATTTCCATATTCAACCTCACTGCTTTTTTCTACATTAACGTCATTTCACTCCGTCATCATGAACCTCCTTGTCCTCCTTCCTGTCTGTGTTTTGGATCACATTATCTCTCTCAAGCCCACCATCTAGAGTCATGTCCACAGGCCCGCAGGATTGTAGATTGATCCATCTTGGATGAGAAACCTGTTTATTTCTGCAAACATGCTGGTGGGAGGTTTTGGTCGGCCCTGCACAGCAGCTTCTCCTCTCTCTAATCAGTGGACCTTAATGCTGAAGCATCTGCCATGCACATTTTCAGCCCAGCGTGGCAGACACACGTCTGCTTTTTTCCTTCCCAGCCCCAACTGGCACTTAATTGTGCTTGTTGATCTTGGTTGTAAGCTGGATCTCACACAGGCTATTGGAAAACAAAATCACTCTGGATTAGTGTAAGGTGTTGTTATATGCAGTCTGCCAGACATGATACTCTAAATGTTATCCAGGCGTCAGTCCGTTACGATCACATCGCCGGAATGCGTAGACTCTGTAGGTAGAGTATTTTTACAGGTCGGGGGAGGTGGTGAGGTAATGAGCAGATGACGATGATGTGATTAACTTATACCACACCGAGCCTCTAGCTGGAGCATGCGTGCTGTGCTCACTGAGTGGAAATGTGGAGATACTACACGATAGAGAGCACTTGGCACAAAGAGGAATCCCCCTCTCCTCACCCTCTCCATACTGTCTCTCTTTCAACAGATCCTCCCCCAGTCTCGTTGGTTCCAAATGAGCAGCAGCTGGCCAGACTCACTGACTACGTGGCTTTCCTCGAGAACTGATAACCCGACAACATCCACCACCGCCTCCCTTTTCTGCCTGCTATGGACAGAGGGAGAACACCAACCGCGGAAGCATTTATCGACATGTTTAGATAGACCCTTCCCACTTCCTTCAAAATTTAACTCTGATCCATTGACAATATCACACACACACAGTCTCACATGGTTTTGAAAGTTAAATACTCTTCTCCAAGACTTGCCTATTTATGTTCATTGTATAATACACCTGCCTCAGTTTTATTCATATTTTCTTGAAATTGCTTGTTACCTTTCAGGCTCCAGTGTTGTATTATATTCTTTAGTGGTTCTGCTTTTTTTGCAGCTGCCTGATGTATTAATTTGGGTGTGATTTTAAAGTGGACAGACATAGTAGATAGCTGTCTCATCTCTGTTTTAAGGTTTCTATTGCTACTGCATCGGTGTTTATATTGAGTGGAGCTTACCGTAACTCTTCAGCATATTGCTCTCTCCCTACTCAATATCAGATCCACATACCACACGTGAGTCCTTTGTGTCTTAGCACTTAATAGTTGCCTTCAAACAGATTTCTTCAGCTAACAGAAGTCTTGGTATGCATCACCATGTGGAGTTCACTGTCGTCTGTGTCAGACTCAAGCAAAGTGTCACCGCATGCGAGTTACTTAGATTGGGCCTACTGAGACATGTGATACTGTGCTCAGTAAACGTTTCCCTCTTTTGACCTTGCATTTGAAGTCTATGTTTTGACTGGTAAATAAATATTTTGATGTGTTTATAATTCAGAATTATTTTCTTCTTTTGAAGTTTTATTTGCGTCGGGGTTAGCGTTTCCAGAGCTGGCTAGGTTCGCTCAGTGTTAAAAATATTTAATTTGTTATGACTAATCTCGCCGGCTCTCTTGGCAAAATGGGGTAGGTGAGTTCTGAGCCCTGGTATTCACACTAAGTCTAATCAGGAAAACATACTGACATTTGCAGAAGCGAGGTTATAGCAATACTAGACCAGCATATAGTTAGGCATACGGACTGTGTAGCCAATAATTCGAGCAACAGAAACTGAAACTTTGTTTCAGTTAATACAGCCACAGTGAGAGATTTGCACAGAACTCAAAACTGACTGAGTTTAAGAGGCTTTCCAATGTTATATGTAGATATTATTAAGCTCTTGCTCACATTTTGACCTTTAAAACGTTAAAAAAAAAATGAAAATATTCAAATGTGTCCATAAACACTAAATCTGCAATTTGCATCAGTAAAACATGGTGGAAAACCATGGGCATGCCGTCAGTGTTGTAAAGGAATTTCTGGCTGCCATGTGCTCAATAACATTATGAAATAAATGAATAGAGGCAGATTTTTTTTCATCATGCATACATGAATTTAAACCATATTTATTTATTTGATGCTTATTTGTTTTACTGTGCGCCTTGACGTTGGTGGTATAAGGAAATGGCAGACTAATTAAGCCTCAGATCACACACTGGAGCACTCATGTCTGAAGCACTGGAAGTAATTTGTTTCAGAACGTGATTGGCTTTGCTTTGAAAATTGCACATTGTTTAGTAACACACCATTGGCAGCATGGTCTGTTACCAAACATTTATATTATGTTTCCACTTGCCCTTTTACCTTTCCTTTACCTGCCATGTGTACAGTCATAAATTGTCTTGTTCAGTGACAGATCTGGGCAAAAGTTCAGGTTGCATTTCATATTCTGAACATGGAAAGCCTCTGCATTGCTCTTTTTTTGTAAAAACACTGTCCAGCAGTCAGTAATTGAGGCCTTGTTTTCATTTCCCCCAGTATTCACATTAACTTGAGCATACCCTCCACCTCTCACTGGTTCATCTTGTTCTAGCCTATATATAGAAATGATGTGTTTGTGTGCATTCTCTGTATACAAACACGTGTTCACACAAACTCACGTAGAGGCTCACACTGAAACAGCATCAGCCACATGCAGGATAGCATGTCAGAGTCAGTCAGCACAAGTGTGAGACGGTAACCGACCCTGATCACTATCCTGTGAGTTACTGCTGACCTTGGAAGGTCTGTCACGAAAAAAGAACGTGTCACGGATCAGTTATACTTGGGGCACTGAGGCAGGACTAAATTAGTACATGGTGGCGCATGCACAAATAAAACACCGCTGATGAAACTGAGCTGAAAATGTGCTGGTTTTGGTGTCTCAGTATCAAAGTAATTAAGCTGTACTGATGTGGGCTTCCACAACACGGTCCTCAATTACTAATGCAAACCAGTAAGCTGGCTTTCTGTTTTCCCAGTGCACAGTCTAAGATAAAATTTCAACAACATATTTCAACTCAGTGCAGGTTTCAAAATGTGCAAACAAAGCAGCGCATTACAATCGCTGACTCATCGTAATTAAGACCAGATCACCTTCTGATGTTAATTATGTCTGTAAACTTATATTTGTAGTGGCTCAAGCCCGATTTTGAGCAGCTATACTCAGCTGCTGCCTTTTTTTTTTTTTTTTTTTTTTTAAATGAAGCCCTGCCTCTTGCTCAGTGTGTGCACTGAGCAGAGCCATTGGTTTACAACATTGTAAACGGCTCCATTTGAAGAGGAAACAGACATACAACTCCTTGTATATTCTGTGCATGTAAAGCTATGAGCAGGACTGTTTACCCTGACAGGTTTATGCTGACAGGGATGATCGCTCTCCATGCAATGGCGGTGTGGACTTACAAAAGCCAACTAATTCGGTGAAGGGTCACAGTGAAACAACAGACTTGGCATCTCCCTGTGGACATTAAATCATCCTTTGTCGTACAGTTTTGGTGCACTTTAAATACTATATCAGACTAGTGCTGAGTAACCTGATGCGTGAGGATAAACAGCACACTCTAACAGTTTCATCTGATACATAAAAAATGTCAGGGGAATGCTGTGGAGCAGCTGGGGGAAGCCTTTGAAGTGAGGACACGAGGTCATATGGTCTGGAGGTGCAGAGTGGATGCAAACCACTTGTATTAGTGTGAGGAGTATTGTCCTGGAGGGAATTCTGCTTGTCAGATACTGGCCCCTTGGAAAAGTCAGATCAGTATGATAATGTGATTTTTTTCCTGACAATTATCTGAAACATGATGGCAAAAATATGGCCAGAGATGTTTTTACTGTACTTACTATACACAAGTGTTCAATAAATTCAGTCATGACGTGAAAACCTATGAAGCTTTCCAGCAGTCTAGAATAGTAACAGTTTTAGTGCTGTATAGACAAAAAGCAACAGGACAACTTATTTGTAGGAGAACTTATGATGCAGCGATACATATAAATGTTTATAATGTTTTAACAAACGAAAGGAAACACATGGTCCCTTGACTGAGTCTGTGTCCTTATGTCTTTTGCACAGATGTTCGCTAAGAGCCTGGGGCTCTTTTTGGTGAGGTCATTTTTTCCAGCGGTCAAAGGTGACCTTTGCCTCGCACCATAGCACATGCCACTGAAGTGATGCTCGAGAGCGCTGCAAGCCTCCCCAGTGACTTGAGAAAAAAAGTGCTGACATGAGCACCACATTTGCTTTCCCTCAATATAATATTTACATTCCTTTGCGTTAGCAATTGTTGCATCCCATTCATTTTGCGCAACTGAGCCCAGTGTCATTATAGTTGTTTCTGACACTAACCAAGTTTTAGTAAAACATGGTTTAATGTCAGTTTCATGAGGCGTTATGACAAATGACTGAAGTGTGCATAGAGAATAAATTTTGAAAGCATTTTTTTTAAAAGGAAATCCCCTCCTTACTTTGAGGGTGTTTGCAGCAGGAAATGCTTTAATACGTATGCATGGCATGTTTTGATCATGCTTACAGTATGGCTTGTTCAGCCTCTCTGACAGTGTTTACATCATGACATGACCTGTTCAACAGCTCCATCATATCTGGAGAGGTGTAGCAGGGAATATCTTGGAGTGGGAGAGCAGGTTAAAAAAGCAGCTGAATGAACCAGTAGGGGGCAGCCTTCACTGAGAATTGGAGTGGCCCAAAGTTGAGATCTGTATACACCGTTAATCATCTGACGTGAAACACACTGTTCACTATTACCAGATCCTAAAGGCATCATAGACAAGTTTATAAAGCTTTCATCCCAAGTGCAATATTTGGATAAAAAGGGAAAAAGAAGCTTTTTTGGTGCTGGTGTTTTCCTTTGGTCTGCTCCGACTGAGGGCTGTTGTTTAATTTTTCATTAAGAGCAGTAAAAGCCCCTTCACATCCACAGTGAAAATGTTTCCATGTGGGATGGTGAGTCATGCGCATGAGACCAGGAGAAGACTCCAAGAGGATGTGGGAGACTGAAAAGAGGAGGATGATGAGAAAAAGAGAGAAAGCAGGGAGGGATATGGACAGAGAAGGAGAGAGGTGGTGAGAAGGGCTGGTTGGAACTGAAGAGAGAGAAGTGGTGGGAGGAAGAGTGAGGAGAGCAAAGGAAATATTGGAGGGATGGTAGGTGCATGGGCCAAGAGGACAAATAGTTCTTACAATGGAAAGAGTTGAAAGACATAGATAAAGATGGGATAATATAATCCACCCTAAGTGCCTTAAAAGTTGTGACTTTTAAAATATTACACTAGGGAGCTTTTGAATTTTATTTGGCTTATTTGTATGCTCCATTAAAAAAAGATTTTTGAAGTGACACCAGGAGTGAAAAAGGACACAACTTGAAATATCTAAATTTATTCCCAGCGGCCTTTTTTATCATGCATTTTTTTATAGTTGTTTTATGACAAGCCTGGTGAATACCAAGTGACATGAGGATTAACAAGAGTCTGTGTTCATAATTTACTGAAGTTTACACTGGTTGAAGGTGACAGGTAACATCTGTTTGCTGGGGAAATGGTGCTAAGACCCCCTCCCACACACACACACACACACACACACACACACACACGCACACAAAAGAAATGCCTGTGGAAATCATACATACACATACTACCCTCCTAATCCTGTGAATGTGCCCCTGACTAATCTCATGCGAACCAAAAGAAGTTGAAAATTCATTCTCACGAAATGGAGCATTCGATGCACTGTTACGCGCAGCTGTTTTCCATGCCATGTGACCTCTGTAAGAGTTCCCAGATAATGACCATGCGCTCCGGGCCTTCACATCTCCTTATCCAGAAAATTTCCTAATCAACTATTAAAAGTTCAGATATCCATTAGGGCTTGAATTGGCATAAGTGGCCCTACATCCAGCCAAAACTGAATGGATCCTTAATAGGTCCATCATTTGCCCTTCATTCATGTGCTTGTCCTGGGGACTTCACCTTGACATATGTGCAATTGCAGAGGAAATGAAGTGAAAAAATGAACACTGATTATTGGCACAGCACAACGAGGCAACAAAAGTCCACTGGATAGAGTAACATTCACAAACCCATGTGGACGGTGAGGAAATGGGGCGCTGTGCATGCTCATTTTTTAATTTTACTGAAAAATCTGCTATAATATGAAACCACTCAGAGCCAAAAAGGCATTCCTGCTGTATAGTCAGTGAAGACTCATGGTTTATTGAGGGTTCACAGTGAAAATCCCATAATGTTATATAATACTTTTTTATTTTTTTAAGGCAGCCCACTAACCAGTCCATTCCTCGTCTTCTTGCTTTATTTAGACAGTTGGAAAGCTGAGAGGACAGCAAGGTTAAGGAGGCACAGCAGAGATGGATCTTGCTGTATTCAATCATTGCCCAGCAGGAGAGCAGATGCCTGCACACAGCATCAAATGTCTTAAATCTACTCAGACTGTGAACGTGAAGGTAGTGCGATAGGGAAGTATCTGTCTTTCACCGATACATTTACAATCCAAGGTCAGGAGTTTCCAGGCCATGGATCTGATATGGTCTTGAATCAAAACCACTTTTCATGCGAACTGGCTTTTTTCCACGCTTTTGAAATGTTTTTTCCTCATGCGAGATGTTTGCTCTCCTTACGTCATCAGGATTCAAAAGACATTCTCAGAACACCTTAAGTTTCACTTTTCCAAAACTCGGAGTCAGAATGAGAAACACTTCATTCACAAGATGCAATTAATGTAATAATTGCACCAGGAATTTGTTTTGGTAGCATGTGTGACATTTTTGCACTGCAGACTTCGGCCTTTCACCCAGTAACATAGTTCACACTGACAAACTGCTGCAGGGATCTCACATACAGTGCTAAGAGAAGGTGCAAGACACATGAAGAGTAGTATACAAATATACATACAGTATTTCCTTGGTAACTATGTATGTATGCCAATCCAGGATTACTTTAAATGGTCATCATGTGTGTTTATGTTCTCAAAGAGTTAATCCAAACATTTCGCTGTGGTTTGCAGCCAGCCACAGCTAACATACTTTTACTCCAAGTCCTGTGTAATTATTTTTCACTTGCAAACATTCTTGGGATATTTGAAGGCCTGAATAAACCATTACAAAGATCAACTGTTGGTAGTATCTTGCGTGGCATTTACAAAATAACGTCAAGCAGACTATCTTTCAAGCAGAAGACTAAACGTCCCTCTGGCAGGAGGCAAATCCCTCAGTTGATCCTGACCTCTGAATGCCCTGGAAAAGGGTCAAGCAAAAAAAAAGGATTTCAGTCAGTCACTAATGTGTCACATTACTAATTCTTATTATTACTACCTCTACCCTTACAACTCCATCCTGTGAGTTTAATCTCAGTTTTGTTATTTTGAGACCAAGTTCACAGCACGAGTAGGCTTGAAAACTTTTAACCATCAGTGCACCACAAACGAAAATGGCAATAAGTACTTTTTCAAATATTTAAGGTCAAGACGGTGTAGAGTTTAAATCAAGCAAAAAAAAAAACAAAAAAAAAAAAACATACAGTTTACGACACAATACTTTTTCCACTTGTATTTAGCAATATATACTGTCCTATTCTTCTGTCATCTCCTATACCTTCCTATCTAAACGTTGATGTAATTTTTCTCATTTTAACTGCCCTCTCATTTATTGTTATTTGCCTTATTTGTGCAGGATAAACCCATGGTGTTGTGTAACACAACATTTGTGTTATGGGTTCCACTCATAATTAAGAAAATCAATGTAAAGTTTAGGTAAAGTTTGCCTCTTGCATTTGGTGAATTCCTCACAGTTCCTCCACATTTTGGAAGCCTTGTCTTGTGTTCAGATGTTTGCAATCCAACCTGTTCTCTTTGAAGAGTCAGAGGTTTTGTGTGGTATTCAGACTTGCCTGGGTACCAGTGGTATTATTGTTGATGGCTGGGTCTGTTATCAGCTTGATGTGATCAATGCAAGTTGTTGAAGTACGTATGACGATCACTATGTGGTAACATTTTCCCAGCGCCTCTCATCCTCCTGCAGAAAAAGACAGTAAAGAGAACATATGCTGCAGTAACACAAAACACTGTATGTGAAGTCTGATTGACAGAATATTCATAGCGCCTCACTGCAAGTTGCATGACATGCTTGTGATTACTGATTCTGTTTCAGTTTATGCTTGGAAGCCGGGTGTCAGAAGGCAGTCAAGTATACAGCACATGAAAGCATTAAGGCACGAATGTTTAACTGAGTGGTGTAAAAATGTCAACCATTTTGAACTGTGCATATACACTAGTGCCTACAATGACTAGAGCAAATACTGCCTCTCAGGTGTCAAACTAATTTTTATTCCTTTACAGCTGAATCTGTATAAAATCTCTCCAATACTCATAATATGTACATGCTTAGCATTGTGAGTGACACATGATAATATAAATGATTGCTCATTACCAAGTCAAATCTGGAGCACAGCTGACATTTTTCTTCTTCCCTACATTAAATCCTTTCCAGGTTTTCAGCCTTCCTCTCTCTCAGCTGTTGACAGCCGTTGGGAGAGGCAGAGTTCACTGCTGGTGAAGGTTCCACCTCTGCCTACTCCATAAACGCAGGCTTGCAGGGTTTATTTTAGCCTTACCTCACCACTGCGACGTCCAGCATGAGGTGGAACAACACCAACCCAAATTCCCATAGCAGGAAATTGACTCCAGTGCTATTGACCTAACCTGTGTTTCACTCAGTTCAGAATGTTTTATTATTTACTGTGTGTTGATTAAAAATTCTACATCAACCAGTACATCAATGTCAACTAAAAAGAAGGGACAAGCGTGCAGGTTTAATTTTGCCAGTCCCTTTGGGTTCCTTAAGTGTTTTCTCAATTCCCATACACTCTAGCAACAGCTTAATTAACATTAGTTGCAGTGAGTTTTGCTGAAACAATCATAGAAACCAGCAAAATTACCATCAGTTGTTAGGCTTTCAGCAGTGCCCAGTGACAGATATTACAGCATGAGCACAAATGGAAATTTCACCAACCCACTAGATTGAGGCTTGTATTTCTCAGACTGGGCTTTTGTAAAATTCTCAAATGCTAGAAAATGAGCTCTCACCAAGTCAGAGGTACAGCTACGAGCGATGCATAACACTGCTTTATCAATTTCTAATTCTGCTTTGGTGATTTGTGACAGCTTGTGAACACAGCTGCTCAGCTTCACTGTTTATACTTTATAGTTCTTGTTGCCTCTCACTTAATGCAGCAGTGGATATGCGTACAACAATGTGTCAGTGAGAAACTTAAAATGTATGATCACTGTAGATTTCTGTTTGTTCCACATTCCAATACTGGACCATACACCAACTGCTAATTATACAGTGATGGGTAACACTTTATAATGACCATCATTAATAAATGGTAAATTTATAGTTAATTAAAATTTAGTTTACAGTTAAATACAAATAATAATGTTTGCACACTACACAACTATTTAGTGACAGTTTATTGTTGCACACGTTATAACATTTTATATACTATAATAAGTATTATTAGTGTTAATGATTACCAAATAAATTTTAAACCTTTAAGAAATTGTTTGTGAAACATCTATAAACACAAATAGATGGACCAGATATGTGTAACACTTCTCTTAGAGTCTGAGAAAAACTCTGGTTTGAAGATGATTCATTCATTTTCTTGATGACGCTCAGTGCTGGCAGTTGAAAACAAAGGGAAACCCTTTGTAAATACAGTATATATTGTGAATCAATACTAAGTAAATACAAAAAATTAACTGGGCTTGTTGTTTGCAATTACAGGAAATGTAAGAGTACAAAGTCTAAAGCTCAACTGCGGTCTGATGCCATCAGGGGAACAGTCAGCAGATTCACTTCTCGACGGTTTGTGGGCATATGGGTTTACGCTGCTTGGCAATCTGGCATCAATATTGTTAAGCCAAAAACTTCAACTGAGGGAGAGTTGTTGCATTCTTTCCTTTCAATGTTCCTCTTTGTTACAAAGATTGTTTCCACATTTACAAATAATGCCATGTCCGTGGCTAACAGAGGTTAACTAAGGTAACCGAACACCACTCGCTCATTTGTGAATTCACCACTTCTGATGCAAGCATGCGAGCTGCACTGTGTATAAAAAATAATTATGCATGATGTGAATGGAAGCAAACCAGTTTTTATAATTTAACTCTATTTACAGTGCTGCATTTTAAATTGATCGAGCTGTGGTTTGCTTTTTCAGTGTTTTTATCGGTTATTCCCAACCGTATTCTCCATCCAAAAGGAGATAAGATAAAGGAGTATCGGATAATTCTTTTAATCTAACTATCTTCTCTGAAGGCACTTTTGACCCTGTGATTTAGGATGGAAAGAATGTTTTCCTCTCAAACATGAACTTTAGAGAAGAAGCCCAAAACTCTAATGTGGGCTGAACTTGGGTTTTATTGCTCTGATTAATAGGACCAGGGAGTGCAGTGGAAAAGGAGGGAAGCAGCAAAACAAAGACATATGCACTGAGGTGAGAGAAGATGCCTTTTTAAATAGCTTCTCAGCAGCCTACCATAAAAACACAATGGCTCCCATTTTTTTTGCTGTGAAATTGTAAAATTGTGTGCATTTCATTGCTCATCAGTATTAAGAAGCTCTGATGTTTTTGTAGCTCTGAACCAAAGTTACACCTTCTCATAGCAACTCGCATGTAGGCAAAGGCTACTGCTGGTCACTATTACAAATTACAATTTTAATTTCTGCTAATCATTAAATTAGTTGTAAGTTATCAGGTCTAAACTTTATATTAGGATTATGAAGGTGAATATTCATTTATATAGGCCTAAAACATGTTGTTGAGGTCTTCTATGTTTTTTCTACATGTGGGAAAAGTTTTATCATTTTAAAGAGTTGAGTTCAACTGTTACCCACTGGAGCAACAAGCTGTTTCACGTTGTGTCAAACTCACCCTCTCTCTCTGAGTGGAATGAAATCTGCCAGGCTGTAAAAATGCCTGCAGCCTTAGACAAACAGAACAATGCTCGTAACATGACGCTCCCCTCTGAAGCAGACGGTGTGAAGAGCCTCGGCCTTCTCCAGTAGCTGTGGCGCTTCATGTGAGTGGATAGCATTTTGGAATTCAGTGTCACATGAAAATATTTTTGTTTCTCTTCTTTAACAGCTCATGAATTAATTGTTTCAGTCCCCTCCTAGCAGACTTTGGATTCCCCAGTCCCTGTAACACCACTTCTGACATGATTAAATCAGATGCCTTGTCTTAATTGAGCTGCAGATAAACTTTAGCTACTCCCAGCAACTGAAAAGTTCATAGCTACGTGCTCTTAATTCATATCAATTGCCATCTCTTTTTAGAGTAATGATAGTTATTTATGGTCATATATTTATGCTTATTGATGATAATGTCAGTGTAGACCTACTACCCACTCACAGCTGATTGGAATTCATCAACATTTGCACATTAATACAATCAAATCTGACTTTCACCCACAGTGTTAATGAATCCCGTGGGAGTTATTAATGTGAATGTTACAATGTGGAAATAAATTCATAAATTTACATTGGAACATTATTCCAAAACCCTAGTAGTATGAAAAATGTTTCATTGGACTGAAAACCCTTTAGTCAGATGGCCTGTTATCCTGAAAACAAATGCCCACTATTTGGAAACCCTGAAGCTCCAGCTCACAGTGCTTTGGAGCACAGAGGCTAGGGCCAAGGAGGTTACAGGAGAAGATGTCATTTATAACTTCAGCTGCAGCTGAGTAAGGGTAAAATTATATATATCTCCCCATAAAGTCTGAACAAGGCCAATGACAGCCATAATAATAATAAAAATCACTTCATTGTCATGGTTAACAACCAAGCGAAGTAATGCCTTCCTGTCCGGCTAGGGAATTGAACCCCGCTCACCTGCATGGCAGGCGGAGACACTAACCGCTCTGCCATCATCAAAAAGAATTCACTTAAATGCTGGAGCAGCACCTGTCAGATCCGGCAGACCTGACCTGACCGGGTGGCCGCACACCGACCGGTGCCGGCGCGGTGCTGGCATCAGGTCTGCCGGATCTGACAGGTGCGCCATGCACACAGACTGGTGTACTTTCATTATAAACCCACTTTTGTTATATGCGGTTGCAGCAGCACATATGACACAGACAGCATGGTTCATTATTAATTGCGCAACGCGGCCATTCGCCGGCAATCGCGCTGCCTGCATTAAACGGTTTTGCAGAGGCAGGAGGAAAGTTGCATGATTTACGTTGTATCCACGTTCGCGCTGCGTGCGTGACCGTGCATGTGCTCGTGTATGCGCCCGTGCCGTGCTGAAGCACACCCCTTCCAACCCTGCCAGAGCGGGGGAAGTGTACTGTTTCAAGCACGGAACGGAGCGATCACACTGGTCAAATAATCCGGATTTTAGGGGCAAACGTGCTTGGGCACCGTACAAACTTTGTAATGTGAGTAGCCTCTAACTCATTCATTTCATTGGATAATATGCCGGTGGGGCAGAGAATCTCTGGGTGGGGTGAGGTGGAAGTCCCTGATTGATCAAAAAGATTCTTCTGATTGTGGCCCAGCCGCCACTGCCTCTGCTCACTTATCGATCACAAGTGGCTTTTCTCAGGCTCAACAGATAGATCACAGATAAACAGAACCGTTTTTAGTCAAAAGAAGAAAAAGGCTCTTGATGAGCACTTCAGCATGAGAAATCGGGGGTGTGGCTGAGAGCGTGTGAAGCCAATCAAATGCGTGAGTCTCACGCCAATGCGTGAGAGTTGGCAGCTCTAAATAGGCAGCGAGCTAATTAACCCAGAGCTTGAGGAAGCAGCTCCTGAAAAGGTAAGATGTCACAATGCAAAGAGTAATATTGTTGCTTTGTCTTGTACTTTTTTTGGCTATAGAGCAAAATGTGCTGTGATGCAGGATAATTCCTTGCAGAAAGAGAAAACATCCGCAGGCGCAACTGAAGAACTTAGGCTATGTCCACGTTAAAAACACATTTTCCCCTCCATTTTAGACTTCTGTCCACACTATGGCGTATTCAATCCCTAAAAATGTAAGGTTACACAAGCAGGTGCCAACATGCATACATACATAAAATGGCGTGTGCTTTAACATCCTGTTGGCGCGTCATGCTTTCAGCTAAGTTATCGTGCCATGCAAGAACCCTGCTTACGCTAACCAGCTAGCACAGCTGCGGCAGCACTTACATTAACAGTGGAAACGTCATGGCTCAGGTCCAAACACATGCCCAGCAGAACAGATCTGCAGTGATGTCTGTATTACTGTTGGTGCCTTGTTGAGCGCGTGCATGGGAATTTTTCCGAAACATGTAAAGAAAGAAAAAGACACAAGTATGCTGCTTTTCAAACAGCTAAGCCTCTAAACATTGGATGTGAAGAATGAAATTGCCAACATGGGGAAAAGAAGAAATTAATATTGCAGACCCCTCAGAGTAATTGAATGAGATTTTAAAATGGCATTAGTGTATGTACACCTGTGTTTGGTTCATTTTCAGTATCCCCACATTCTCCCAGCTGGCTCACACAGATGGACTTCACCCCAACAGTAAAACAATATCACATGACTTTCAGCTTAATGTTAATGCACAAAATGTGGCTCAGCTGGTAGCTTCCTCTTGCAGAATGTGGTATACTGTACATTTTGATATATACTTTGTTTTCAGAACAAATTTATCATGCATGTCAAGAAGGGAACCATAGGAAGGGCGATGTCAGAACGAAAACATTTGTCTCTCTGGAGAGAGTCGAAAGAATGCAGTAAGTAATGACTTCCTCTTATCAGAATGTGTTTTTAATCTCATTTTCTCGCTCCGACTCTGGAGGCCCAGCTGAATTCCTCCTTGTGAGGGGAGTTTTATGCTCACTGGAGGGCAAGGGCCTCGAGGGGTGAGAGGCCGTTTGTATGCTGGAATTGGTTGTCCTCTTTGCCAATCACCTCACCTGTCAAAAATCACATTTGAGGTTAATTTATTTATAAATTCACACTTAGATTTTGTAGTCATACAATGTGGTTTTATGATTTACTTAGTTATTATATATGTAATTGTAATGTAATTTCACTGGTATTTAATACAGACAGCAAGCTATGTAATCAGTCATTAGTATGATAATATCTGTCTTATAATGAAACAGCAACAGTTTTGAGGTGGAAATGTTCATATGAGATAATTCAACAGTGTGTAAGCAATTGTTAGACTGTTGACTATTTCTGAAACTTGCATTTAGGTATGATACTTTTAATTTTTGACTTAGGTACTTTACTGCTATATATATACAGTGATAAAGACTCTGTGTCGACTTGCACAATTGATGGTAGCTATTTACAAGGACACATTAGGGGTTTTCCACACTGGTGGGTAGTGCGCTAACATCCTTACCAGCACCATCTGCTGCTAGGATCTCAATGCCTGGCCCTCTGCCTCCAAAGAGCTGCATTATCCACCACTAACATAATCCAACAGCACTCTGGTAATCTATCAGCAATTCCAAGACTTAAGTGTGAGCTGGCTGTTGATAATTAAATATCTAAGACCACACAGCAGCAATGTAATATGAACAAGATGAGTTATCTGAGGAGCCAGATTGTAAGGTTAATATTGTAATTGGCATGATTTCAGTTTTTTTTCATCAGATTCAGATTTGGATAAAGACAGGTGTGGTGCAATGACTGTTAGATTACAGACAACAGCGAGGCATGCTTGGATTTACAGGTGAATCCAGGGTCTTATACAGAGTCTAATACAGAGTTCTATATTACCACAGGGTAAGCAGTTTTTTCCCCCTCTTATGTGTACCTGAGAAACACATACAGGTATGCATTTCATCTGAGGGTGCATGAGCAATTAGGAGCAGCAACACTGGAGTATGTAGTACACCACTTAAACAGATGTCGTTGCAAAAAATGGATGTAATTTTTTTCCGTTAGCCGACCTGTTTCAGAGCCAGGACAAAGCTGATGTTGATTTGACATCAAATGTTGCAATATTGACCGACCTTTTACCACTGAGCCCAATTTACAGTTATCAGATCACAAATATGCCTTACAAGAAAATCCATTCTTCTCTAGATTTTTGACAGTACAGGGCCGGAGTAGCTCAGGAGGCAAAGTTGCCTGGTAAATGGAGCTTTCCTGGTATGATCTCCAGCACCTCCATCCAGTCTGTTGAAGTATCCTTGAGCAAGACACTGAACCCTTAATTGGTCCTGATGGGCAGCTCAGCACCTTGCATGGCAGCCTCTGTCATGTGTGTGAATGGTTGAATGTGAGGCAGACATTGTAAAGCACTTTGAGTGGTCAATAGATACAAAAAGTGCAACAGAAATGCAGTCATTCATCAAGGACTCAGTTGGTCCTGATGTCATCCCAAACTTATAATACTGTTCTGGACAAAATGAAATCTGGGAGTCCAGTGACTTTGCTCCCTCTATTCCTCACATCTCCTTTTCCTTCCATGTGAGATGTTTAACTTGGCAGAATGCAACACTGAGCAGTTAAGGGAGAGTTGCGGAGTGCATGCTCAGCATTTAGCCCGCCCATGAATTGACAATGGCTGACAAGCATGTTCGCGGTGCCGCAGTATGCCTCTTTTGGTCCAAAGGAGGCAAAGGAGACACTGGGAGAGGGAACAGACCAATCTGTAGGCTGTTTCCACTGTGACTCAGGAGCTCCACATGAGTGGGAGTGCAGTTACAGCTCTGCTACTCAATGTGAAAGTCTTTACAAGCCCCCGACTTTTATGGTTCTTGTGGAGAGATTCAGAGCCAACGCGATGAGTCATCGATGGGACTTCTGCGTGTGTGCTGCTACAGTGGTGAAGAATCCTCACTCATCTCTCCCTCCCCTTCTTCTACTGACCACATACAAAGCCGCCAGGGACAGAGCAGTGCTCCCACGCTCTTAGTTTAACCCTGCCAAGTTCATCAACTGGAAAGCAGTCCAACAAACCACAAGTACAAGATCATTTACCATGATCATGTCTGCTTCAGGGTCTTATTAAACAGTCTTTTGACTGGGCTTCTTTATAGCAAAGCACTGCATGAATCTCCAGTTATTGGTTCTCTTGCCTTGAAAGAAACATCAAGAAGATGAAACCACTGCCCCTTGTTTTTCAAACTTTCTCCACTGAGTTTTTCAGAAAAAAACACACTTTTTCAGTAATGTCTTTGAACGCTGTACGTTCTTGGCATGGAACTCAGTAACTCAGTCTTCCTTCTAGCAGTGTTTACACTGGCAATTCTGTGGTCCTATATGACTCATCAGTCTATGGGAACGAACACACAGACCAGTGGTTAGGGAAAGCGACCGCATGGCACAGCCACATAACTCCATTTAGTGAAATGGAAGTGATCTCGTTGGTGTGGCTCCCGATAATACCAAGCTGTCACAGGGCAGATAAGGAAATATTGCATATGAGGATGAGGCAGAGAACAGTTCTCTTCTTTTTGAATTGAAGTGAATTCAAAGATTTTCAATGACAGAGGACGTGAATGTTTTTCCATTTGAGGCAGTCAGAGTTGTACAATCATAGAATCAGAGAATTAAAGACTACTTGAGGGAAATCATTTAGCACTTATGGGCAAAGATTTGAGGTTATAATTTATACACACCAGCCCAGATAATGTAGCATTTGATACATTTATCTTCCATGATCGGTTGAAGGATTGAGAGTTAAAATATGTCTGAAACTCCAAAGGGAACACTGATCAGTTTATCAAAATAATTCATAGCCACATACCATGTGCTATCTCAAAAAACAAACAAACAAACAAAAAAAACCTCTATTCACCTGTACCTCAGCTGTAGAAATGACCAAACATTTGAAACAGTATAACAGATCAATGGCATCAGCAAAACACCTGCTTAAAGGAAAAAAACCTCCAACCTCAAATTTCTGCTGTATAATTAGTTTATGATGTTCAGTGCATTCCAGGAGTTATGCTGTGATGAAATTTTGTAGTTTATTGTTTTTGTGTGCCTGCTTTACTTTTACTTAAGTCAGTGGTTTCCTACATTTCCTACAGTGACTTTGAACAACCCCTAGAGATCCGACCTTTTTCGCATTAAACTGTGGGTTACACATGGGTGGAAAGTCAATGGCCCCTTACTCAAAATTCAGTGTTGCCATTGCTGCATAGCATCCTGGTCATCAGACACTGCTGTTGGTGGGGAAACTAGAATCTTTTCATCTTCTACTAAGATGGATTTGTCCTACTACATTATATTGAGTGGTGTTTCTAATTTTTTGTCCTCCCTATTTATATACATGAGGCGGACAGAATATTAGAAACACCTCTCAATAAAATGCAGTCCAGTCCAACAGCAGCACTAACTATGAGCTCAATGCCAAACATAGTAAATTAACACCTCTATTACTGTGACAAAAAGAAAACCTGAGCATTATAGGCAGCAGAAAAGGAAACTTTATGGCAGAACAGTTGTATTGGATTGGATTAGATTGTGCAGGTGGACCTGATAAAGCGGCCAATGAGTGTATGTTACAACCCAAACAATAGATGCAACAAATATTCTTAGATCTGTAGAATGTGTATGTAAGAATGGTGGTAAAGGAATAGGACTCAAGCAGAGCAGACAAGTTATTAACAAAACTGGAGTAATTATTGGTACACATAGTGGAAGAAAGTGAGAGAGAGGGGCACATGATTTATGGGTAGGAAGGCTTGAAGAGGCGGAAAAGATCACCACAATTTTAGATTTACTTTACTTATTGACCCTATAATGCATTAATCACTAAATGGAAACCAAAGTAATGGTTTGCACTGTTAATGGTTCTGGGGCTATTTGTTTTAATGAGACATAATTTATTCTCTGTTAGGTGGTTGCATGGTGTGAGAGACAGGGTGGTTTGCATTGGCATGTGCTGAATGCCTCAGCAGTGTACTATAATGCACTTAGTCACTTTCTGTGACCAGCGGAAATTCTGACACAGTGTTGCCAGTCACTGAGGCCTCCATTTTTTCTTGCACATGGAGGGTTGTCCACAGTTTTCACTTGGTTACTCTACTCTTCACCTCTGGAAGCTCAGCACACCAAATGGAAATCCAAGTGCCACATTACATATGTAGATCTTATAAGAGAGATCTTGCACACCATGCAGAAAATGTATATATATATATATCTATCTATATCTCTATATATCTAGATCTAGATCTAGATCTAGATATAGATAGATAGATAGATAGATAGATAGATAGATAGATAGATAGATAGATAGATAGATAGATAGATAGATAGATAGATAGATAGATAGATATACCGGTATATATTTTTGTGCTGAGCCAGAGAAGCATCTAAAATGAAACCAGGAAAATGGTGAAAAGTATGCCATTTGCTATGTTTAATGCAAGTTAACAAGGATGATGTAGATTACTGACAGAGTGTGCATGAGTGTCTCAAGCTGCAGAGACCCTTGGAGCAGCAATAAGCAGTGATGGCATTTGTTGGCTATACTGAGTTAGTCCTAGCACATATAAGCAATTTAGACAGCGTTTTGTGCTGTAACAGAATTGTGATAAAGACAGGGATGGTTGCACTAGGATGGACTGACAAAGAGAGAAGTACCTGGTGGGCAAGAGCCCATGACCAATACAAACTGAAGTGTTCACACACCATGGGTATACATAGGAGTGTGTGTTGAAGTTTGGATGTATATGCATGTGAGTGCAAGCTATGACCCTCAAGCAGTTGTTTAGATCTTTCATGCATCTTTCCAAAAAGCACAGATTGTGGGAATCTGTGCTTTTTGGAAAGATGCATGAGAGAGAGAGGGACTTGGATAAAGAGAGAGTCTCATAAAGTCTCACCACAGGCTGTCAGCAGCTTTTTTGGTTACATTTTAGGTTGTTACTGTTGGATGGAAGTTGTATAGGTTCACTGGATGATATGCTAAGTTAAGAGTTATATAAGATCCCAGGAGTTTCTTTTGGTTCGCTGCTGTGCAATGTCAGATCTCTGTAAACTCAGGCCCAGATTCATTAAAGGTTTGAGCAGGGAAGAGTTCACGCTGCAAAATGGCCAAAGTTTTTCTCTAATCATGTGCTGAAAGTGGAAAGCTAAATGAAAGTACAAATAGTTTGACCTGTGAGAATGGCTGCTATAATGACTGCAAGTTACTTATCCCCAGGATAGTGGGTGACCACAGACCAGTGGCCATCCATGTTGTTCTCATTAAGCAGATGTGCTCTGATAAGATGTGCTGCAAGTTTAATAGTCCCACATGTTCAATGATATTTAATTGCAGTGCAGACTATATACATCCCTGTCATTTTAAATCGTAAAATACAATTCCACAATTTAAGTGTGTATAGTTTAAAAATTAAAACAAAGGCTCATCAGACATGTTGTATAACTGCTTTGCAGCTTAAGAAGTGATTTTTTCCCACCAAATACTGCCTGATTAACTCATCTGTTTGTGTTCCTAAAAAAAAAGTTAATTCAAAAAATCTGTTCACTGTGGTGCATGTTGACAGACGTTACCATGGCATAGGCTACAAAAATAAGTCTGAATGTTTGGTAGTGTTCATCTCTGCTACTATCAAAATAGTTGTTCTACTATCAACACATCCCAGGAGAAATGACATCTGGAAGTTTTGCTGGGCTGGACGAGGGGTCACATCCCAGAGTCTGTTCAACTCTCTCCCCTCCAGACCATGAAGCAGCATGTGCCTCTTGCTCGTTTCGCCCATTTGGTTTTATTTCTTTTTTTTGTTTGTTTGTTTGTTTAAATGAAAAGAAGCTCATCACTGTTTATTTATTTAACAGTGTTGGCCTAAAATGTATTTTATCATACATCATATCATCACATTTACCATGTATCGTCCGTGTTGAGACAATTGACGTTGAGATATATTCCTGCCTGTATACATGTCATTGTCAGTCCCAGGCCTTTGTGATTAGGTAATACCTCAGAGGGCCCTCACTTTTCCTCATAGCAGAAATGGAGAGCAGCAAATTACAGTTACTTGAGTATTTTTTCCTTTTTTTGTATACTGTAATTGCTCCTAGTTTTACTTGAGTTTCGCGTGTGCGTTCACTGGAATCTGTAATTTGTAGTAATATACACTCTGAGGACATAACTGACTAAAACTGATTTTACTCCAAACTTTGGATCGATCATTACTTTAAAAATATAAAAATGAAACAGGTAGTTATAATTAGATCTCAAAAGTAATGCAGGAACACTTGCAGGAACATGTAAACTCATTTTACTCTGAGCTGAATTAAAATTTAAACAAAGTCAACATTCTTTTCCCTGAGTGAAACAGACCATCACTCCAAACCCTGCCATCTCCACATTATTATTATTACTATATAAAAGCTTTTCTCTCTGGATGCTGGACAGCCGAGGGTTTTTGTGTTAACTGGAATCTTCACCTCCAATTTGAACTCCACCTTTTATACGCAGTCCATTTGAATTTTTGGAATACCTCATTGTGCGCGGTAGGTAATTCAAAACAAGAAAGAAAGGAATCCATTGCACAAGTTTATTATAAAGTCTAACTCATTTTTATTTCCCCTGTACCCAGATGAAACACAAATTTCAGTAAAACAAAATGAAACAAACAAAACAAAATCAAAAACAAAAACAAAAACAAGGGAATAAAACAGCTTGACAAGTACATTCTTCAATAACTGGAACTAATGTGTTTGAGGCTGTGGTTCCAGAAGTGCATTTACATTTTTTTTTTTTTTTTTTTTTTTTTTTTTTTTGCATCTTAGTAATTGGTCACCGTCATTTAAACATACTAAACTTGTGTAACAACGGCCTTGGATTCTGTAACTGAGGGGATCTTTAGCGTAGTGAGGGAACGATTCCACGGGGATCAAGTGATTTTTCAATCATTATGAACTGTTGATACGTGAATGAAAAAAATAAAAAATAAAAAATAACAACAGCTTACCACATTTAATAATGCCATTCCTGAAGTACTGATTCATTGCTAATCTCTGTCCAAGATATTCATAGATATTTTTTGCTAAATTATAACATTGCATTTAAAAAATATGAAAAATCATGGTGTTATTTAAAAAAAAAAAAAAAAAAAAAAAACTTTACAAATATGAATGTACTCTGCAACTCCATCTGCAAAAAAAAAAAAAAGGAAAGAAAAACAACTATGTAGCACCAGAAGGTTAAAACAAATCATGCAGCAAATTGTGTTGCCTTCCTTCTTGTTGTGAAAAAGACTACTTCAAGAATTTGGGGGATGAAATCCTTTTTTTTTTTTGCGGAATCCAGTGCAGCCACCATTGATTTGGTATTGCATCCTTATGGCCATTTTTGTTGGTTTTCCTCAGAATCCCCTAAACAGAGGTAATAGCTGGCCAGTTTGTCAGTGTCCTCCTATGTTCTTATTGCAGCAATGACTCCTTGCTTGGCAGGTGCTGGTGAGAAAAGGCAGGAAAAAAAGAAACAACATTGTCTTATCAACCTCTCTGCATACTTACTGTTAGTAACATGTATGCCAGCTCACCTTGCTGATTTGCTGTAATGCAGACAGGTAACTACCAAAATAATCTGAACACCAGAATGAAGTGTTTTCACAAGGTCTTACCACTGTGTGGAACTCTGCTCTTTCATTATGGGATATTCAGTCATTTGGAGTTTTCTTTAAAGAGTTCAGTTTAGTGCTTAGTGTTCAACAATTCAGTGACCACTTGTGTGAGGGCTGTTCTTTCAGAGACACAAATATGATATATAATAATAACTACAGGATTAAAGGAACTTGAACAGGAAACTTCTTCTTTTTGAATGCCTAGCTGCAGACAGACCTCCCTTCGGAGAGCAGTAAAGTTTTAACTGAACTGATTTAAAGTAATCACTATGACGTGTTATATAATTATTGGCCCTCCCTCTTGTACTCAGGTGTTTCCTTTATTTGGTAGTTACCTGTGCACTGACAGTAGCTGACTGACACTGGGAAATGATCGTGCTTTAACTTAAATTATCATGAACAAGACGTTTACCTGGTTTTCCACAGGCCTTCTCACACTCCTCACGCGTTTCGAAGCGATTCTGGTTCCCACCACAGCCTCCATACCAGAAGCGTGTACAGCTCTTGCTGAGGGCATCGTAGTGCCACTTGAGGACAAATTTGGCACAACTGCCCTCATCTTTTGCAAGCTGGCAGATGTCCACTGCTGTAGAGGCTGCTGTAGGAGAAGAGACAAAGAAGGGCAATTAGTGAAAATAGAGGGCCACACTGTGTTCATTTTACTAATGGCAAATAACATAAACCAAAATAGATTTTAAATTTGAGCAACACTGAAATGTGCAATTGAGAGTAAATGTATAATTACTAGTAATATATTGAGGAAATTATATAATAATGAGCTTTTATGCATACAGACTTTCAAGAAAGTAGCAAAATCCCTGTACAACTGTTGCAAAACTTCTCCCCATCGTCATAAAATATAGCACATTTGGTTTTGACTATATGTTGTATAAACTACCTGCTGCCAGTCTACTCCAATACTAACAACAAGCTGACAAATCAAACTTGGTTTGTGCAAAGACCGCTGCCAAAACACAATGAACCATTGAACAAGGCTTTCCATTCATTCTCTCCATGCTTATGACTTGGCCTGCTCCTGGGAATGACAAAACTATAACTTTCATTTTTCAGTGCTTGGCGTTTGACTTGTTCCATCAGTCATTTGGAGTATTTAAAGGTGGTTAAGGAGGTGGGGGCTTTGTGATGGACTACAAAAGACTTGTGTTGCAAAAGGAATTCCGGTTTGAGGAACTTGAATTATTCAACAGTGATATAACTTGCAACACTGGGGATTTGACGCGCTGATAGCTTCCCCACATGTGGACGAGGGGTCCGACTCTCTTCATGTTTGAGGAGGTAAACTGTTTAAAAACTAGACCAGAGCGGAGGGGCTTTTTCTTTCATGTTGATTTATATGTGCAAAGTCCGTCATGTGTTCAACAGCGGTAGGTGGAAGGGAAGGCACAGTTACAAATATATCTCATAGCATATTAGTCCATCAGCAGCTTAGTGCTTACCAGGAGCTGGGAGGATCTCAACCTGTTCAACATTCTGCACCTTTTGCTGAGGCTCTGGCACTGTGAAAACATGAAAAGATTTGTTTTCAGCTTCAGGAAACAGACTCTCACCAGCTGGTGAGGACCAACCAAA
Organism: Myripristis murdjan; assembly: GCF_902150065.1. NCBI lineage: Eukaryota > Metazoa > Chordata > Actinopteri > Holocentriformes > Holocentridae > Myripristis > Myripristis murdjan. The sequence continues at coordinate 8,551,534 of NC_044000.1, forward strand.
TTAGACTTTCAGCAGGATGTCAAGGGCAATGTGGAAATAAAGGCACGCATGCAGCCACTCAGATGCGTGAAATGTTGACTACACAATGCCTGCGCGTCACTATGCTTGATATGACAACACTAATTTTAATGATCCCATGTATCACAGATGCAGAGTCCCTTAACACCTATCACTCTTCTATATGCAGCTGTAATACATATTTTCAAAACGCTGTGTGCAGAGAGCAGATGGCTTTAGAATGATAATCATCACCTAGATTGATTTCCTAACTAATTTAAGATTATTAACAAGACACAAGGTGGTGTTTGTAATGCATACATTTTCCCCTAATTGTATCTGTACATACTTATAAATCTATATAAAAGACAGTACCAGTTAATGGTCAAATTTCCTTATTTTCCATGATGAATTATCAGCACTACTGATACTTAATATGACAGCAGCTGCAGCACACCTTAACATAAACTAAACTGTAACTATATGTCAAGCTCTTATTATGCAGACTGCACCAGATTGGACCATCGCAGCAGGAAGGCGCAGGTTTCCTCAGAGGGCCTGGCAGTGGCAACCACTTACCTGACCTCATGCAGTTTTTCAAGCAGAGGGCCTCGGTCTCGAACCTATTGTCATTGCCTCCACAACCTCCATACCAGAACTGGGTACAGATCCTGTGCTTTCTGTCAAAGAACCACTTAGCCTGATAGTCTTTGCACGGCATTCCAGGGTCATAGTCAAGCGAGCATGGGTCTGCAAGATCATTAACTAGAACGTGCAAAAAACAAAACAAAACAAAACAAAACAAAACAAAAAAACAATAGTAGTGATGTAAGACAGACAGGGAGACAGAGAGAGAGGATGAGTTTTTGTGCAGATTACATTCACATCTACATGAAGCATAGTTATTGTGTGCCGTTAAAAAGCTGCTCAAACTGGCTAAAATCACATTAGAAGCTTAAAAGTGTTCAATGGAATGGGAGGGGGGCGTTTCAAACAACTCTAATAGTTCACTATTACAGGCAAAGAAAACAGCATTCAACATAGCATTACATTCTACAGAGGGATCGGCCTACTTGCACTAGTAGCATTTGGATCACTGAAACTAGGAAGAAGTGAGAGGACAGAAAGAAGAAAAGTACAGATTGCTACACGTGAATTGTAGATATTAAAGTTAGTTATTACTACAGTTATTGGTTAATGTTAGTTCATTTTAGTCATTTACGGTAGGGTCTGCAACGGCTGTGGTCTCTGGGTTATCCTGTTTCCACTATCTGTGACTAATCCCTCTGAGTCCATTCCCAGAGATATTCCCAGTTAATTCTGAGAAAGCTCAAGACTTGGCTACATGCACACCGCTCAAGACCGTCCAACCACATGGTCTTTCAGTTCCCTTGTGGAATGGTCCAGTTTAAATTCCCTACTGCTGGTAAAATAAACATGGTCTTGCTCACAATAATGTATCTTACTTTACTTGAATGAATGATGACATCGATGATCAGTAATATTCTTTTAATCACCAATGAGTGATAGACCAGGTTGGGACACACTTGCAAGCTTAGAATGTTACAGTGGTTTAAATCTCTTGATAAAAGGCTGCAGGAGCAATAATAACAAATCCAACAAGAGACTCCATGAGCCTTGTGAGTTTTTCTAAATTATATCTTTGGCAGACACTATTGAGTTAATTAAGAACACATGTATGATGAAGTTAAGAGAGATATTGCTCTGTTCTTTCTGCTCTTTTTCTCTTATCAGGTTTTATTTGGGTAGCATACATGTTCCTTATGAAAACAAGCCAAAGGATAGGATTTAGGATCATTACCAAAAGCGGTTAATGTGCTGAAAAAAATTTGAATGGACTACTGCCCAAAAGGTCAATGAAACCACTGGTAGTTGAACCTTTCTTTGGGGATTTTTTGTTACTTTATTCATTGGCTGTTTGCAATTGCAGTATTTTATTAGCACGGTTTGCGGATCACATTGATTTTGAATTAATTTGTATAATGTTCTGTTATACATGTTATGTTTAGTTAATTTTGTTATGTTCTCATGAAGTCAGAGGTCAGCAGAAACAAGACAAAAACAAAGTCAATGTAGAAAACACACAACTACAAATATGCAAGTAGTTAATTTGTAAAGAATATGGAACTGTTTCCCAGTGATGAAGAATCACTTGAGACTGTTGAAGATGTCTATAAGCAGCATATTTCAATCACTCTCAAATAGAATGGGATTCCATGAGTACTGCAAGGTGAATTATATATCTATTCCCTGAAATAATAGAGATATGATTAAGATATAAAATTTAAACAAATTATTTTACACCAGTTTTTATCAATTTCTAAAAATAGAAACGAATGTACACAAATTATTTTTCATACTTCTTTTGTTGGATTCTGAAAAGTTGCTTATTGACTTGAATTGTCTGAAATCATCGAATCACAGAATGCATATCAAAACAGAAAAAAACATCACATACATGCAAGATTTAAACATCATACACACACACACACACACACACACACACACAGTCACTCACCAGTCTCCGGTATGTCCAGGGGTGCATTGTTTACAGTGGCTTTGCTGGCTGGCTTGGGCTCTGCTGCTTCTGTCAAAGTCAAACACACAGTCATGGAGCTGGTACCATATGAAGCTATGCTATTCATCAGAATCACACGTACGATTCATGTATAGACATTTTCTTCTGCGTACAAAGAAACACTGACAATCTTCCACATTTCAGAGAAGACCCTTCACAGCCCTTCCTTCCCTTGAGTGACCGAGTGACCATAACTAACAGAGACAACAGAGATGAGTAAGGTATGTAAGCAGAGCAGAGATCCAACAGAAACAGCTAATGAAAATACAAAATGTACTGGCTGGACAGGGAGTTTTAAAAATACAAATTTCACTTTATGTTGATGTAATTGAGTCACTATCAATTGATCAACAACCCTCAAAAATATGATGGTCCATTTGTGCTATGGTGCAGCAAAAAAATTCTAATTCCAACTTTAAATAACATAATCACAGAGTATAAAAAACATGAATCATAATCAAGTGTGTTCATGGACTTACTCGTAGTGATGATGCCCTTGCGAGTGGTGACAATTTGACCTTGGGCAGTGTAGACGGTGACCACAGCATGATACACCTGAGCACTTTCTAGGTTGTCTACGGAGAGCTCCGTCCCTGACACGTTGGTCTTCAGCATCAGGGCGTGGTCATGCAAACGTGTCACCACCACTTCGAAGTACACCATTAGCTTGGGATCTGGGCTGGACCAACGCAGTTTGAAGCCACTCGAGGTGATATTGCTGGCATGTAGCTCGCCTGTGTCTGAGGGGGTAGAGGCACAGTGGTATTGAGGCAAGATGGCATAAATGTATACACCGTAAAAAGCAGGTCAGACATGACAAAAGCATCCTGCCTTGTTCCATTCGTCTTGTAATTAAGATTATTCTTAGGTACTAAAAATGACTTCAAGCATTATATCACTTTAGCTGATCATTTTCGTGGTAGCTATCAAAACAGACATGAACAGTATTCGGCTAGCTGTCACTCACTTTTGTAAGACTAGTAATTTTTGTGGTTATACCATAACAACAGCCAGGGCAATATACAATGTGGCCTATTACATATTTCTTGGGCAGGAACTATGAAACACTGGCTATGCATGAGCCTCACAGCAGATAATGGAAATGTTTTAGTTAAGCAAAATCAAAATTTAGATTCACATTTGCTGCTATGATTGTGTGTTAATGTTCCATTTAATGTACTAGGATCTTACCTTTGTGTTTTCTTTGATGAACTGCTTGGTGATTTTCATGGTGTTTTTGATGTGCCCTATGAATAAACCTATATTTAGTGAATTCAAACACAGACGTTTGCAACAAGAGGAATAGCTGAAATGGAGTAAATGAAATACTCACTCCTGATGATGTGATGATTTAAAGGGGTTTTTGAATGGCTGATCACTCTGGAACCATGTGCAGTTTTTGGAGACTTCAGGAGACATGTAGAAAGCATTTTCAACTGAAACGACACGTAATATAGCACACGTGTCACTCACATGTCTCACTCACACTTGGACAGGGTCAAACTAATGGCCACAATAACATAAAGTAGACAGATTTGATTTGTATGTGAGACTTACTGCTGATGTACTTTGGCAGCAAGTGACCAAAGGTCTGGATGTGTTTGTCATAAAAGTGTGAGATCTTGTCCAGCCTCTTGAAGAAGACATCCGATGGCTCACTGACCATGCGTGATAAAACTCGGGCATCTCCAGCACTGAGTTTGTCACCCACACCTAGAATGACCAGGAAGTAGCCCTTGCACTTTGCCTCAGTGGCCACACGTACCAGCCTCTCCTCCTCTTTTTCCACACCTCCTGTCACAAAGAGCATCAGTACCTTCCGGTTACGTTGAACTGGTGCCCTCTCAAACACCTGCTCCACTGTCTGCTCAATGGCTGCGGCCAGTGCCCAGCCACCCTCTAGCTGTGGTGTCTTCTCCTGAAGAAAGTTGATAATACTCTGAGCTGAGCGGTGCTCAGTCAGGCCAATATTCACACGGATGGGAGAGCCAGTATTATTGCGGACAAACTCATAGGGTGCCTGCTGCACCACAGCTACTCTGGCATGGTGAACCGACGATGTGGGATTGGAAGACACCTCTAAGTTCTCCACAATATGCGCAATGTAACGCTTGATCTCAGTGAAGACAGTAGGGTAGGTGGACTCAGAGCTGTCCATGATAAAGCCCATGTCAATATCGACATCACTGGTGAAGGACCTCCTGTCTCGGCTGAATGATCGGGGCACGTAGTCGCACATTTGGTCTGGAGAGCAGACATCTATGGGGGAGAACACAGAATTTGACTCAGACTTTTTGTCTCACAACAATTTGTATTACATTTAGCTGAATTTGTTTGGAAAGCTATTTTTGGTTTGTATGCTAGTTTCACTGCTACAGGGAGAAATGTGTTTTCAGTTAAGTTACATTGGAATTTTCAGCATGCTCAAGTCATTGTACTGTCATACTTCTTCCATGTATCATAGTACAGTTTTCGTCACACAAGGTCAAAAACATATGTGGCATTAGAATTCTTACCCAGGCACACATGGCAGTTCATAATCTTTTGGATGACTGAGTTGTACTGTGCAGTTCCATTGCTGGGCAGGACAATTACCTGTGCTAATGCTGTGTTGTTGATCTGATATCAAGGGAAGGCAATGAAAAAGTTGAAAACAGCAAACATTGTAATATTTTCAAACTCACAAAACATAATATAATGCATCTTGCTGCAATGAACTTACTGCTTGCAATATGCGGCTGAGATATCAGTATGTTCTTTTTTTTCTTTTTTTCTTTTTTTTTTTACCTGCAGTGCTCTAGTGAGTGCTTGTTGGTCACGGTTGAGTAAGAACACGGAGGCAATTCCTGCATCATAGAGGCGGAGAGCTGCAGCACTAATTGACTGTGTTTCCTTCACTTCCCCATTGACAAAGAAGATGGCCACTTTCCTCATGAGGAAGCCACTGCGCACCCTCTTGAAGGTGTTCTGGGCCACAAAGTTCATGGCTGTTTCCAAACTGCGCTGCTTTCGGGTTTGCAGGGTCTGCAGTCCCTCAATGCGCTGCACAAGGGCACGTTTCTTTAGTGCATCAGCAAAGCGGATCTCAGTGGTCACTTCATTGTTATACAGGGTCAAAGCAACACGTGCTCCTCTTGGGCAGTTACTCTCAGCGATGGTGATATCATTGACTAGGCGGAGCACTGTGTTACGCATGTTGTTGAAGGCAGGGCGGGCAACGCCTTCAGAGGCATCCAGTGCAAAGGCCAGCTCAGTGGGATACAGAGGGCATTCTTGCTGACCTAATTGTGCAAACATGGAAGATTGCATACTCTGTGTAGTATGGATCAGTGTTAAATACTAATATACGGAATTATGTTTTTTTGAAAATTTTGACGGTTTTTAATTTACTTACCATAACAGCAAGCTGGTAAAGAAAAGGAAACAAACAGTGATTAGACAAAACACATGGAATCATTGTTTATCTTTCTGGTAGTACTGCCTTGTTGATAGCTATTCACATTATACTTACGACAGTTATCTCTTATCTTCTTGACCAGGTCACATTGCTGGGGACAAAGAAAATATTTTAAAAAGATGTTTGACATTTTTTGAGGACAGATACTAGGCACTGATCTTGCTGTCTTCATGTGGTGCAGTTTTACGGAGTTTCATAAATAAAGTACATACCACAACACCTGGTCCCCTTGGCCCTTTCTGACCCTACGGGAGCACAAACATTTGTGTTAACTCATGGATTATGAGACATGTCAGGCTCTTGTATTGCTCGTATTTGTATTATAGAGATTTGTATTATATATGATAGTTACATACATAAGGCCCAGGATATCCAACTTCTCCCTTCTGCCCGGGTTCACCGATATTCCCTGCGACACCCTGGAGAGAATTAACCACAGTTATGACTTTTACAATTATTCAATATGCAATCATTCTAAAAGAACTTGACTTCAAAGTTACATGTCATCAAAGGCAATCCTAAAAAACAAAAACAAACAAACACAAAAAAACCCACTTGAATATACATACATAATTGTGCTGAGAGATATTTGCCCCTTAGCTTCTAATACTGTATTCTGCCAAGCCAAATATGCAGTATGGGGCCAGTGATGTTCTTGAACAAGCTTGGTATTTTCTATTACAATAAGGGATGTGTCTCTGGGTAGGATTTGGATGTGAAGAAGGAAGACAGTTTGTTTTTTGGTATCATACATAGCCTGCTGAATATGACGATTCAACCATATAGGTAGGAAAGACTAGATTATTCTGAAAGGTGTTTCGACACTCACCCTCTGTCCACGATTTCCGCTGGGTCCTGGCCTGCCCTTGGTACCAGGCTCACCAGCCTCTCCCTACAATGATGGAGTGAAGTACAGGGAATGAATGTCGAGAACGAGCTCTTGTACAAATTTCATCAAATGACTAAGGCTGAAACAGAGACCTACTTTTCAGCTTGAACTTTCTGTATAGTGAAATACTATATGAGGTAATCACTCGGGGAATTCAATTTTCAGGCTTTGTGTTTTTGCAAGCATTACCTTGGGTCCTGGGAATCCCGGGAAGCCTTCATCACCCTGTAATGAAAATGCGTGTACATGTTATGCCTCATCATTTATTTAAGAATGAGTCAAGACTGAATGGGATGAGATTATGTGCAGGACTGAATGTAAAACGAGATTTGTAGTGAACAGCTGGTGATGAAATGATAACTCTGTGAAGGTAATGTTGTTTGGGTGCCATTAGTCATGGCATTCTATAAGAGGTGTAACATTGTGAGATAGGACAAGTGACAGGTACAAATGTACCTGCAATGGTGCAACAATGCTGCACCTTCCAGATCCCCCTTATCATTTGAACCTACTAATCAATTAACTACAGTCAAGGTCAAAGGTACAGACTATTTTGTTCAATTTCATCCTTTACATTAATTGCCATTATGTCAAAATGTAACAGCCAAGCACAATGATAACTAATCACTATATCTTTTTGTTAGGGATCATGTTTCACTTACCTTCCTTCCTTTGGACCCTGGAATGCCAAATCCATCTCTTCCATCTTCACCCTGTAAGAAAAAGTTATAAAACAACAGTGTTTTGAGAAAAACAGAATAATTACTAATTCAGATGCACATGATCTTGGTTATGCAGCAGCATATCAAATGACATGTATCAAAAAACATGTATTTATAGGCACGCCAAGAGCTCCCACCCATGTCTTTACATACCAGTTTGTCACTGATTCATAACAGATTATTTTGCATAAGGAAATCCACAGCAAAAATACAGTTTCTCTGATTAAAAACACACCACATATATGATCAGAACCAAAAGACATGGTAATATAAATTTTGCTTTAAACCAGTCATGACTGTGACGCACTGCAGCCATAAGCGGAACAAAGGTTCTGCCAACAGCATTCTTTCACATGGCCTCTATAACTACAAACAACGAATAAGTACATCAGTGTTTCAAAGACAAGACTACCCTGCTGATTATTTTCTACAACTTTTATGTTAGGATAATGTGCAAGTAGGAAGTAATTTCATTCTTACAGGCTCGCCACGGGGGCCAAGGGGTCCAATAACACCTTTAGGTCCCGGATCTCCTGGTTCTCCCTACCAAGTTAGAAGTCAGACACAAATAGAGAGTTACAGATTCAAAAAGAATGTCAGTGTGAGCTTTAAAATAAAACATTGCTACTGGCTATCAAATCACTTTACATTTAATTGAACTCATGCTTTATTTGAAATAAATGTGATGTGATGTTTTCTTAGAGTGCTTTCATGTTTGCTCAAATAGACAGCATATGTGAGTCTAGTAATGTGAGAGTTCAAGACTTAGGCCAGTATATTTATAACTGGAAAAAAAAATGTTATGGAAGAAGTGCTATGGACGAAGCTATTCTGTTCCATTTTGTACCTTGCGACCGAGAGCGCCTCTTCTACCCCTATCCCCAGGGGAGCCCTGGGGTCCTCCAGGACCCTAGCCGGGGAAAAAATGAGATTAGGAAAGCTCTTTTTAGGCACAAATGAAGGATTACTACACTTCTAGAACCAGATTTGCAATGTGACAATAATCAATTATACTGTGGAGCTCCTTTTGATAATTGAAATCATATAATGTCTGCATCAACAAAATGCCAGCATAGTTGCTGTGTGTTACAGACACAATTGTAGGTAACTGTTTTTTCCATTTTCCTTCTGGCTATGTGCTCTTCTGACAGCATATTCCTTGCATGTATACATTTTATACAGCCAAAATGCTCATGTTAAATTAATAAGAAATCAGACTTTCCTAACTTCTAATAGGATAAAGGTTCCTAAGAAACTGGTTGATCAATTGGTCATTCATGGTTATTTTACCTGTGTATTATTAATATAGTTCAGTTGTCTTGAGTTAAATATGTTAAGTCAGTAGCAAAAACCTGTCACATTTAAAATGGGCTTGTCAGATTCACTCACTCTGGGTCCAGGGTTCCCATCCTCTCCCCTGAGTCCAGGTGCACCAATTGGTCCAGCTGGACCCTTGAAAAAGACAAAACCAACAGTTTTTTGGTTTTTTTTTTAATCTACAGCTGGGTTATCAATCCATAAGTAACGGATTAATGCAAATTTGTGAATGTATGAGCATTCCTGCCACCATAATCCAGTTGAATCAATATAGCAAACAATATAGCTAAGAGAAGTAATAACAGGAACATCTTATGAAAGCTCGGACAGTAAAGTATGTTTTGGCAATACAATTTACAACCATGATTAAACGCCAGATATTGCATCAAGTATGACAATTATCTTACTCTAGATCCTCCAATACCAGGCTCTCCCTGCACACCATCAGCTCCAGGCTTTCCAGCATTTCCCTAAATGACATGCAAACATGAAAAGGTTAAAGTTGCAGAATTTAGATAGAGATAGATTTAGATAAGCATTAAACACTGTCTGCTATCATGAAAAGGGGAGCTTACAGCCTGTCCAGGTGGGCCTCTTCTGCCATCAGCTCCCTTTAAAAAAAAAAAAAAAGAAAGAAAGAAAAAGAAAAGAAAAGGTGAAAACATGCCTATAAGGAAGTATCTGATTTAGATATGCCAGCTCAAGATAACAGGCTCAGGTAAAAATTGCCATACCCTCCTCCCAGGTTCACCAGGGGTTCCCTGCTGTCCATCCTCACCAGGGTCTCCCTAGCAATTCAAACAAGATATTAAGAGAAATTCATGCACACACAAATGACTGTTGAACTTTTTTAAAGTTTACTATTGAAAATACAATGGCAGGAGCAATAAGATATGTGCAGGGGAACATTACCACTGGTCCAGCATCACCAGGGTCTCCTTTAGGTCCTTCCTGTCTGTTATCTTGTCCAGTTGCACCCTAGTAGACAGAAATGACTTTTTCAAACTCGGGTAGAGTCAGTCATCTTTATGGCAGTTGTCTGTGTTGGTTCACAGTCATCCAGGTCAGGTCATGTTTATGGTTCATGATTCACTTCTTATGTATGAAGCTTAAGAAGCTTCTTGGATGAGAAGTGAAATGTCTTCAAGTATCTACAATAAGTCCATTTGATCTCGATCCAACTCTACATCTACATCTTTAGGGCAGTTCCAACTTCTTGACCCTAATTTGTCCAGAAAGGTGAACCGAGAGCACATTCCTGTTTACTGCTGGCCAGTGTTGGAGGCCATTTTGACAGTGGTTGTTGAGGGAGGGAAGAGTGTACTCTCACAAAGACTGTGCAAGCCAGTCTTGGTATTCATACTGTATTACTGTAGCATCAAGTAACAGGCCTTTTCTGTAATCTTGAGACAATCGTATGCATTCTTTCACAAAACATATTGTACATGTTCAACAAATCCTTATTAGGCGGTTATCAAATCCCACAGGTTTGTACTACCCTTTTCATGTTTGCTGCCACCAGGCCCGGACTGTACATCGGGAAAACCGTGAGATTTCCCGAAGCGCCGGCCTGTCACTGGCCCGGTGGCCTGCCCGTCTTTTTTTTTTTTTAAACAGGTCGCCGACCAGGCCAATCAGCTGTCGGTCCGGTCCGGCTGGCCTCACCAGTCTGATCTTTTTTTTTTTTTTTTTTTTTTTTTTTAAGTCAGAGAGACAGGCCAGGCCAATCAGAGGCCAGCAACCTGTGAAGAGGTCAAGACATGATTGGTTTGTTTTGATTAACACCCGCCCCGAGTCCGTTGTAAACAGGCAGCGCATGTTGAGGAGGGGGTGGCGCGACTCGTGTGTGTGTGTCCAGTGGCGGTTCTGCCCATGTTGCCACCCTGGGCGAAATTACTGCCTTGCGCCCTTCCGTTCTAGCCGCGCGCGCTCACAGCAAGAACTTCCAAGCGATAACGGCCGCTACCGGTGCCCCTCTGGCGGCTACACGCGCCCCTCCCAGAGCAGGGGCGCCAACACCTGCACAAATACCTTTTTTGGAAAAATACTTTTTATATGGACAAAATCTTGTTTGCATAAAAAAAAGCCACCGGTCGGGTCAGGCCTGCCGGATCTGACAGGTGAGCAGCGCACACATACTGCCATCCTCTCATTATAAATCAACTTTTGTTCATACGCGGCTGCAGCAGCACAACGGACAGTGACACAGACAACATGGTTGATTATTGACTGCGTAATGCGGCCATTCGCCGGTAATTGCGGCATCAGGCGAGCCTACCTACTGGTTTATATGCAAGCACAATAGGTTACATGTGTATTTGCTTAGACCCCAATATTAGACGAGGGCGTTTTTTCAGGGCATTTTCAATGGAAAAAATATTGTCTTATATTCAGATGAATACGGTAATAGAAAACTGCCTTGCAGCGAGGATGATTTTTTTATTTTTTTTTTGCGCTCATGCCGCCCCCCACGTGACATGAAAATATGCCGCCCCGGGCGGCTGCCCGCTTCGCCCGTGCCTAAAACCGCTACTGTGTGTGTCTGACTGTGGAGGAGAGGAGAGGAGGCGGAAGCAGTGGCGGTTCTGCCTTTGTTGCCGCCCTAGGCAAAATTACTGGCTTGCGCCCTTCATGTTACTACTCCGCGACGCAGCACCGGCCAGCATCAGGCCGCTCACCTGTCAGATCCAGCAGATCTGACTGGGTGGGTGCGGTACCGGCCGGTCCCGCACCCGCAAGACACCAGCAAGACGCACCCTTCAACATGGGTTGAAGGGTGCAAGAAAGCCATGGGTTTTCTTGCTTTTATCACGTGTCAATGTCATGTGGTTAGGTTTACATAACAAAACCACTTGGTTAAGGTTAGGGAAAGGTTAGGTTTAGACATATGGATTACTTACCTTAACTATTTGGTTAAAGTTAGGGAATGGTTAGATTTAGGCATAAAAACCACTTGGTTAAGGTGAGAGAAGTTTAGGTTTTGGCAACAAACAGAAACGGTCTCAGTCACACATGAAAAGTCTCACTGGAGAGGCGAATCAAACTCGTGTCTCATGTGGCTGTCCCTGTGGCTGACATGGCTTACAATCCTGTGGTTTACAACATACAACATACTAACAATAATTGTTCATTGCACATAAAATGGTGTCACTTTTGTGATAACATTGCTATAACAAATGTACTCACAGGGTCTCCTCTGATGCCCATGGCTCCTCTATCTCCTGCCTGTCCTTTGGCACCTTTAGGTCCCTAAAAAAGCATATATCCATGAGCATTAATTATATGTGATTAATGTGTGCAGAAAAAAATAAAAAGCTGAAAAAGTATCTATTCACTCACTCTTCTTCCGGGATTTCCTCTCTCTCCTGGGGGTCCAGCCACTCCACTTTTGCCCTGGGAAATTTAAATTAAAGCCCACTTTCATACATAAACCAGATTCACATATGTTTACCACAAGCAAATTTATTTGGTGAGACTATCTTTTAATGTTTTTACTGAAAACATGATTCTGTGTTAAATGCTGGGTGAAAACATGACTTTGCAGCACAGCATCACAACGCCAAGCTGCCATTGCTGTTTTTATATTGACAAGTTGACTCTCCAGTTAAGCATGGATTCAACATTCATGATTAAAAGTAAACATTTGAATGTGACAGACGTACCTCTTCTCCATTGATGCCGTCTAGGCCAATTTCTCCACTTTCACCCTTCAATGACACGTGGTTAGTTGAGTAATCATTGTAATATGCATTTTTTCTGATTTTTATCTGATAATGATAACTAAAAAGAGAAAGAAAAAAAACTCACCTTTTCTCCAGAGTACCCACGAGAACCCTGAACAGAGTAAAAATAGAGTTACACATGATATAAGTCAAAAACATCTACAATTTAAGCATTGAAATTGAAGGTGAAGATGAGGGCCTTTACCTTGACACCTCTCTGTCCAGGACACCCTTGGAAACCCTGAGTTCCATTCACACCAGGAGGGCCTCTCTCTCCCTATTATCAAAGACCAAATATATTATCCAAAATATGAAGATACAAATATTATTTGTAAGATTAAAGTTAAAGGCATATGAAGTGGTGGGTAATAAAAAGAAACTTGAGAGTTGGCACATAGTAGTTTGAGAACCAAAAATATGGTTGGATAAATAAATTAGAAGGCAGAGTCAATCCCTCAGTAACTGAGCTGGAATAAGTAGGGAATAAAACTTACTGGTCCACCTTCATCTCCTGGATGTCCTGGGCTTCCCACCCCTCCTGGACTACCCTAAAAGTCAACACAACAAAGCCATACATTTCAATAAAACCATTCCTCTCTAGTATGATCAAGCCATTTTTCAAAGGTCTTGAATGGCTTCTAAGCAGCATGTACAGAAATGAATTTTCTCCTTTTGACACTGGATACCTTAGGTCCTGGAAGTCCAACTGCTCCGCGGTCTCCCCTGGTGCCAGTACACTTGCATGGCACTGCACAACACTCCCTCTCAGCAATATTGTCCTACACATGAAAAAACAAAAAGTAATATTTAGTAATTCAAGAGGGGGTGGGGGGTTCTAGATATGTACTAGATATACCTTACAAGTATTACTGATCTGCAATATCATATACACATGTTGCCTGAGTCATTATAACTCACCAGTTCTTCCATCAGTTCATAGTCCAAGTCCATGATATTGATTCGTAGGGGCCTGGTGTACCTGAACCCTCGCCCAAACTCCAGCAGCACAGCTTCCTCAAATTTGGGCACTCGCTCCAGGCCGACCAGAATGAAACTGTTCACACCTGTGTGGTACATACAACAATTGACGGGATGAATAAGTTTCACTTGCTTACTAAATATGTCTTGTTGATGGGGTATGTAGCTAAGAGCAGTTGATATCATCTATCTTTGTTACCTGACCGCTGAAGCTCCTCAACCCGCCTTTTCATTTCAGCATATGGGGCATCAAGACCATCAGTCAGGTGAATGACGACCTTCAAGGGGAAAAAAAAAAATCCCATTCATATCCATTTCTGCAATTCTCTATATTGGTGTGACAAAATTGTTTTGCTAACCCACCTTGACAACATTGTCCTGCCTGCTCTTGAATCTATCAGTATAAGCTGCAATGGTCTTGGTATTGAGGACATAGGGGCCACGACTGCGCAGGGCTCTGAAGGCCTCAAACAATTCATCAGCATTATCTGTGAAGTCCAGCTGGACAGGCTCAGATGCAGAGTCCATGGCCAACATGCCCACAAGCACAGACGGAATCTGCCCTGATGAGCAACTGATGCTTCCCATTTTGGAGATCCTCTGTAGAATGGCACCCATCTTGCTCTGGAGGTTGGTCTGAGCAGTGAAGATGTTCTGGGAGGAAACGTCAAAGCCTACCAACACCTCTACGCTGCAGGCTGTGACACAGAGCATGGTTGTATGTAAATAATGGCAGTAAGAGTATAAGTCAGTTTCTGAATAATTAGAATGCTATGTTGTATATTTAAAAATGAATGGATTAAACTATGAAGCCTATTAGCAAGTACAAATAAATTTCTGTGATTCTCACGTTTAGGACCTTCTGGCAGACCAGAACACAGCTTGACTCCTTTCACTTCATCATCCAAGGTCTCCAGGATCTGCTCATTGAGCTCTGAGAGCCCCACGAAGTCACTTGCTCGTGCTACGGTGGAGGACTCGCTTCCCAAGTTTTCTAACTCATTTTCAATGTCACCCACACCTACAGCATAGATTCTCACACCACTGGCTTTCAGTCCAAGGGCTGCAGTTTTACTGTCATCTGCTGAACGTCCTCCAGTGACAATCATCAGCACCTGAGGGACGCCCTCATCCTTCCTGCTGCCTCTGGCTTTCTTAAAATGATTCTCTTGAACATGGCGAATGGCTGCACCTGTGTTGATTCTACGTCCACCTTTGTACTCTGTTCGTTCGATGGCACTGAGAATATCATCCTTGTTCTTGTAGGTGTTAAGGTAGAAGACATCAGTAACATCTGTGGCATAGTGCGCCAGGGCAATCTGCAAGTTGTCCCTCGGGGTGTAGAAAAGATCAATTAGGTTGTAGATGAACTCTATCACCACCTTGAAGTTATCCTTGCCCAAGTTAATGGAGCCATCCATCAAAAACACAATATCAGCAACTTTAGCCTTTGGAAGGCCTGGTGCTATGAATCAAAAGTGGAGATATTGCAGGGGAGGGGTAAAGATTGGGGAAATAGGAGAATAGAACACAAAATGTATTCAGTAAAAATATGTTCACTCATTCATATGAGCATAATTATATAATTGCATTAGATCAAAATAATTCATTATCAATTGGGAACCTGGTAACTTAGTATATAAAACATGTCTCCATTGGTGTGCTACTTACTAGGAAAATCAATGTCTGTGGGTATTTCATCAGTGCTAGTCCCACTCAGCCTGGCAATAAACCTGTCTTGGATGCCTGGCAGGCCAGGGAATGTTTGAACCTGAAGGACATCATCTGGGCTGGTGGCAATTTGATTTAGCTGCCTTGTATCAGCAGCATCAGCTCCAATACCAATACAGTTGACCTGGGAATCTTTAAGGAAACGGCCAAGGTGAGATACATCACTGGAGGAACGTCCACCTGTGAGAACCACAAGATGCTGGGAAGCCTCCGCCACACGTACACCTGCAGAGGCTTTTAGCTCATTCCGCATAACATAATCAATGGCCTCAGCCAGGTCAGATGATCGGCCACCCATTTGACGCAGTCTTTTGATGGCGGAGAGAACAGCTGGTTTGTTGTTGTGTGAGTTAAGAGAGAATTCTGTTGTTGCTCTGTCCGCATACTGGACAAGAGCCACACGCACTTGGTCAGGTTGCACATCAAGCTGTTGGACAATACTGATGATAAAGTCACGGATATGAGCAATACCACTGGAACCTGTATTGTCTGAGCCATCAATGAGGAAGATGATATCCTTTTTCCCAAGGTTTAAGTTACCTGTGAGTAGGAAACAAAAACATAGGATTTTTGTCACTTTAGATGAGTGGAAAAGATTAAACTGATTCATTGTATTATTTTCACTTGATGGATGAATTCAAATCTAGTTTACTGTTATTACATGAAAAATTAAAAATAATGCTGAACAGTAAATGTTGAAGGGGTGTATCAGTACTTCACTATTACTTTAGCACATTTGTATCATCATTAATGCCTTGAATTTGATAATATATAGTATTGCTTACTTGAGGGCACGATAGAAGGAATATATTCAGAGATTTTATCTGTTGTCATTGTGTTGACTGAAGCAATGAGTTGTTGCTCCACACTTGGAAGCTGTTGGAAACTGTTGACTGTATAGACAAGTTCAGGTGTCAGAGAAATCTGTCTCAGTTCATTGGGGTCTGCATTTCTTGAGCCAACAGCAATGGGAGCAATCAGGTTGGTTTTAAGTTGGTGAGCTGGACCAGATACATCATCTGTAGACTTGCCACCTGTAACTAGAATGAGGAACTGTGGTACACCTTCCTCAATACGACTTCCTGCTGACCTCTGGTAGATGTTCCTGGAGACCCACTCGAGTGCATAACCTGTATTTAGACGGCTCCCACCTTTGCTCCGAAGCTTTGTCACGGCTTGGCGCACCTCATCTTTGGTGGAGAATTCATTCAGAAGAAATTCTAATTTGGCATCATCGCTGTATTGTACCACTGAAACTCGGACCTTATCCAAGCCTACATCCAGCTTATCCACCACTCTCCTTATCATTTCACGGATGGAGGGGAACTCACTACGCACCGCTGTTGTTCCATCAACTAGAAACACAACATCTTTCTTTTCTCCTCCAGTGGGTATTCCTGCATTAACTGTAAAAGACAGTACACAATAATAAAATGTGTTTCTTACCCAAACATTTTACTTAACTAGGTACTACTGAATGAAGTTATATAACTTGATTATTCTTCTATCACAATATCATCTTTGTAAAGTAAACTAGTGAAGTAAGTCTGACAAATGGAATCCTTTAAACAATGGATACATTTTGGAACTGTGGATTGTGTGTCAGTTTCTAGGTCAGATTAATTAATTCAATAGAATTGATCAAAGACAATTTTTTTAACTGAGGAAAATTACCATCAGGGCGTGGGAAAACTGGTTGCATCCTGGCAAAGTCATCATCCGATAGCTCAGTAAGAGTGTTGATTAAGTTGTCCTGGACTGTATACAGGCCTGGAAGGTCATCTACAGTGTAGGCAAAGTTAGGAACGTATGAGACCACCTGGAGCTCTGTAGGGTTAACATCCCTGGTTCCAATGCTGAAGGGCAGAACTCTAGATTGTTTGAGGGATGCTGCTGCAGGGCTGATGTCATCAGTAGAACTTCCACTGGAGACAACAATTACAAACTGTGGTACCCCTTCTTGCTTCCTGCTACCACGTGATGCTGTCAAGACATCCCGACCAACAAACTCCAAGGCCTGTCCCAGGTTACGTTGCCTTCCTCCTCTCCGCCTTATTCCTCTGATGGCATTTAAAACAGACTCTTTTGTTGTATGTGAGTTCAAATACATATCAGCATTTGGAGTGTCACCATACTGGACCACACCAATTCGGATCTTATTCTCGCCCACATTGAGACTGTCTACAATCCTGCGGATAAACTCCTGGATAATTGGGAATTCCCGCCCAACGCCATCAGAACCATCAACAAGGAAGACCACATCCTTTCTGGGACCCTGGGACTCCGCTGAAAAAGAAAAAAATCTGATTATATTCTGCCACAGGAATTGTTATAATGTGAGAAAGGGAAAAATAAATGAAAAAGCAAAAAATTCCATAAACATCTGAAATTACATTGGAAACAAAGGGGATTATCTCATCCTACTGGCATCTTTTTTGTTTTAGGAAAAACAAGATTTTAAGACTGACTTGTTAAGATGAAGCTTTTTGTAGTGTGTGTGCTTAAGTACTATGGCTTACAGTTTATAAGTCCACCAACACTTTTCACCCAATACAAAAACACTACATGTATCTGCTGCTTGAACACAGAATGGAAACATTTAACATTTTGGAAACATGAGTATTGGAGGATTAACTTCTTGGTGCAATCTATAATCACATTCTTAGTAATGACTTTATTGTGCAGCACCAGATAATTTTGGGGGGGAATGGATCCTAGTTATACAGAACAACACACTGTCTTTACCACAGCTTTAAGCAAACCAAATGGGAACTAATTTCTGACATCATTAGATCCTTAAATCAGAAATAGTTAAGAAGAAAAGTAAAAATATCTCTTGACTGTATCAGAATGCGATAAAAAATGAACTTTAAAAATAGTAATGATTAAACTTAGCTTGCAAATAAATTGTGAAAAGCAATCTGTTTACACTGCAACAACTTAACTGCCACAGCAATAGGCTTTGTAGTAAAGAGTAGGCTACATCTAAAAAGATTTATGGGAGTTCTCCAGAGTCTCTCACTAGGAAATCTTGGTTATGAATATATATATATAGCCTGAACAATATCAGCACCTGCTTTAAATCCTTCATCATGCTGGCTACAAGGCAAAGATTATGAAGAAACTGTGCAAAAGTACTGCATTGCTGTTATATTTTGTGTCCTGCCTACCTTGTGCCACAGGGTTCAAATAATGCTGATAGCTATGCCTTTAATTGAACCGAAGTGCATTCTTGTCTCCACTGTATTGACATGGTGCTAATCTTTCTATATGTTTAGCAAAATCAAGGCATTCAGTGGCTCTTACAGGGAATATATTTGTATTATGAGCGCATATTATAAGCGCAGTAAAACACTTTTGGCAGAAAAATGAGCTGGAAAACATCATTATATAATTAAATAATCACAAATTGCAAAAGAATCTATCCCAAAAACATATCAAGATGTAAGTGGAAATTCCAGCATTATTCACCACAAGGAAAATATAGCCAGTATTTTAACTCAAAATACTGTATGAACGTAGAAAGGCCTAGTAAAAATCATGACATTCTAGCAAAAACCCTGCAAGAAAACAACGATCAGTGCCCTGTAATGGCAACTTGTTTTACAGAAAAAAAAAAGCTAAAAGGAATTTTGACATAAGTCTGTGGACAAGTCAGTTAAAGAGCAGAATAGACCAGGGGTTGCTTAGACAGAGCAACTAGAATCAAATAATTGTTCTTAGATGACAGAACAATGACACCAAGTGAAAGGATGATTCCATGATTGTCAAAGAATACAAGAATCAAGAGACGAATATGCGTTGAAGACTCATCACTGACAAGTGATCAAAAGGTCTGTGAATAAAGGCAGCGTTGATACAGCTACAAAATGCTGAATAAGTCGTCCCTGTAATTGTACGATTTCCTGCAAAGCTGAACAAAAAGATATTATTTTTTGGCATTTCTGAATTGTCTGAGAAGAGAGAGGGGAGAAAGGAAACAAAAGGAATCACATGCAGCAAAGGGTCCAGGCTGGATTCGAACCTGTGCCATTGCGATAAGCACCAAGCTTTGATATATGATACATGGTCTACCAGGTAAGAAAGCGGTGTGCTTCAACAATATACACTACTCACAAAAAGTTAGGGATATTCAGCTTTCGGATGAAATTTCAGGATGAACCTAAAATGCATTATAACCTTTACAGGTGAACTTAATGTGACCTTCTGTAAACTTTTGAATGCACATGTCGAACTGTTCAGTGTTTCAGTACTTTTTGCACAAGTTGCTGTTCTCTAACAAGGAGTTTAACGGCAAAATTCACATCAGGTGTTTGATGCTCCAGCTCATCGAGGTCGTATCATTAGGGAACGGCTGCTGGAGACTGGGGTACCTCAAATGGAGTGGCCTGCACGTTCTCAGACCTGAATCCCTTAGAAAACCTATGGGATCAGCTGAGTCACCGTGTAGAGGCTCGGACCTCTGTACCCCAGAACCTCAATGTCCTGAGGGCCGCCCTTCAAGAAGAGTGGGATGCCATGCCTCAGCAGACAATAAGTCGACTTGTGAACAGCATGAGACGTCGTTGTCAAGCTGTAATTGATGCTCAAGGGCACACGACAAGTTATTGACACTGACATTTTTTTGTTGTGGTATATCCACCACTGTTGTTGGCTTTTGTTTCAAGAAATTGTTTGAGATGAGAAAATCACCAGTGTATGCTTCGACTTAAATGCCCTACTTTCATGATATAATATCACTGTAGCGTGAACTTTTTATATTTTCCATAAATTTCACCCAAAAGCCAAATATCCCTAACTTTTTGTGAGTAGTTTATTATTTTAAAATCAGAGTTCAAAACTACATGGAATTAAAAGGTTAATTTTGTAAAAGGAGTGTATTTAACTTACGTTTATGGTTCATATTTGGCTGTAAAGAGTCAGATAGTTTGTAAAATATTTTGTCAAAAAAATTTAATAATGGCCAGTCATTTTTTAATTACGATAGTTACATAATGGCTCAAAATGTATTCATGCATTCAAAAAGAGAAATATTTGTTACTAAAACAGTATGTAAGTAAAACTGAAAACCTGTGAAACAGGAAAGCATAGTAAAGATGATGGCGAAAACATTACACAACAAGCACCAAAGATGGAAAGTGAAATGCATCTGTCTAAAATAACTTGGATTTTTATTGCTGATGAGTGGAAACATTTATACAAATACATAAATGTATGATGAAATAAAAAAAAAAAAATTAATTAATTGTTGAAAAAAAGATTTTAGAAAATAATAATTTACTTACACGGTACTGGTGTGGACGTAACAATAACTGTGCTCATTAGAGAGGAGAGCTGTCCTTGGACATTGGGCAGGTCAGTGAACTCAGACACAGAAAGAACATGACTAGGTTCACGGATTAACTTCTGAAGTTCTCTCCTATCAGAGAACCTGGATCCAATTGCATAGGTGATCACACCGAGATCTTTCAGGGCAGAAGCTGGTGAAGTGACGCTGTCAGAAGACCGTCCACCACTTAGCACAATCAGGAGCTGTGGAACTCCTTCCTGGCGCCTACTTCCAGCAGAGGCAGTGAAGACGTTATCTTTCAAGTGCTGGAGAGCTGCTCCAGTGTTGAGGGGTCTTCCACCTTTGTGCCTCAAACCTCTGACAGTGTCAAGGATCTCACCCTTTGTTGCATATGTGTTAAAATAGAATTGGACAGCTGGATTTCTGCTGTACTGGACCACTGACACACGATCTTTGTTGTCATCCACACTGAGTGTCTCCACCACTCTCTGAACAAAGTCACGCATTGCCGGGAATCCAGATCTAGTGCCATCAGAGCCATCCAGCAAGAACACAACATCCCTTCTGGAAGGGTCGTGCTCAGCTAGGAAACATCAAAATTAGACAGTTGTGATTGCGCATGTTACAAACATGTTCCATCACACACAAAAAAAAAAATAAATAGAACCTAATCACCTCATTTGAAAATCATAACTTGAAAATTGACACGCCATGTCTTTATTAACGATTTGAAGTGTGTAACTGAAATCAGATATACTTTTCAAATGACTTTGACCTTTAGAATCAATCATTTTCTTACCAGGCCTTGTTGGTGTCATGTGGGTGGTGTTCATTAAGACTCTGCTCATTACAAAGAACTGCTCTTGAATCTCGGGCAGGTCAGTAAATTCAGACACTGATATAACATTGCTGGATTCATGGGCTATCTTCTGCAGTTCACTACTATCAGAGGCCCTAGATCCAATTGCATAAGTGATTACACCAAGATGTTTCAGGGCAGAAGCTGGTGCATCGACACTGTCAAAAGACCTTCCACCACTTAGCACAATCAGGAGCTGTGGAACTCCTTCCTGGCGCCTGCTTCCAGCAGAGGCGGTGAAGACGTTATCCCTCAAGTGCTGGAGAGCTGCTCCAGTGTTGAGGGGTCTTCCGCCTTTGTGCCTCAAACCTCTGACAATGTCAAGGATCTCGCCCTTTGTTTTGTATGTGTTCAGATAGAATTGGACAGCTGGATCTCTGCTGTACTGGACCACTGACACACGATCTTTGTTGTCATCCACACTGAGTGTCTCCACCACTCTCTGAACAAAGTCACGCATTGCCGGGAATCCAGATCTAGTGCCATCAGAGCCATCCAGCAAGAACACAACATCCCTTCTGGAGGGGTGGCGCTCAGCTAGGGAACATCAAAATGAGACAGTTTTAATTGGGCATGTTACAAATGTATTCACTCGGAAGAAGACCAGATGGAAGCGAATCACCTCATTTAAAAAATCACAACTTGAAACCTGACACACCATGTGTGTGATAATGATATGGACTCTAAAACTGAAATCACATATCATTTTCCAATAACTTTGACCTTTAAAATCAATCATTTTCTTACCAGGCCCTGTTGGTGTCATGTGGGTGGTGCTCACTACGACTTTGCTCATTACAGAGGAGAACTGCTCTTGGACATCGGGAAGGTTAGTGAACTCAGACACAGACAGAGCATATCTGGGTTCATGGGCTATCTTCTGCAGTTCTCTACTATCAGAGGCCCTGGTTCCAATTGCATAAGTGATCACACCGAGGTCCCTCAGGGCAGAAGCTGGTGCATCGACACTGTCAAAAGACCTTCCACCACTTAGCACAATCAAGAGCTGTGGAACACCTTCGGGGCGCCTGCTCCCGACAGAGGGGGTGAAGACGTTATCCCTCAAGTACTGGAGAGCTGCTCCAGTATTGAGGGGTCTTCCGCCTTTGTGCCTCAAACGCTTGACAATGTCAAGGATCTCGCCCTTTGTTGTGTATGTATTCAGATAGAATTGGACAGCTGGATCTCTGCTGTACTGGACCACTGACACACGATCTTTGTTGTCATCCACACTGAGTGTCTCCACCACTCTCTGAACAAAGTCACGCATTGCCGGGAATCCAGATCTAGTGCCATCAGAGCCATCCAGCAAAAAAACAACATCCCTTCTGGAGGGGTGGTGCTCAGCTAGGGAACATCAAAATGAGACAGTTTTAATTGGGCATGTTACAAACGTATTCACTCGTACAAAGACCCGATAGAAGCTAATCACCTCATTTAAAAATCACAACTTGAAACCTGACACGCCATGTGTGTGATAATGATATGGAGTCTAAAACTGAAATCACATATCCTTTTCCCATAACATTGACCTTTAAAATCAATGATTTTCTTACCAGGCCCTGTTGGTGTCATGAAGGTGGTGCTCACTAGGACTGTGCTCATTACAGAGGAGAACTGCTCTTGGACGTTGGGAAGGTCAGTGAACTCAGACACAGACAAAGCGTGTCTGGGTTCATGGGCTATCTTCTGCAGTTCACTACTATCAGAGGTCCTGGATCCAATTGTATAGGTGATCACACCGAGATCTTTCAGGGCAGAAGCTGGTGCATCGACATTGTCAAAAGACCTTCCACCACTTAGCACAATCAGGAGCTGTGGAACTCCTTCCTGGAGCCTGCTCCCGGCAGAGGCGGTGAAGATGTTATCTCTCAAGTACTGGAGAGCTGCTCCAGTGTTGAGGGGTCTTCCGCCTTTGTGCCTCAAACCTCTGACAGTGTCAAGGATTTCACCCTTTGTTTTGTATGTGTTCAGATAGAATTGGACAGCTGGATCTCTGCTGTACTGGACCACTGATACACGATCTTTGTTGTCATCCACACTGAGTGTCTCCACCATTCTCTGAACAAAGTCACGCATTGCCAGGAATCCAAATCTAGTGCCATCAGAGCCATCCAGCAAGAACACAACATCCCTTCTGGAGGTGTGGCGCTCAGCTAGGGAACATCAAAATGAGACACTTTTAATTGTGCATGTTGCAAACGTATTCACTCGTACAAAGACCCGATAGAAGCTAATCACCTCATTTGAAAAACACAACTTGAAACCTGACACGCCATGTGTGTGATAATGATATGGAGTCTAAAACTGAAGTCACTTATGCTTTTCCAAAAAGCCTGACCTTTAAAATCAATCATTTTCTTACCAGGCTCTGTTGGTGCCATGTGGGTGGTGCTCACTAGGACTTTGTTGATTACAGAGGAGAACTGCTCTTGGACGTTAGGAAGATCAGTGAACTCAGACACAGACAGAGCATGGCTGGGCTCATGGGCTATCTTCTGTAGTTGTCTACTATCAGAGGCCCGGGATCCAATTGCATAAGTGATCACACCGAGATCTTTAAGGGCAGAGGCTGGTGCATCGACACTGTCAAAAGACCTTCCACCACTTAGCACAATCAGGAGCTGTGGAACTCCTTCCTGGCGCCTGCTTCCAGCAGAGGCGGTGAAGACGTTATCCCTCAAGTGCTGGAGAGCTGCTCCAGTGTTGAGGGGTCTTCCGCCTTTGTGCCTCAAACGCTTGACAATGTCAAGGATCTCGCCCTTTGTTGTGTATGTGTTCAGATAGAATTGGACAGCTGGATCTCTGCTGTACTGG
The DNA here is from genome assembly GCF_902150065.1 of Myripristis murdjan. Lineage (NCBI taxonomy): Eukaryota > Metazoa > Chordata > Actinopteri > Holocentriformes > Holocentridae > Myripristis > Myripristis murdjan. Next base: position 8,575,912 of record NC_044000.1, read on the forward strand.
ACCACTGACACACGATCTTTGTTGTCATTCACACTGAGTGTCTCCACCACTCTCTGAACAAAGTCACGCATTGCCGGGAATCCAGATCTAGTGTCATCAGAGCCATCCAGCAAGAACACAACATCCCTTCTGGAAGGGTGGTGCTCAGCTAGGGAACATCAAAATGAGACACTTTTAATTAGGCACGTTACAAACGTATTCACTCGTACAAAGCTCTGACAGAAGCAAATCACCTCATTTAAAATCACAACTTGAAACCTGACACACCATGTGTGTGATAATGATATGGAGTCTAAAACTGAAGTCACATATGCTTTTCCAATAAGCCTGACCTTTAAAATCGATCATTTTCTTACCAGGCCCTGTCGGTGCCATGTGGGTGGGGCTCACCAGGACTTTGCTCATTACAAAAGAGAACTGCTCTTGGACGTCGGGAAGGTCAGTGAACTCAGACACAGACAGAGCATGGCTGGGTTCATGGGCTATCTTCTGCAGTTCACTACTATCAGAGGCCCTGGATCCAATTGCATAAGTGATCACACCGAGGTCCTTCAGGGCAGAAGCTGGTGCATCGACACTGTCAAAAGACCGTCCACCACTTAGCACAATCAGGAGCTGTGGAACACCTTCGGGGCGCCTGCTTCCAGCAGAGGTGATGAAGACATTATCCCTCAAGTACTGGAGAGCTGCTCCAGTGTTGAGGGGTCTTCCGCCTTTGTGCCTCAAACGCTTGACAATGTCAAGGATCTCGCCCTTTGTTTTGTATGTGTTCAGATAGAATTGGACAGCTGGATCTCTGCTGTACTGGACCACTGACACACGATCTTTGTTGTCATCCACACTGAGTGTCTCCACCACTCTCTGAACAAAGTCACGCATTGCCGGGAATCCAGATCTAGTGTCATCAGAGCCATCCAGCAAGAACACAACATCCCTTCTGGAGGGGTGGCGCTCAGCTAGGGAACATCAAAATGAGACACTTTTAATTGCGCATGTTACAAACGTATTCACTCGTACAAAGACCCGATAGAAGCTAATCACCTCATTTTAAAATCACAACTTGAAACCTGACACGCCATGTGTGTGATAATGATATGGAGTCTAAAACTGAAATCACATATCATTTGCCCATAACCTTGACCTTTAAAATCAATTATTTTCTTACCAGGCCCTGTTGGTGTCATGTGGGTGGTGCTCACTAGGACTTTGCTCATTACAGAGGAGAACTGCTCTTGGACGTCGGGAAGGTCAGTGAACTCAGACACAGACAGAGCGTGGCTGGGTTCATGGGCTATCTTCTGCAGTTCACTACTATCAGAGGCCCTTGATCCAATTGTATAGGTGATCACACCGAGATCTTTCAGGGCAGAAGCTGGTGCATCGACATTGTCAAAAGACCTTCCACCACTTAGCACAATCAGGAGCTGTGGAACTCCTTCCTGGCGCCTGCTTCCAGCAGAGGCGGTGAAGACGTTATCCCTCAAGTGCTGGAGAGCTGCTCCAGTGTTGAGGGGTCTTCCGCCTTTGTGCCTCAAACCTCTGACAGTGTCAAGGATCTCGCCCTTTGTTTTGTATGTGTTCAGATAGAATTGGACAGCTGGATCTCTGCTGTACTGGACCACTGACACACGATCTTTGTTGTCATCCACACTGAGTGTTTCCACCACTCTCTGAACAAAGTCACGCATTGCCAGGAATCCAGATCTAGTGCCATCAGAGCCATCCAGCAAGAACACAACATCCCTTCTGGAGGGGTGGCGCTCAGCTAGGGAACATCAAAATGTGACACTTTTAATTGCGCATGTTACAAACGTATTCACTCGTACAAAGACCCGATAGAAGCTAATCACCTCATTTAAAAATTACAACTTGAAACCTGACACACCATGTGTGTGTGATAATGATATGGAGTCTAAAACTGAAATCACATATCATTTGTCCATAACCTTGACCTTTAAAATCAATCATTTTCTTACCAGGCCCTGTTGGTGTCATGTGGGTGGTGCTCACTAGGACTTTGCTCATTACAGAGGAGAACTGCTCTTGGACGTCGGGAAGGTCAGTGAACTCAGACACAGACAGAGCTTGGCTGGGTTCATGGGCTATCTTCTGCAGTTCACTACTATCAGAGGCCCTGGATCCAATTGTATAGGTGATCACACCGAGATCTTTCAGGGCAGAAGCTGGCGCATCGACACTGTCAAAAGACCTTCCACCACTTAGCACAATCAGGAGCTGTGGAACTCCTTCCTGGCGCCTGCTTCCAGCAGAGGCGGTGAAGACGTTATCCCTCAAGTGCTGGAGAGCTGCTCCAGTGTTGAGGGGTCTTCCGCCTTTGTGCCTCAAACCTCTGACAGTGTCAAGGATCTCGCCCTTTGTTTTGTATGTGTTCAGATAGAATTGGACAGCTGGATCTCTGCTGTACTGGACCACTGACACACGATCTTTGTTGTCATCCACACTGAGTGTCTCCACCACTCTCTGAACAAAGTCACGCATTGCCGGGAATCCAGATCTAGTGTCATCAGAGCCATCCAGCAAGAACACAACATCCCTTCTGGAGGGGTGGCGCTCAGCTAGGGAACATCAAAATGAGACACTTTTAATTGCGCATGTTACAATCGTATTCACTCGTACAAAGACCCGATAGAAGCTAATCACCTCATTTTAAAATTACAACTTGAAACCTGACACGCCATGTGTGTGATAATGATATGGAGTCTAAAACTGAAATCACATATCATTTGCCCATAACCTTGACCTTTAAAATCAATTATTTTCTTACCAGGCCCTGTTGGTGTCATGTGGGTGGTGCTCACTAGGACTTTGCTCATTACAGAGGAGAACTGCTCTTGGACGTCGGGAAGGTCAGTGAACTCAGACACAGACAGAGCGTGGCTGGGTTCATGGGCTATCTTCTGCAGTTCACTACTATCAGAGGCCCTTGATCCAATTGTATAGGTGATCACACCGAGATCTTTCAGGGCAGAAGCTGGTGCATCGACACTGTCAAAAGACCTTCCACCACTTAGCAAAATCAGGAGCTGTGGAACTCCTTCCTGGCGCCTGCTTCCAGCAGAGGCGGTGAAGACGTTATCCCTCAAGTGCTGGAGAGCTGCTCCAGTGTTGAGGGGTCTTCCGCCTTTGTGCCTCAAACCTCTGACAGTGTCAAGGATCTCGCCCTTTGTTTTGTATGTGTTCAGATAGAATTGGACAGCTGGATCTCTGCTGTACTGGACCACTGACACACGATCTTTGTTGTCATCCACACTGAGTGTCTCCACCACTCTCTGAACAAAGTCACGCATTGCCGGGAATCCAGATCTAGTGCCATCAGAGCCATCCAGCAAGAACACAACATCCCTTCTGGAGGGGTGGCGCTCAGCTAGGGAACATCAAAATGAGACACTTTTAATTGCGCATGTTACAAACGTATTCACTCGTACAAAGACCCGATAGAAGCTAATCACCTCATTTAAAAATCACAACTTGAAACCGGACACGCCGTGTGTGATAATGATATGGAGTCTAAAACTGAAATCACAAATCATTTGCCCATAACCTTGACCTTTAAAATCAATCATTTTCTTACCAGGCCCTGTTGGTGTCATGTGGGTGGTGCTCACTAGGACTTTGCTCATTACAGAGGAGAACTGCTCTTGGACGTCGGGAAGGTCAGTGAACTCAGACACAGACAGAGCGTGGCTGGGTTCATGGGCTATCTTCTGCAGTTCACTACTATCAGAGGCCCTGGATCCAATTGTATAGGTGATCACACCGAGATCTTTCAGGGCAGAAGCTGGTGCATCGACACTGTCAAAAGACCTTCCACCACTTAGCACAATCAGGAGCTGTGGAGCTCCTTCCTGGCGCCTGCTTCCAGCAGAGGCGGTGAAGACGTTATCTCTCAAGTGCTGGAGAGCTGCTCCAGTGTTGAGGGGTCTTCCGCCTTTGTGCCTCAAACCTCTGACAGTGTCAAGGATCTCGCCCTTTGTTTTGTATGTGTTCAGATAGAATTGGACAGCTGGATCTCTGCTGTACTGGACCACTGACACACGATCTTTGTTGTCATCCACACTGAGTGTCTCCACCACTCTCTGAACAAAGTCACGCATTGCCGGGAATCCAGATCTAGTGTCATCAGAGCCATCCAGCAAGAACACAACATCCCTTCTGGAGGGGTGGCGCTCAGCTAGGGAACATCAAAATGAGACACTTTTAATTGCGCATGTTACAAACGTATTCACTCGTACAAAGACCCAATAGAAGCTAATCACCTCATTTAAAAACCACAACTTGAACCCTGACACGCCGTGTGTGATAATGATATGGAGTCTAAAACTGAAATCACAAATCATTTACCCATAACCTTGACCTTTAAAATCAATCATTTTCTTACCAGGCCCTGTTGGTGTCATGTGGGTGGTGCTCACTAGGACTTTGCTCATTACAGAGGAGAACTGCTCTTGGACGTCGGGAAGGTCAGTGAACTCAGACACAGACAGAGCGTGGCTGGGTTCATGGGCTATCTTCTGCAGTTCACTACTATCAGAGGCCCTTGATCCAATTGTATAGGTGATCACACCGAGATCTTTCAGGGCAGAAGCTGGTGCATCGACACTGTCAAAAGACCTTCCACCACTTAGCACAATCAGGAGCTGTGGAACTCCTTCCTGGCGCCTGCTTCCAGCAGAGGCGGTGAAGACGTTATCTCTCAAGTGCTGGAGAGCTGCTCCAGTGTTGAGGGGTCTTCCGCCTTTGTGCCTCAAACCTCTGACAATGTCAAGGATCTCGCCCTTTGTTTTGTATGTGTTCAGATAGAATTGGACAGCTGGATCTCTGCTGTACTGGACCACTGACACACGATCTTTGTTGTCATCCACACTGAGTGTCTCCACCACTCTCTGAACAAAGTCACGCATTGCCGGGAATCCAGATCTAGTGCCATCAGAGCCATCCAGCAAGAACACAACATCCCTTCTGGAGGGGTGGCGCTCAGCTAGGAAACATCAAAATGAGACACTTTTAATTGCGCATGTTACAAACGTATTCACTCGTACAAAGACCCGATAGAAGCTAATCACCTCATTTAAAAATTACAACTTGAAACCTGACACACCATGTGTGTGTGATAATGATATGGAGTCTAAAACTGAAATCACATATCATTTGTCCATAACCTTGACCTTTAAAATCAATCATTTTCTTACCAGGCCCTGTTGGTGTCATGTGGGTGGTGCTCACTAGGACTTTGCTCATTACAGAGGAGAACTGCTCTTGGACGTCGGGAAGGTCAGTGAACTCAGACACAGACAGAGCGTGGCTGGGTTCATGGGCTATCTTCTGCAGTTCACTACTATCAGAGGCCCTGGATCCAATTGTATAGGTGATCACACCGAGATCTTTCAGGGCAGAAGCTGGTGCATCGACACTGTCAAAAGACCTTCCACCACTTAGCACAATCAGGAGCTGTGGAACTCCTTCCTGGCGCCTGCTTCCAGCAGAGGCGGTGAAGACAGTTATCCCTCAAGTGCTGGAGAGCTGCTCCAGTGTTGAGGGGTCTTCCGCCTTTGTGCCTCAAACCTCTGACAATGTCAAGGATCTCGCCCTTTGTTTTGTATGTGTTCAGATAGAATTGGACAGCTGGATCTCTGCTGTACTGGACCACTGACACACGATCTTTGTTGTCATCCACACTGAGTGTCTCCACCACTCTCTGAACAAAGTCACGCATTGCCGGGAATCCAGATCTAGTGCCATCAGAGCCATCCAGCAAGAACACAACATCCCTTCTGGAGGGGTGGCGCTCAGCTAGGGAACATCAAAATGAGACACTTTTAATTGCGCATGTTACAAACGTATTCACTCGTACAAAGACCCAATAGAAGCTAATCACCTCATTTAAAAACCACAACTTGAACCCTGACACGCCATATGTGTGATAATGATATGGAGTCTAAAACTGAAATCACAAATCATTTGCACATAACCTTGACCTTTAAAATCAATCATTTTCTTACCAGGCCCTGTTGGTGTCATGTGGGTGGTGCTCACTAGGACTTTGCTCATTACAGAGGAGAACTGCTCTTGGACGTCGGGAAGGTCAGTGAACTCAGACACAGACAGAGCGTGGCTGGGTTCATGGGCTATCTTCTGCAGTTCACTACTATCAGAGGCCCTGGATCCAATTGTATAGGTGATCACACCGAGATCTTTCAGGGCAGAAGCTGGCGCATCGACACTGTCAAAAGACCTTCCACCACTTAGCACAATCAGGAGCTGTGGAACTCCTTCCAGTCGCCTGCTTCCAGCAGAGGCGGTGAAGACATTATCCCTCAAGTGCTGGAGAGCTGCTCCAGTGTTGAGGGGTCTTCCGCCTTTGTGCCTCAAACCTCTGACAGTGTCAAGGATCTCGCCCTTTGTTTTGTATGTGTTCAGATAGAATTGGACAGCTGGATCTCTGCTGTACTGGACCACTGACACACGATCTTTGTTGTCATCCACACTGAGTGTCTCCACCACTCTCTGAACAAAGTCACGCATTGCCGGGAATCCAGATCTAGTGTCCATCAGAGCCATCCAGCAAGAACACAACATCCCTTCTGGAGGGGTGGCGCTCAGCTAGGGAACATCAAAATGAGACACTTTTAATTGCGCATGTTACAAACGTATTCACTCGTACAAAGACCCGATAGAAGCTAATCACCTCATTTAAAAATCACAACTTGAACCCTGACACGCCGTGTGTGATAATGATATGGAGTCTAAAACTGAAATCACAAATCATTTACCCATAACCTTGACCTTTAAAATCAATCATTTTCTTACCAGGCCCTGTTGGTGTCATGTGGGTGGTGCTCACTAGGACTTTGCTCATTACAGAGGAGAACTGCTCTTGGACGTCGGGAAGGTCAGTGAACTCAGACACAGACAGAGCGTGGCTGGGTTCATGGGCTATCTTCTGCAGTTCACTACTATCAGAGGCCCTTGATCCAATTGTATAGGTGATCACACCGAGATCTTTCAGGGCAGAAGCTGGTGCATCGACACTGTCAAAAGACCTTCCACCACTTAGCACAATCAGGAGCTGTGGAACTCCTTCCTGGCGCCTGCTTCCAGCAGAGGCGGTGAAGACGTTATCCCTCAAGTGCTGGAGAGCTGCTCCAGTGTTGAGGGGTCTTCCGCCTTTGTGCCTCAAACCTCTGACAATGTCAAGGATCTCGCCCTTTGTTTTGTATGTGTTCAGATAGAATTGGACAGCTGGATCTCTGCTGTACTGGACCACTGACACACGATCTTTGTTGTCATCCACACTGAGTGTCTCCACCACTCTCTGAACAAAGTCACGCATTGCCGGGAATCCAGATCTAGTGCCATCAGAGCCATCCAGCAAGAACACAACATCCCTTCTGGAGGGGTGGCGCTCAGCTAGGGAACATCAAAATGAGACACTTTTAATTGCGCATGTTACAAACGTATTCACTCGTACAAAGACCCGATAGAAGCTAATCACCTCATTTAAAAATTACAACTTGAAACCTGACACACCATGTGTGTTTGATAATGATATGGAGTCTAAAACTGAAATCACATATCATTTGTCCATAACCTTGACCTTTAAAATCAATCATTTTCTTACCAGGCCCTGTTGGTGTCATGTGGGTGGTGCTCACTAGGACTTTTCTCATTACAGAGGAGAACTGCTCTTGGACGTCGGGAAGGTCAGTGAACTCAGACACAGACAGAGCGTGGCTGGGTTCATGGGCTATCTTCTGCAGTTCACTACTATCAGAGGCCCTGGATCCAATTGTATAGGTGATCACACCGAGATCTTTCAGGGCAGAAGCTGGCGCATCGACACTGTCAAAAGACCTTCCACCACTTAGCACAATCAGGAGCTGTGGAACTCCTTCCTGGCGCCTGCTTCCAGCAGAGGCGGTGAAGACGTTATCCCTCAAGTGCTGGAGAGCTGCTCCAGTGTTGAGGGGTCTTCCGCCTTTGTGCCTCAAACCTCTGACAATGTCAAGGATCTCGCCCTTTGTTTTGTATGTGTTCAGATAGAATTGGACAGCTGGATCTCTGCTGTACTGGACCACTGACACACGATCTTTGTTGTCATCCACACTGAGTGTCTCCACCACTCTCTGAACAAAGTCACGCATTGCCGGGAATCCAGATCTACTGCCATCAGAGCCATCCAGCAAGAACACAACATCCCTTCTGGAGGGGTGGCGCTCAGCTAGGGAACATCAAAATGAGACACTTTTAATTGCGCATGTTACAAACGTATTCACTCGTACAAAGACTCGATAGAAGCTAATCAGCTCATTTAAAAATCACAACTTGAATCCGGACACGCCGTGTGTGTGTGATAATGATATGGAGTCTAAAACTGAAATCACATATCATTTGCCCATAACCTTGACCTTTAAAATCAATCATTTTCTTACCAGGCCCTGTTGGTGTCATGTGGGTGGTGCTCACTAGGACTTTGCTCATTACAGAGGAGAACTGCTCTTGGACGTCGGGAAGGTCAGTGAACTCAGACACAGACAGAGCGTGGCTGGGTTCATGGGCTATCTTCTGCAGTTCACTACTATCAGAGGCCCTGGATCCAATTGTATAGGTGATCACACCGAGATCTTTCAGGGCAGAAGCTGGTGCATCGACACTGTCAAAAGACCTTCCACCACTTAGCAAAATCAGGAGCTGTGGAACTCCTTCCTGGCGCCTGCTTCCAGCAGAGGCGGTGAAGACGTTATCCCTCAAGTGCTGGAGAGCTGCTCCAGTGTTGAGGGGTCTTCCGCCTTTGTGCCTCAAACCTCTGACAATGTCAAGGATCTCGCCCTTTGTTTTGTATGTGTTCAGATAGAATTGGACAGCTGGATCTCTGCTGTACTGGACCACTGACACACGATCTTTGTTGTCATCCACACTGAGTGTCTCCACCACTCTCTGAACAAAGTCACGCATTGCCGGGAATCCAGATCTAGTGCCATCAGAGCCATCCAGCAAGAACACAACATCCCTTCTGGAGGGGTGGCGCTCAGCTAGGGAACATCAAAATGAGACACTTTTAATTGCGCATGTTACAAACGTATTCACTCGTACAAAGACCCGATAGAAGCTAATCACCTCATTTAAAAATTACAACTTGAAACCTGACACGCCGTGTGTGTGTGATAATGATATGGAGTCTAAAACTGAAATCACATATCATTTGCCCATAACCTTGACCTTTAAAATCAATCATTTTCTTACCAGGCCCTGTTGGTGTCATGTGGGTGGTGCTCACTAGGACTTTGCTCATTACAGAGGAGAACTGCTCTTGGACGTCGGGAAGGTCAGTGAACTCAGACACAGACAGAGCGTGGCTGGGTTCATGGGCTATCTTCTGCAGTTCACTACTATCAGAGGCCCTGGATCCAATTGTATAGGTGATCACACCGAGATCTTTCAGGGCAGAAGCTGGTGCATCGACACTGTCAAAAGACCTTCCACCACTTAGCACAATCAGGAGCTGTGGAACTCCTTCCTGGCGCCTGCTTCCAGCAGAGGCGGTGAAGACGTTATCCCTCAAGTGCTGGAGAGCTGCTCCAGTGTTGAGGGGTCTTCCGCCTTTGTGCCTCAAACCTCTGACAGTGTCAAGGATCTCGCCCTTTGTTTTGTATGTGTTCAGATAGAATTGGACAGCTGGATCTCTGCTGTACTGGACCACTGACACACGATCTTTGTTGTCATCCACACTGAGTGTCTCCACCACTCTCTGAACAAAGTCACGCATTGCCGGGAATCCAGATCTAGTGCCATCAGAGCCATCCAGCAAGAACACAACATCCCTTCTGGAGGGGTGGCGCTCAGCTAGGGAACATCAAAATGAGACACTTTTAATTGCGCATGTTACAAACGTATTCACTCGTACAAAGACTCGATAGAAGCTAATCAGCTCATTTAAAAATCACAACTTGAATCCGGACACGCCGTGTGTGTGATAATGATATGGAGTCTAAAACTGAAATCACATATCATTTGCCCATAACCTTGACCTTTAAAATCAATCATTTTCTTACCAGGCCCTGTTGGTGTCATGTGGGTGGTGCTCACTAGGACTTTGCTCATTACAGAGGAGAACTGCTCTTGGACGTCGGGAAGGTCAGTGAACTCAGACACAGACAGAGCGTGGCTGGGTTCATGGGCTATCTTCTGCAGTTCACTACTATCAGAGGCCCTTGATCCAATTGTATAGGTGATCACACCGAGATCTTTCAGGGCAGAAGCTGGTGCATCGACACTGTCAAAAGACCTTCCACCACTTAGCACAATCAGGAGCTGTGGAACTCCTTCCTGGCGCCTGCTTCCAGCAGAGGCGGTGAAGACATTATCCCTCAAGTGCTGGAGAGCTGCTCCAGTGTTGAGGGGTCTTCCGCCTTTGTGCCTCAAACCTCTGACAATGTCAAGGATCTCGCCCTGTGTTTTGTATGTGTTCAGATAGAATTGGACAGCTGGATCTCTGCTGTACTGGACCACTGACACACGATCTTTGTTGTCATCCACACTGAGTGTCTCCACCACTCTCTGAACAAAGTCACGCATTGCCGGGAATCCAGATCTAGTGCCATCAGAGCCATCCAGCAAGAACACAACATCCCTTCTGGAGGGGTGGCGCTCAGCTAGGGAACATCAAAATGAGACACTTTTAATTGCGCATGTTACAATCGTATTCACTCGTACAAAGACCCGATAGAAGCTAATCACCTCATTTAAAAATTACAACGTGAAACCTGACACGCCGTGTGTGATAATGATATGGAGTCTAAAACTGAAATCACATATCATTTGCCCATAACCTTGACCTTTAAAATCAATCATTTTCTTACCAGGCCCTGTTGGTGTCATGTGGGTGGTGCTCACTAGGACTTTGCTCATTACAGAGGAGAACTGCTCTTGGACGTCGGGAAGGTCAGTGAACTCAGACACAGACAGAGCGTGGCTGGGTTCATGGGCTATCTTCTGCAGTTCACTACTATCAGAGGCCCTGGATCCAATTGTATAGGTGATCACACCGAGATCTTTCAGGGCAGAAGCTGGTGCATCGACACTGTCAAAAGACCTTCCACCACTTAGCACAATCAGGAGCTGTGGAACTCCTTCCTGGCGCCTGCTTCCAGCAGAGGCGGTGAAGACGTTATCCCTCAAGTGCTGGAGAGCTGCTCCAGTGTTGAGGGGTCTTCCGCCTTTGTGCCTCAAACCTCTGACAGTGTCAAGGATCTCGCCCTTTGTTTTGTATGTGTTCAGATAGAATTGGACAGCTGGATCTCTGCTGTACTGGACCACTGACACACGATCTTTGTTGTCATCCACACTGAGTGTCTCCACCACTCTCTGAACAAAGTCACGCATTGCCGGGAATCCAGATCTAGTGCCATCAGAGCCATCCAGCAAGAACACAACATCCCTTCTGGAGGGGTGGCGCTCAGCTAGGGAACATCAAAATGAGACACTTTTAATTGCGCATGTTACAAATGTATTCACTCGTACAAAGACCCGATAGAAGCTAATCACCTCATTTAAAAATTACAACTTGAAACCTGACACACCATGTGTGTGGTAATGATATGGAGTCTAAAACTGAAATCACATATCATTTGCCCATAACCTTGACCTTTAAAATCAATCATTTTCTTACCAGGCCCTGTTGGTGTCATGTGGGTGGTGCTCACTAGGACTTTGTTGATTACAGAGGAGAACTGCTCTTGGACGTCGGGAAGGTCAGTGAACTCAGACACAGACAGAGCGTGTCTGGGTTCATGGGCTATCTTCTGCAGTTCACTACTATCAGAGGCCCTGGATCCAATTGTATAGGTGATCACACCGAGATCTTTCAGGGCAGAAGCTGGTGCATCGACACTGTCAAAAGACCTTCCACCACTTAGCACAATCAGGAGCTGTGGAACTCCTTCCTGGCGCCTGCTTCCAGCAGAGGCGGTGAAGACGTTATCCCTCAAGTGCTGGAGAGCTGCTCCAGTGTTGAGGGGTCTTCCGCCTTTGTGCCTCAAACCTCTGACAGTGTCAAGGATCTCGCCCTTTGTTTTGTATGTGTTCAGATAGAATTGGACAGCTGGATCTCTGCTGTACTGGACCACTGACACACGATCTTTGTTGTCATCCACACTGAGTGTCTCCACCACTCTCTGAACAAAGTCACGCATTGCCGGGAATCCAGATCTAGTGCCATCAGAGCCATCCAGCAAGAACACAACATCCCTTCTGGAGGGGTGGCGCTCAGCTAGGGAACATCAAAATGAGACACTTTTAATTGCGCATGTTACAAACGTATTCACTCGTACAAAGACCCGATAGAAGCTAATCACCTCATTTAAAAATTACAACTTGAAACCTGACACGCCGTGTGTGATAATGATATGGAGTCTAAAACTGAAATCACAAATCATTTGCCCATAACCTTGACCTTTAAAATCAATCATTTTCTTACCAGGCCCTGTTGGTGTCATGTGGGTGGTGCTCACTAGGACTTTGCTCATTACAGAGGAGAACTGCTCTTGGACGTCGGGAAGGTCAGTGAACTCAGACACAGACAGAGCGTGGCTGGGTTCATGGGCTATCTTCTGCAGTTCACTACTATCAGAGGCCCTGGATCCAATTGTATAGGTGATCACACCGAGATCTTTCAGGGCAGAAGCTGGTGCATCGACACTGTCAAAAGACCTTCCACCACTTAGCACAATCAGGAGCTGTGGAACTCCTTCCTGGCGCCTGCTTCCAGCAGAGGCGGTGAAGACGTTATCCCTCAAGTGCTGGAGAGCTGCTCCAGTGTTGAGGGGTCTTCCGCCTTTGTGCCTCAAACCTCTGACAGTGTCAAGGATCTCGCCCTTTGTTTTGTATGTGTTCAGATAGAATTGGACAGCTGGATCTCTGCTGTACTGGACCACTGACACACGATCTTTGTTGTCATCCACACTGAGTGTCTCCACCACTCTCTGAACAAAGTCACGCATTGCCGGGAATCCAGATCTAGTGCCATCAGAGCCATCCAGCAAGAACACAACATCCCTTCTGGAGGGGTGGCGCTCAGCTAGGGAACATCAAAATGAGACACTTTTAATTGCGCATGTTACAAACGTATTCACTCGTACAAAGACCCGATAGAAGCTAATCACCTCATTTAAAAATCACAACTTGAAACCGGACACGCCGTGTGTGATAATGATATGGAGTCTAAAACTGAAATCACAAATCATTTGCCCATAACCTTGACCTTTAAAATCAATCATTTTCTTACCAGGCCCTGTTGGTGTCATGTGGGCGGTGCTCACTAGGACTTTGCTCATTACAGAGGAGAACTGCTCTTGGACGTCGGGAAGGTCAGTGAACTCAGACACAGACAGAGCGTGGCTGGGTTCATGGGCTATCTTCTGCAGTTCACTACTATCAGAGGCCCTGGATCCAATTGTATAGGTGATCACACCGAGATCTTTCAGGGCAGAAGCTGGCGCATCGACACTGTCAAAAGACCTTCCACCACTTAGCACAATCAGGAGCTGTGGAACTCCTTCCTGGCGCCTGCTTCCAGCAGAGGCGGTGAAGACGTTATCCCTCAAGTGCTGGAGAGCTGCTCCAGTGTTGAGGGGTCTTCCGCCTTTGTGCCTCAAACCTCTGACAATGTCAAGGATCTCGCCCTTTGTTTTGTATGTGTTCAGATAGAATTGGACAGCTGGATCTCTGCTGTACTGGACCACTGACACACGATCTTTGTTGTCATCCACACTGAGTGTCTCCACCACTCTCTGAACAAAGTCACGCATTGCCGGGAATCCAGATCTAGTGCCATCAGAGCCATCCAGCAAGAACACAACATCCCTTCTGGAGGGGTGGCGCTCAGCTAGGGAACATCAAAATGAGACACTTTTAATTGCGCATGTTACAATCGTATTCACTCGTACAAAGACCCGATAGAAGCTAATCACCTCATTTAAAAATTACAACGTGAAACCTGACACGCCGTGTGTGATAATGATATGGAGTCTAAAACTGAAATCACTTATCTTTTTCCAATAACCTTGACTGTTAAAATCAATCATTTTCTTACCAGGCCCTGTTGGTGTCATGTGGGTGGGGCTCATTACGACTTTGCTCATTACAGAGGAGAACTGCTCTTGGACGTCGGGAAGGTCAGTGAACTCAGACACAGACAGAGCGTGGCTGGGTTCATGGGCTATCTTCTGCAGTTCACTACTATCAGAGGCCCTGGATCCAATTGTATAGGTGATCACACCGAGATCTTTCAGGGCAGAAGCTGGTGCATCGACACTGTCAAAAGACCTTCCACCACTTAGCACAATCAGGAGCTGTGGAACTCCTTCCTGGCGCCTGCTTCCAGCAGAGGCGGTGAAGACGTTATCCCTCAAGTGCTGGAGAGCTGCTCCAGTGTTGAGGGGTCTTCCGCCTTTGTGCCTCAAACCTCTGACAGTGTCAAGGATCTCGCCCTTTGTTTTGTATGTGTTCAGATAGAATTGGACAGCTGGATCTCTGCTGTACTGGACCACTGACACACGATCTTTGTTGTCATCCACACTGAGTGTCTCCACCACTCTCTGAACAAAGTCACGCATTGCCGGGAATCCAGATCTAGTGCCATCAGAGCCATCCAGCAAGAACACAACATCCCTTCTGGAGGGGTGGCGCTCAGCTAGGGAACATCAAAATGAGACACTTTTAATTGCGCATGTTACAAACGTATTCACTCGTACAAAGACCCGATAGAAGCTAATCACCTCATTTAAAAATTACAACTTGAAACCTGACACACCATGTGTGTGGATAATGATATGGAGTCTAAAACTGAAATCACATATCATTTGTCCATAACCTTGACCTTTAAAATCAATCATTTTCTTACCAGGCCCTGTTGGTGTCATGTGGGTGGTGCTCACTAGGACTTTGCTCATTACAGAGGAGAACTGCTCTTGGACGTCGGGAAGGTCAGTGAACTCAGACACAGACAGAGCGTGGCTGGGTTCATGGGCTATCTTCTGCAGTTCACTACTATCAGAGGCCCTGGATCCAATTGTATAGGTGATCACACCGAGATCTTTCAGGGCAGAAGCTGGTGCATCGACACTGTCAAAAGACCTTCCACCACTTAGCACAATCAGGAGCTGTGGAACTCCTTCCTGGCGCCTGCTTCCAGCAGAGGCGGTGAAGACGTTATCCCTCAAGTGCTGGAGAGCTGCTCCAGTGTTGAGGGGTCTTCCGCCTTTGTGCCTCAAACCTCTGACAAGTGTCAAGGATCTCGCCCTTTGTTTTGTATGTGTTCAGATAGAATTGGACAGCTGGATCTCTGCTGTACTGGACCACTGACACACGATCTTTGTTGTCATCCACACTGAGTGTCTCCACCACTCTCTGAACAAAGTCACGCATTGCCGGGAATCCAGATCTAGTGCCATCAGAGCCATCCAGCAAGAACACAACATCCCTTCTGGAGGGGTGGCGCTCAGCTAGGGAACATCAAAATGAGACACTTTTAATTGCGCATGTTACAATCGTATTCACTCGTACAAAGACCCGATAGAAGCTAATCACCTCATTTAAAAATTACAACGTGAAACCTGACACGCCGTGTGTGATAATGATATGGAGTCTAAAACTGAAATCACATTATCTTTTTCCAATAACCTTGACCTGTTAAAATCAATCATTTTCTTACCAGGCCCTGTTGGTGTCATGTGGGTGGGGCTCATTACGACTTTGCTCATTACAGAGGAGAACTGCTCTTGGACGTCAGGAAGGTCAGTGAACTCAGACACAGACAGAGCGTGGCTGGGTTCATGGGCTATCTTCTGCAGTTCACTACTATCAGAGGCCCTGGATCCAATTGTATAGGTGATCACACCGAGATCTTTCAGGGCAGAAGCTGGTGCATCGACACTGTCAAAAGACCTTCCACCACTTAGCACAATCAGGAGCTGTGGAACTCCTTCCTGGCGCCTGCTTCCAGCAGAGGCGGTGAAGACGTTATCCCTCAAGTGCTGGAGAGCTGCTCCAGTGTTGAGGGGTCTTCCGCCTTTGTGCCTCAAACCTCTGACAGTGTCAAGGATCTCGCCCTTTGTTTTGTATGTGTTCAGATAGAATTGGACAGCTGGATCTCTGCTGTACTGGACCACTGACACACGATCTTTGTTGTCATCCACACTGAGTGTCTCCACCACTCTCTGAACAAAGTCACGCATTGCCGGGAATCCAGATCTAGTGCCATCAGAGCCATCCAGCAAGAACACAACATCCCTTCTGGAGGGGTGGCGCTCAGCTAGGGAACATCAAAATGAGACACTTTTAATTGCGCATGTTACAATCGTATTCACTCGTACAAAGACCCGATAGAAGCTAATCACCTCATTTAAAAATTACAACGTGAAACCTGACACGCCGTGTGTGATAATGATATGGAGTCTAAAACTGAAATCACTTATCTTTTTCCAATAACCTTGACTGTTAAAATCAATCATTTTCTTACCAGGCCCTGTTGGTGTCATGTGGGTGGGGCTCATTACGACTTTGCTCATTACAGAGGAGAACTGCTCTTGGACGTCGGGAAGGTCAGTGAACTCAGACACAGACAGAGCGTGGCTGGGTTCATGGGCTATCTTCTGCAGTTCACTACTATCAGAGGCCCTGGATCCAATTGTATAGGTGATCACACCGAGATCTTTCAGGGCAGAAGCTGGTGCATCGACACTGTCAAAAGACCTTCCACCACTTAGCACAATCAGGAGCTGTGGAACTCCTTCCTGGCGCCTGCTTCCAGCAGAGGCGGTGAAGACGTTATCCCTCAAGTGCTGGAGAGCTGCTCCAGTGTTGAGGGGTCTTCCGCCTTTGTGCCTCAAACCTCTGACAGTGTCAAGGATCTCGCCCTTTGTTTTGTATGTGTTCAGATAGAATTGGACAGCTGGATCTCTGCTGTACTGGACCACTGACACACGATCTTTGTTGTCATCCACACTGAGTGTCTCCACCACTCTCTGAACAAAGTCACGCATTGCCGGGAATCCAGATCTAGTGCCATCAGAGCCATCCAGCAAGAACACAACATCCCTTCTGGAGGGGTGGCGCTCAGCTAGGGAACATCAAAATGAGACACTTTTAATTGCGCATGTTACAAATCGTATTCCCTCGTACAAAGACCCGATAGAAGCTAATCACCTCATTTAAAAATTACAACGTGAAACCTGACACGCCGTGTGTGATAATGATATGGAGTCTAAAACTGAAATCACATATCATTTTTCCAATAACCTTGACCTGTTAAAATCAATCATTTTCTTACCAGGCCCTGTTGGTGTCATGTGGGTGGTGCTCATTACGGACTTTGCTCATTACAGAGGAGAACTGCTCTTGGACGTCGGGAAGGTCAGTGAACTCAGACACAGACAGAGCGTGGCTGGGTTCATGGGCTATCTTCTGCAGTTCACTACTATCAGAGGCCCTGGATCCAATTGTATAGGTGATCACACCGAGATCTTTCAGGGCAGAAGCTGGTGCATCGACACTGTCAAAAGACCTTCCACCACTTAGCACAATCAGGAGCTGTGGAACTCCTTCCTGGCGCCTGCTTCCAGCAGAGGCGGTGAAGACGTTATCCCTCAAGTGCTGGAGAGCTGCTCCAGTGTTGAGGGGTCTTCCGCCTTTGTGCCTCAAACCTCTGACAAGTGTCAAGGATCTCGCCCTTTGTTTTGTATGTGTTCAGATAGAATTGGACAGCTGGATCTCTGCTGTACTGGACCACTGACACACGATCTTTGTTGTCATCCACACTGAGTGTCTCCACCACTCTCTGAACAAAGTCACGCATTGCCGGGAATCCAGATCTAGTGCCATCAGAGCCATCCAGCAAGAACACAACATCCCTTCTGGAGGGGTGGCGCTCAGCTAGGGAACATCAAAATGAGACACTTTTAATTGCGCATGTTACAATCGTATTCACTCGTACAAAGACCCGATAGAAGCTAATCACCTCATTTAAAAATTACAACGTGAAACCTGACACGCCGTGTGTGATAATGATATGGAGTCTAAAACTGAAATCACTTATCTTTTTCCAATAACCTTGACTGTTAAAATCAATCATTTTCTTACCAGGCCCTGTTGGTGTCATGTGGGTGGGGCTCATTACGACTTTGCTCATTACAGAGGAGAACTGCTCTTGGACGTCGGGAAGGTCAGTGAACTCAGACACAGACAGAGCGTGGCTGGGTTCATGGGCTATCTTCTGCAGTTCACTACTATCAGAGGCCCTGGATCCAATTGTATAGGTGATCACACCGAGATCTTTCAGGGCAGAAGCTGGTGCATCGACACTGTCAAAAGACCTTCCACCACTTAGCACAATCAGGAGCTGTGGAACTCCTTCCTGGCGCCTGCTTCCAGCAGAGGCGGTGAAGACGTTATCCCTCAAGTGCTGGAGAGCTGCTCCAGTGTTGAGGGGTCTTCCGCCTTTGTGCCTCAAACCTCTGACAGTGTCAAGGATCTCGCCCTTTGTTTTGTATGTGTTCAGATAGAATTGGACAGCTGGATCTCTGCTGTACTGGACCACTGACACACGATCTTTGTTGTCATCCACACTGAGTGTCTCCACCACTCTCTGAACAAAGTCACGCATTGCCGGGAATCCAGATCTAGTGCCATCAGAGCCATCCAGCAAGAACACAACATCCCTTCTGGAGGGGTGGCGCTCAGCTAGGGAACATCAAAATGAGACACTTTTAATTGCGCATGTTACAATCGTATTCACTCGTACAAAGACCCGATAGAAGCTAATCACCTCATTTAAAAATTACAACTTGAAACCTGACACGCCGTGTGTGATAATGATATGGAGTCTAAAACTGAAATCACATATCATTTGCCCATAACCTTGACCTTTAAAATCAATCATTTTCTTACCAGGCCCTGTTGGTGTCATGTGGGTGGTGCTCACTAGGACTTTGTTGCATTACAGAGGAGAACTGCTCTTGGACGTCGGGAAGGTCAGTGAACTCAGACACAGACAGAGCGTGTCTGGGTTCATGGGCTATCTTCTGCAGTTCACTACTATCAGAGGCCCTGGATCCAATTGTATAGGTGATCACACCGAGATCTTTCAGGGCAGAAGCTGGTGCATCGACACTGTCAAAAGACCTTCCACCACTTAGCACAATCAGGAGCTGTGGAACTCCTTCCTGGCGCCTGCTTCCAGCAGAGGCGGTGAAGACGTTATCCCTCAAGTGCTGGAGAGCTGCTCCAGTGTTGAGGGGTCTTCCGCCTTTGTGCCTCAAACCTCTGACAGTGTCAAGGATCTCGCCCTTTGTTTTGTATGTGTTCAGATAGAATTGGACAGCTGGATCTCTGCTGTACTGGACCACTGACACACGATCTTTGTTGTCATCCACACTGAGTGTCTCCACCACTCTCTGAACAAAGTCACGCATTGCCGGGAATCCAGATCTAGTGCCATCAGAGCCATCCAGCAAGAACACAACATCCCTTCTGGAGGGGTGGCGCTCAGCTAGGGAACATCAAAATGAGACACTTTTAATTGCGCATGTTACAATCGTATTCACTCGTACAAAGACCCGATAGAAGCTAATCACCTCATTTAAAAATTACAACGTGAAACCTGACACGCCGTGTGTGATAATGATATGGAGTCTAAAACTGAAATCACATATCATTTGCCCATAACCTTGACCTGTTAAAATCAATCATTTTCTTACCAGGCCCTGTTGGTGTCATGTGGGTGGTGCTCACTAGGACTTTGCTCATTACAGAGGAGAACTGCTCTTGGACGTCGGGAAGGTCAGTGAACTCAGACACAGACAGAGCGTGGCTGGGTTCATGGGCTATCTTCTGCAGTTCACTACTATCAGAGGCCCTGGATCCAATTGTATAGGTGATCACACCGAGATCTTTCAGGGCAGAAGCTGGTGCATCGACACTGTCAAAAGACCTTCCACCACTTAGCACAATCAGGAGCTGTGGAACTCCTTCCTGGCGCCTGCTTCCAGCAGAGGCGGTGAAGACGTTATCCCTCAAGTGCTGGAGAGCTGCTCCAGTGTTGAGGGGTCTTCCGCCTTTGTGCCTCAAACCTCTGACAGTGTCAAGGATCTCGCCCTTTGTTTTGTATGTGTTCAGATAGAATTGGACAGCTGGATCTCTGCTGTACTGGACCACTGACACACGATCTTTGTTGTCATCCACACTGAGTGTCTCCACCACTCTCTGAACAAAGTCACGCATTGCCGGGAATCCAGATCTAGTGCCATCAGAGCCATCCAGCAAGAACACAACATCCCTTCTGGAGGGGTGGCGCTCAGCTAGGGAACATCAAAATGAGACACTTTTAATTGCGCATGTTACAAACGTATTCACTCGTACAAAGACCCGATAGAAGCTAATCACCTCATTTAAAAATTACAACTTGAAACCTGACACACCATGTGTGTGGTAATGATATGGAGTCTAAAACTGAAATCACATATCATTTGCCCATAACCTTGACCTTTAAAATCAATCATTTTCTTACCAGGCCCTGTTGGTGTCATGTGGGTGGTGCTCACTAGGACTTTGCTGATTACAGAGGAGAACTGCTCTTGGACGTCGGGAAGGTCAGTGAACTCAGACACAGACAGAGCGTGTCTGGGTTCATGGGCTATCTTCTGCAGTTCACTACTATCAGAGGCCCTGGATCCAATTGTATAGGTGATCACACCGAGATCTTTCAGGGCAGAAGCTGGTGCATCGACACTGTCAAAAGACCTTCCACCACTTAGCACAATCAGGAGCTGTGGAACTCCTTCCTGGCGCCTGCTTCCAGCAGAGGCGGTGAAGACGTTATCCCTCAAGTGCTGGAGAGCTGCTCCAGTGTTGAGGGGTCTTCCGCCTTTGTGCCTCAAACCTCTGACAGTGTCAAGGATCTCGCCCTTTGTTTTGTATGTGTTCAGATAGAATTGGACAGCTGGATCTCTGCTGTACTGGACCACTGACACACGATCTTTGTTGTCATCCACACTGAGTGTCTCCACCACTCTCTGAACAAAGTCACGCATTGCCGGGAATCCAGATCTAGTGCCATCAGAGCCATCCAGCAAGAACACAACATCCCTTCTGGAGGGGTGGCGCTCAGCTAGGGAACATCAAAATGAGACACTTTTAATTGCGCATGTTACAATCGTATTCACTCGTACAAAGACCCGATAGAAGCTAATCACCTCATTTAAAAATTACAACTTGAAACCTGACACACCATGTGTGTGGTAATGATATGGAGTCTAAAACTGAAATCACATATCATTTGCCCATAACCTTGACCTTTAAAATCAATCATTTTCTTACCAGGCCCTGTTGGTGTCATGTGGGTGGTGCTCACTAGGACTTTGTTCATTACAGAGGAGAACTGCTCTTGGACGTCGGGAAGGTCAGTGAACTCAGACACAGACAGAGCGTGGCTGGGTTCATGGGCTATCTTCTGCAGTTCACTACTATCAGAGGCCCTGGATCCAATTGTATAGGTGATCACACCGAGATCTTTCAGGGCAGAAGCTGGTGCATCGACACTGTCAAAAGACCTTCCACCACTTAGCACAATCAGGAGCTGTGGAACTCCTTCCTGGCGCCTGCTTCCAGCAGAGGCGGTGAAGACGTTATCCCTCAAGTGCTGGAGAGCTGCTCCAGTGTTGAGGGGTCTTCCGCCTTTGTGCCTCAAACCTCTGACAGTGTCAAGGATCTCGCCCTTTGTTTTGTATGTGTTCAGATAGAATTGGACAGCTGGATCTCTGCTGTACTGGACCACTGACACACGATCTTTGTTGTCATCCACACTGAGTGTCTCCACCACTCTCTGAACAAAGTCACGCATTGCCGGGAATCCAGATCTAGTGCCATCAGAGCCATCCAGCAAGAACACAACATCCCTTCTGGAGGGGTGGCGCTCAGCTAGGGAACATCAAAATGAGACACTTTTAATTGCGCATGTTACAATCGTATTCACTCGTACAAAGACCCGATAGAAGCTAATCACCTCATTTAAAAATTACAACGTGAAACCTGACACGCCGTGTGTGATAATGATATGGAGTCTAAAACTGAAATCACATATCATTTTGCCCATAACCTTGACTGTTAAAATCAATCATTTTCTTACCAGGCCCTGTTGGTGTCATGTGGGTGGTGCTCACTACGACTTTGTTCATTACAGAGGAGAACTGCTCTTGGACGTCGGGAAGGTCAGTGAACTCAGACACAGACAGAGCGTGGCTGGGTTCATGGGCTATCTTCTGCAGTTCACTACTATCAGAGGCCCTGGATCCAATTGTATAGGTGATCACACCGAGATCTTTCAGGGCAGAAGCTGGTGCATCGACACTGTCAAAAGACCTTCCACCACTTAGCACAATCAGGAGCTGTGGAACTCCTTCCTGGCGCCTGCTTCCAGCAGAGGCGGTGAAGACGTTATCCCTCAAGTGCTGGAGAGCTGCTCCAGTGTTGAGGGGTCTTCCGCCTTTGTGCCTCAAACCTCTGACAGTGTCAAGGATCTCGCCCTTTGTTTTGTATGTGTTCAGATAGAATTGGACAGCTGGATCTCTGCTGTACTGGACCACTGACACACGATCTTTGTTGTCATCCACACTGAGTGTCTCCACCACTCTCTGAACAAAGTCACGCATTGCCGGGAATCCAGATCTAGTGCCATCAGAGCCATCCAGCAAGAACACAACATCCCTTCTGGAGGGGTGGCGCTCAGCTAGGGAACATCAAAATGAGACACTTTTAATTGCGCATGTTACAATCGTATTCACTCGTACAAAGACCCGATAGAAGCTAATCACCTCATTTAAAAATTACAACGTGAAACCTGACACGCCGTGTGTGATAATGATATGGAGTCTAAAACTGAAATCACATATCTTTTTCCAATAACCTTGACTGTTAAAATCAATCATTTTCTTACCAGGCCCTGTTGGTGTCATGTGGGTGGGGCTCATTACGACTTTGCTCATTACAGAGGAGAACTGCTCTTGGACGTCGGGAAGGTCAGTGAACTCAGACACAGACAGAGCGTGGCTGGGTTCATGGGCTATCTTCTGCAGTTCACTACTATCAGAGGCCCTGGATCCAATTGTATAGGTGATCACACCGAGATCTTTCAGGGCAGAAGCTGGTGCATCGACACTGTCAAAAGACCTTCCACCACTTAGCACAATCAGGAGCTGTGGAACTCCTTCCTGGCGCCTGCTTCCAGCAGAGGCGGTGAAGACGTTATCCCTCAAGTGCTGGAGAGCTGCTCCAGTGTTGAGGGGTCTTCCGCCTTTGTGCCTCAAACCTCTGACAGTGTCAAGGATCTCGCCCTTTGTTTTGTATGTGTTCAGATAGAATTGGACAGCTGGATCTCTGCTGTACTGGACCACTGACACACGATCTTTGTTGTCATCCACACTGAGTGTCTCCACCACTCTCTGAACAAAGTCACGCATTGCCGGGAATCCAGATCTAGTGCCATCAGAGCCATCCAGCAAGAACACAACATCCCTTCTGGAGGGGTGGCGCTCAGCTAGGGAACATCAAAATGAGACACTTTTAATTGCGCATGTTACAAACGTATTCACTCGTACAAAGACCCGATAGAAGCTAATCACCTCATTTAAAAATTACAACGTGAAACCTGACACGCCGTGTGTGATAATGATATGGAGTCTAAAACTGAAATCACATATCATTTGCCCATAACCTTGACCTTTAAAATCAATCATTTTCTTACCAGGCCCTGTTGGTGTCATGTGGGTGGTGCTCACTAGGACTTTGTTGATTACAGAGGAGAACTGCTCTTGGACGTCGGGAAGGTCAGTGAACTCAGACACAGACAGAGCGTGTCTGGGTTCATGGGCTATCTTCTGCAGTTCACTACTATCAGAGGCCCTGGATCCAATTGTATAGGTGATCACACCGAGATCTTTCAGGGCAGAAGCTGGCGCATCGACACTGTCAAAAGACCTTCCACCACTTAGCACAATCAGGAGCTGTGGAACTCCTTCCTGGCGCCTGCTTCCAGCAGAGGCGGTGAAGACGTTATCCCTCAAGTGCTGGAGAGCTGCTCCAGTGTTGAGGGGTCTTCCGCCTTTGTGCCTCAAACCTCTGACAGTGTCAAGGATCTCACCCTTTGTTTTGTATGTGTTCAGATAGAATTGGACAGCTGGATCTCTGCTGTACTGGACCACTGACACACGATCTTTGTTGTCATCCACACTGAGTGTCTCCACCACTCTCTGAACAAAGTCACGCATTGCCGGGAATCCAGATCTAGTGCCATCAGAGCCATCCAGCAAGAACACAACATCCCTTCTGGAGGGGTGGCGCTCAGCTAGGGAACATCAAAGTGAGACACTTTTAATTGCGCATGTTACAATCGTATTCACTCGTACAAAGACCCGATAGAAGCTAATCACCTCATTTAAAAATTACAACGTGAAACCTGACACGCCGTGTGTGATAATGATATGGAGTCTAAAACTGAAATCACATATCATTTGTCCATAACCTTGACCTTTAAAATCAATTATTTTCTTACCAGGCCCTGTTGGTGTCATGTGGGTGGTGCTCACTAGGACTTTGCTCATTACAGAGGAGAACTGCTCTTGGACGTCAGGAAGGTCAGTGAACTCAGACACAGACAGAGCGTGGCTGGGTTCATGGGCTATCTTCTGCAGTTCACTACTATCAGAGGCCCTGGATCCAATTGTATAGGTGATCACACCGAGATCTTTCAGGGCAGAAGCTGGTGCATCAACACTGTCAAAAGACCTTCCACCACTTAGCACAATCAGGAGCTGTGGAACTCCTTCCTGGCGCCTGCTTCCAGCAGAGGGGGTGAAGACGTTATCCCTCAAGTGCTGGAGAGCTGCTCCAGTGTTGAGGGGTCTTCCGCCTTTGTGCCTCAAACCTCTGACAGTGTCAAGGATCTCGCCCTTTGTTTTGTATGTGTTCAGATAGAATTGGACAGCTGGATCTCTGCTGTACTGGACCACTGACACACGATCTTTGTTGTCATCCACACTGAGTGTCTCCACCACTCTCTGAACAAAGTCACGCATTGCCGGGAATCCAGATCTAGTGCCATCAGAGCCATCCAGCAAGAACACAACATCCCTTCTGGAGGGGTGGCGCTCAGCTAGGGAACATCAAAATGAGACACTTTTAATTGCGCATGTTACAAACGTATTCAGTCGTACAAAGACCCGATAGAAGCTAATCACCTCATTTAAAAATTACAACTTGAAACCTGACACACCATGTGTGTGGTAATGATATGGAGTCTAAAACTGAAATCACATATCATTTGCCCATATCCTTGACCTTTAAAATCAATCATTTTCTTACCAGGCCCTGTTGGTGTCATGTGGGTGGTGCTCACTAGGACTTTGTTGATTACAGAGGAGAACTGCTCTTGGACGTCGGGAAGGTCAGTGAACTCAGACACAGACAGAGCGTGGCTGGGTTCATGGGCTATCTTCTGCAGTTCACTACTATCAGAGGCCCTGGATCCAATTGTATAGGTGATCACACCGAGATCTTTCAGGGCAGAAGCTGGTGCATCGACACTGTCAAAAGACCTTCCACCACTTAGCACAATCAGGAGCTGTGGAACTCCTTCCTGGCGCCTGCTTCCAGCAGAGGCGGTGAAGACGTTATCCCTCAAGTGCTGGAGAGCTGCTCCAGTGTTGAGGGGTCTTCCGCCTTTGTGCCTCAAACCTCTGACAGTGTCAAGGATCTCGCCCTTTGTTTTGTATGTGTTCAGATAGAATTGGACAGCTGGATCTCTGCTGTACTGGACCACTGACACACGATCTTTGTTGTCATCCACACTGAGTGTCTCCACCACTCTCTGAACAAAGTCACGCATTGCCGGGAATCCAGATCTAGTGCCATCAGAGCCATCCAGCAAGAACACAACATCCCTTCTGGAGGGGTGGCGCTCAGCTAGGGAACATCAAAATGAGACACTTTTAATTGCGCATGTTACAAACGTATTCAGTCGTACAAAGACCCGATAGAAGCTAATCACCTCATTTAAAAATTACAACTTGAAACCTGACACACCATGTGTGTGGTAATGATATGGAGTCTAAAACTGAAAGTCACATATCATTTGCCCATAACCATGACCTTTAAAATCAATCATTTTCTTACCAGGCCCTGTTGGTGTCATGTGGGTGGTGCTCACTAGGACTTTGTTCATTACAGAGGAGAACTGCTCTTGGACGTCGGGAAGGTCAGTGAACTCAGACACAGACAGAGCGTGGCTGGGTTCATGGGCTATCTTCTGCAGTTCACTACTATCAGAGGCCCTGGATCCAATTGTATAGGTGATCACACCGAGATCTTTCAGGGCAGAAGCTGGTGCATCGACACTGTCAAAAGATCTTCCACCACTTAGCACAATCAGGAGCTGTGGAACTCCTTCCTGGCGCCTGCTTCCAGCAGAGGCGGTGAAGACGTTATCCCTCAAGTGCTGGAGAGCTGCTCCAGTGTTGAGGGGTCTTCCGCCTTTGTGCCTCAAACCTCTGACAGTGTCAAGGATCTCGCCCTTTGTTTTGTATGTGTTCAGATAGAATTGGACAGCTGGATCTCTGCTGTACTGGACCACTGACACACGATCTTTGTTGTCATCCACACTGAGTGTCTCCACCACTCTCTGAACAAAGTCACGCATTGCCGGGAATCCAGATCTAGTGCCATCAGAGCCATCCAGCAAGAACACAACATCCCTTCTGGAGGGGTGGCGCTCAGCTAGGGAACATCAAAATGAGACACTTTTAATTGCGCATGTTACAATCGTATTCAGTCGTACAAAGACCCGATAGAAGCTAATCACCTCATTTAAAAATTACAACGTGAAACCTGACACGCCGTGTGTGATAATGATATGGAGTCTAAAACTGAAATCACATATCTTTTTCCAATAACCTTGACTGTTAAAATCAATCATTTTCTTACCAGGCCCTGTTGGTGTCATGTGGGTGGTGCTCATTACGACTTTGCTCATTACAGAGGAGAACTGCTCTTGGACGTCGGGAAGGTCAGTGAACTCAGACACAGACAGAGCGTGGCTGGGTTCATGGGCTATCTTCTGCAGTTCACTACTATCAGAGGCCCTGGATCCAATTGTATAGGTGATCACACCGAGATCTTTCAGGGCAGAAGCTGGTGCATCGACACTGTCAAAAGACCTTCCACCACTTAGCACAATCAGGAGCTGTGGAACTCCTTCCTGGCGCCTGCTTCCAGCAGAGGCGGTGAAGACGTTATCCCTCAAGTGCTGGAGAGCTGCTCCAGTGTTGAGGGGTCTTCCGCCTTTGTGCCTCAAACCTCTGACAGTGTCAAGGATCTCGCCCTTTGTTTTGTATGTGTTCAGATAGAATTGGACAGCTGGATCTCTGCTGTACTGGACCACTGACACACGATCTTTGTTGTCATCCACACTGAGTGTCTCCACCACTCTCTGAACAAAGTCACGCATTGCCGGGAATCCAGATCTAGTGCCATCAGAGCCATCCAGCAAGAACACAACATCCCTTCTGGAGGGGTGGCGCTCAGCTAGGGAACATCAAAATGAGACACTTTTAATTGCGCATGTTACAAACGTATTCAGTCGTACAAAGACCCGATAGAAGCTAATCACCTCATTTAAAAATTACAACTTGAAACCTGACACACCATGTGTGTGGTAATGATATGGAGTCTAAAACTGAAGTCACATATCATTTGCCCATAACCATGACCTTTAAAATCAATCATTTTCTTACCAGGCCCTGTTGGTGTCATGTGGGTGGTGCTCACTAGGACTTTGTTCATTACAGAGGAGAACTGCTCTTGGACGTCGGGAAGGTCAGTGAACTCAGACACAGACAGAGCGTGGCTGGGTTCATGGGCTATCTTCTGCAGTTCACTACTATCAGAGGCCCTGGATCCAATTGTATAGGTGATCACACCGAGATCTTTCAGGGCAGAAGCTGGTGCATCGACACTGTCAAAAGATCTTCCACCACTTAGCACAATCAGGAGCTGTGGAACTCCTTCCTGGCGCCTGCTTCCAGCAGAGGCGGTGAAGACGTTATCCCTCAAGTGCTGGAGAGCTGCTCCAGTGTTGAGGGGTCTTCCGCCTTTGTGCCTCAAACCTCTGACAGTGTCAAGGATCTCGCCCTTTGTTTTGTATGTGTTCAGATAGAATTGGACAGCTGGATCTCTGCTGTACTGGACCACTGACACACGATCTTTGTTGTCATCCACACTGAGTGTCTCCACCACTCTCTGAACAAAGTCACGCATTGCCGGGAATCCAGATCTAGTGCCATCAGAGCCATCCAGCAAGAACACAACATCCCTTCTGGAGGGGTGGTGCTCAGCTAGGGAACATCAAAATGAGACACTTTTAATTGCGCATGTTACAATCGTATTCAGTCGTACAAAGACCCGATAGAAGCTAATCACCTCATTTAAAAATTACAACGTGAAACCTGACACGCCGTGTGTGATAATGATATGGAGTCTAAAACTGAAATCACATATCTTTTTCCAATAACCTTGACTGTTAAAATCAATCATTTTCTTACCAGGCCCTGTTGGTGTCATGTGGGTGGTGCTCATTACGACTTTGCTCATTACAGAGGAGAACTGCTCTTGGACGTCGGGAAGGTCAGTGAACTCAGACACAGACAGAGCGTGGCTGGGTTCATGGGCTATCTTCTGCAGTTCACTACTATCAGAGGCCCTGGATCCAATTGTATAGGTGATCACACCGAGATCTTTCAGGGCAGAAGCTGGTGCATCGACACTGTCAAAAGACCTTCCACCACTTAGCACAATCAGGAGCTGTGGAACTCCTTCCTGGCGCCTGCTTCCAGCAGAGGCGGTGAAGACGTTATCCCTCAAGTGCTGGAGAGCTGCTCCAGTGTTGAGGGGTCTTCCGCCTTTGTGCCTCAAACCTCTGACAGTGTCAAGGATCTCGCCCTTTGTTTTGTATGTGTTCAGATAGAATTGGACAGCTGGATCTCTGCTGTACTGGACCACTGACACACGATCTTTGTTGTCATCCACACTGAGTGTCTCCACCACTCTCTGAACAAAGTCACGCATTGCCGGGAATCCAGATCTAGTGCCATCAGAGCCATCCAGCAAGAACACAACATCCCTTCTGGAGGGGTGGCGCTCAGCTAGGGAACATCAAAATGAGACACTTTTAATTGCGCATGTTACAAACGTATTCACTCGTACAAAGACCCGATAGAAGCTAATCACCTCATTTAAAAATTACAACGTGAAACCTGACACACCATGTGTGTGATAATGATATGGAGTCTAAAACTGAAGTCACATATCATTTGCCCATAACCATGACATTTAAAATCAATCATTTTCTTACCAGGCCCTGTTGGTGTCATGTGGGTGGTGCTCACTAGGACTTTGTTCATTACAGAGGAGAACTGCTCTTGGACGTCGGGAAGGTCAGTGAACTCAGACACAGACAGAGAGTGGTTGGGTTCATGGGCTATCTTCTGCAGTTCACTACTATCAGAGGCCCTGGATCCAATTGTATAGGTGATCACACCGAGATCTTTCAGGGCAGAAGCTGGTGCATCGACACTGTCAAAAGACCTTCCACCACTTAGCACAATCAGGAGCTGTGGAACTCCTTCCTGGCGCCTGCTTCCAGCAGAGGCGGTGAAGACGTTATCCCTCAAGTGCTGGAGAGCTGCTCCAGTGTTGAGGGGTCTTCCGCCTTTGTGCCTCAAACCTCTGACAATGTCAAGGATCTCGCCCTTTGTTTTGTATGTGTTCAGATAGAACTGGACAGCTGGATCTCTGCTGTACTGGACCACTGACACACGATCTTTGTTGTCATCCACACTGAGTGTCTCCACCACTCTCTGAACAAATGCACGCATTGCTGGGAATCCATATCTAGTGCCATCAGAGCCATCCAGCAAGAAGACAACATCCCTTCTGGAATGGTGGCGCTCAGCTAGGGATCACCAAAATTTTTCAAGTGTTATTGTGCTTGTTTAGCATATTTGATGGCACAAAGATCTGATACATGCTAAACACCTTACAACTCTAAACCCCACGCTAATTTTTCAACGTGTTGTTTACAGTACTTATGTAATGTTGTTAACAAACCTAAAGAAGAATGCATACATAAATGTGTATATATATATATGTATGTATATATATATATATATATATATATATATATATGTGTGTGTGTGTATGTTTTTTGTTTTGTTTTTTTTGTAATACAAGCACTTATGTCGTGCTACCATACATATTAACATCTTGAGAAATTTGTCCAACATGTCTAAATGCATTGTTAAGTGGCTACATCTATTCATCTTACCATTCGAAAATTCTCGTGTTTCTTGAGCACCACTCATTATAGCTTCCACAGATGAATGTATGTTGTTTAGATTGTTGAAATTTGTGACGGAAAAATAATGTGCTGGTGTAAAAGAAATGGTTTGCATTTCCAAAGTATCGGCATTCTTTGTTCCAATAGAAAAGGTCCTAATTCCATTTTCTTTAAGTGACTGTGCTGGCCCTCTCACATCATCACCTGATCTGCCACCACTGAATAAAAATAGATACTGAGGGACACCTTCTACATGTCTTCCCCCAACTGAGGCAGCAAAAACATTGTCTCTGATAAACTCCAGTGCTGTGCCAGTGTTGAGAGGCCTTCCCAACTTGTGCCTCATTGTCCTTATGGAATTGAGCACATCATTCTTGGATGAATAAGAATTCAAATAGAAATTGGCTGTGGCATCACGGCTGTATTGAACAACAGCCACCTGGTGTCTGTTCTCCTCTAGACTCAAGTGATCAACTATTTTTTCAATAAATCTGCGTATCCCCTCAAAGCCATTTCTCGAGTCGTATGATCCATCAATGAGAAAGACGACATCGTGTTTCTCAGAATCTGCAATGAAGACAAGAAGTAATAGAGATGCAATGAACATGAAATTCAGTGCAGGTAAGATGCACAGGCACAGAAACAAGATTTACAACAGTCCATTACTTGTTAACAAAAACAAAACAGAAAAAGAAAAAATAAATCTCATAAACCCACGTATGTACACAACATTCATAATTTTGCCCTTGTACACCACCACAGTGGATTTGAAATGGAGCAATCAAGACGTGACTGACGCTGACTTTCAGCTTTAATGTAAGGGGTGGCACAAAAATATGGTATTATCTGTTCTGGAATTACAGCCAGTTTTATACATTGTCCCCATTTTCAGATGCACAAAAGTCATTGGACACTTCACTAAAAAGCAGTTTCTTGGCCGGGTTACCTTTCCCCCCTTATTCCATGACAAATTAAAAAAAAAATAAAAAAAGGTCTGGAGTTCATTCCAAGTGATTGCATTTGCATTTGGTTACTGTTTATTAAAACCCTCAACATGCGATCCAAAGAGGTGTTTATGCAGGTGAAGGAGACCATTATTAGGCTCAAAAAGCAAATAGAAAAAAATCTATTAGACAGATAGCAACAACTTCAGGAGTAGCCGAATTAACGGTTTGGTATATCCTGAAAAAGAAGGAATGCACTGGTAAGCTCAGCAACACCAAAAGGCCTGGAAGACCACAAAAGACATCTAAAGTGGATGACCAAAGAAGTCTTTCCCTGGTGAAGAAAAACCCATTCACATATTCTAGGGAAGGCAAAAACACTCATATCACTGTCAAAATCTACAGTCAAGAAGCATTTGCAAGAAAATAAATACAGAGGCTATACAGCAAGGTGGAAAGGAAACCAGTGGTGTAACTCAAGAACAGGGAGGCCAGATTAGACTTTGCAAAAAAAAAAAAAAAAAAAATCTTAAAAAAAGCCTGACCAATTCTGGAACAAGGCTCTTTGCATAGATGAAACAAAAATTAATTTGTACCAGAATGATGGGAAGAGAAAAGTGTGGAGAATAAAAGGAACAGCTCATGACCCAAAGCACATCATCTGTCAAGCATGTTGGAGGCAGTGTCATGGCATGGGCATGTATGGCTGCCAGTGGAACTGGGTCACTCGTGTTTATTGATGATGTGACTGCTGATGGAAGTAACAGGATGAATTCTGGTTATGGTTATACAGCAATACTATTTGCTCAGATTCAGACAAATGCCACAAAATTGATAGGATGGCGCTTCACACTGCAGATGGACAAAGATCCACAACATACTGCAAAAGAGCTACTGAAAGCAAAGAAGTGGAATATTCTTCAATGGCCAAGTCAGTCCCCAGACCTCAACCCAATTGAGCATGCTTTTCACTTGCTCAAGATCAAATGCCCCTTTTCCACCAAAAAGAACCTGGCGCTAGTTCGGTGCTGGTGCTAGAGCCAGTGCTTAACTGGTGCGAACAAAGAACTGGTTTACTTTCCCATTGGCCAAGAGCCAAGCGGAGCCAAGTCAGACCTATGTCATTACATCAGCGTAAAACGTGATCACGTGGGTGTGCAAGACGCTCGCTTGGAATCACAATAACAAACATGGATGACAAATGGACGACCCATCGTAGCAATGCAAATACTGCTCATGTGTTTACAAGCCTACATTGCGGTCCAGAGGCGATAAACTGGATAACTGTCGTATTCGTGGTCGGAACAAACAACGACTACGTTTAGTTATAAGTTTATAGTGTTTGCTGTTCCCATTTGGGTCCGTAACCCCGCCCACCAATGACGTGGTGGGTCGCCTGATCGGTTCTTTCTCTGGCCCCTGTTTAGCCCCTGCTCAAAGTTGGTGCTTGCCTGGAACCGATTTGGAACGAGTTTGGCCGGTTCTTGGGCAGTGGAAAAACAAAGAACCAGTGCTAAGTCACACACTGACTCCAAACCAGCCCTGGAACCACTTTGGTGGAAAAGGGGTAAAATTGAAGGCAGAAAGACCCAGAAATAAGCAGCAACTGAAGGCAGCTGCAGTAAAGGCTTCGCAAAGCGTCTCAAATGAGGAAACTCAGAATTTGGTGATTGAATATAATCCTTACAATTATAGTTATATATGTTAAGTATCGTTTGTCCAATTATATTCAAGCCTCCCAAAATGGTGTCAAAAAGTATAAAACTGACTGTAACCCCTTTAATTAAAGCTGAAAGTCTGCACTTCAATCATGTCTTGATTACTCCATTTAAAATCCACTGTGGTGGTGCACAAGGTCAAAATTATAAATATTGTATCACTGTCCAAATAGCTTTGTAGTCCTTGATGTCCAACCATCTGCAGTCACAGCAATAGTGACTGTTTTGGACAATTCATTCTTTATTACAGTCTGGCTGAAAAGAGGCCTGGCTGAAATGGGCTGGGGAAGGAACAGTGCATTGAGGCATTTACGTTAAGCATGTTCTGAAAGCTGCATTTTCCACTAGAATGAAGGCTCTCACATTAGCGGCTATAAATGCACCAGTCACCGCAGTGATTTATTTTGCCCTGTTGGAATCAGCTGGGAATGGCTGTGTCTGCCAAAATGCTGCTGTGATGGTTTGTAGAGCATGTTTTGCTAGATAGATAGATAGATAGATAAATAGACAGACAGACAGACAGACAGATAGACAGACAGATAGATAGATAGACAGACACTCAACATAGTGTTTTAGAGCAAAAAGATATGAAACATAAAAACAGGGAAAATCTCACCAAAACCCTCTGTGGGAGCAGCTACTGGTAAATGGTAGGTAGCCTCTTTTATCAATGACAAGACATCCTGTTGAACACTGGGAAGGTCCTCATAATCAGTGATAGAGAGGGCATAATTAGGTTTATGAGACAAAGTCTGTAGTTCCAGTGTGTCTGCATCAGTTGTTCCGATGCCAACTGATATCACTCCAATCTCTTTGAGCTTTCTGACAGGGATTCGTATGTCATCTCCAGATCGTGCACCACTCAGTAGTATAAGAATCTGTGGAACTCCCTCAAGGAGCCTACTCCCTGATGCAGGAGTAAAGATATGGTCTCTCACATACTGAAGAGCTGTTCCAATGTTGTGAGGATAACCACCTTTGTGACTTAAACCTCTTATTGCATCAAGAACTTCATCTTTTGTTGAGTAACTTGTCAACTTGAAATTAATCTCTGCCATGCTGCTATACTGGACCACAGACACATGATCCTTGTTTGCATCAACATTTAGGTTCTCCACTATGTTTCGCACAAAGTCTTGCATATCTGGGAATCTTCTCTGGGAATCATCAGAACCATCAAGCAAAAATACAATGTCTCTTCTGTTGATATCTGTAGTAACATAGGCAACCATACAAACAGGTTGATGCAGAGCATCAACCCAGAGTTGACATTAGAGCACTGTTTTAATCTACAAATGTACAGTAAAATGCAACCATTATAGTCTTACCATGTAATGCTGGCGTGATAGTGGATCTTTCAGCCTTCTTGATGGCAGAAAATATTTGTTTGTCAATGGCTGAGAGGTCATTTACATCTGCTGCAAAGTAGGCATAACTGGCTTCATGTGAAATAGTTTGAAGCTCACGGGTATCTGCATTTTTCATTCCCACCACAAATACCATCACACCAAATCCATTCAAGTTTGCTCCAGCATTTCTGACATCATCACTGGATTGTCCTCCAGTCAGGAGAATCAATATCTGAGGGACACCCTCTAGGTGCCTACTGCCAGAGGACACTGTAAAGACTTTATCCTTTACATACTGGAGGGCTGCTCCAGTGTTGAGGGGTCTGCCTCCTTTGTGCCTCAGACCTTGTATTGCACCAATAACATTCTGTTGTGTCTTGTATGTGTTCAAAAAAAAATCAGCAGAAGGATCTCTGCTGTACTGTACCACTGAGACACGATCTTTGTTCGGTTCCACACTGAGTTTTTCCACTACTCTTTCCACAAAGTCAAGCAGTGCCGCAAATTCATTCCGCATATCATCAGAGCAATCCAGTAAAAATACAACATCCCGCTGAATGGACTCAGTTATATCTATGGATGCTGTGACAGACAAAAGGATAATGCACAATTAGAGTTGTATATCTAGTCTTAATATATATATATACATATATATGTTAGGGTCCATGTGGGAAAGGGTGGCTATAACTGAATTCCTGGTAAATCTGCATATTAACCAACTTAGTGGTCATCACGTACATTCCCCTGTAAATCTGTAGCTCGGCAATGAATGTGCATTATTATCCAGTTATAATGCATGTCTCTAGGAGACAATCTAAGAGACATTCCCACATTTCCTGAGCCAGGGGTTTATGTGTGTGGAACCCTGCCACTAAGTGTTGAGTCTTGTCACATGAGTGGATGAAAAATTAAAGGCTTTGTGCTTCTACAATTTTTTGCACACAGACACCGTAGGACTAGCACAGGCAATCACTGTTATACAGCTTCTTTGTTTCAGTTTACGGTGATGAATAAAATCTCCACCCACACTTAGATGTCAGACTTTTCCACAGAAACCAATCCAAAGAAGTAATATGGTCATACCCTGCATGCTACCCAAAACAAAATGCAGTAACCTGTATGGATGGATGGATACCCTCCATACATACAAGATAATATTTTAGGTCAAGGCTCTAGTGAACACTTGGTGGATGGTCCTAATTTGATTCAATTATTTAACCAAACAAAATATGCAACTTTCAAAAACATTCAGTCATGTAATTATTTGATTGTCATAGGCAATGTATTTGATCTGTCACACTATTAATAATCATAATTAACATCCAGAGTAATCTTGGAAGAAATCTATGCACGATTTTACTTTATGTTTGTTGTGTGTGAAAAGATGTAGACTCACAAAGCCTGTGATGTGTGGCCAGACCCACCACTTGTGTGGCACTGTTGCAGTTTTAACTCTTATTAACAGTTTAATTACAAAATGGGCTATGCCTCCCACACTTTCCATCTGGTTGAGGAATATGCATAATAACTGGTTAATATGCACATTCATGGCACGGTTGATCTGGGAATGTGTATAATGTCTGCTGAGTTGGTTGATTTAGATTCACTGGGAAATCTATCTATCTATCTGTGTGTGTGTGTGTGTGTGTGTGTGTGTGTGTGTGTGTGTGTGTGTGTGTGTATGTGTGTGTGTGTGAAACAGTACAGTAAATATACTGTATATATATTTCCTACCTAATACAGTTGGTGCTTCAAGCCTTGGCTGACGAGGCACCCTTTTCACAAATGACACAAGTTGTTGTTGGATGCTCCCAAGATCATCAAATCGTGGGACAGAGAATGAATAGGAGGGGATATGTGCAATCATTTGGAGCTCCAGTATGTCTGCATTTCTTGATCCTATAGTGAATGGAACAACTTTGTCCTGTTTTAGAGCTGCAGCGGCACTTGCAACATTATCTTGAGATTTTCCTCCAGTTAGCAGAATCAGGATCTGAGGGACCCCTTCTTGACGTCGACTCCCAGAGGAGACAGCAAAAGCATTGTTAATCACATAGTCAAGAGCTGCCCCAGTGTTGAGGGGCTTGCCCCCTTTATGCTTCAGTTGCTGGATGGAATCTAGAACATCTTGCTTTTCCGTGTATGTATTCAAACTGAAATGTGTCTGTGGATCTGTGCTGTACTGGACCACAGAAACACGGTCTTTGCTCTCATCAACATTGAGTGTCTCTACGACTCTTTGGACAAAGCTTCGCATTGCTGGAAATCCACTCCTTGTGTCATTTGATCCATCCAATAGAAACACTATGTCTCTTTGAGTGGCATCTAATTCAACTAGGAAAAAGGAAGAGTCTGTTTGAGAGTCATGTCTACTGTATGAAATAATACCATAAGTTACAAATATTTGGTATCACTTTTTCAGACCTCTGAGCCACAAGATTTACTTTTCTTTGAATACTCTTCTTTGATTACAGTAATATTAAACCATATCTATAAAATTTGATTTGTTTAAACTATTGCATGCAAAGTAAATGGAAATGTGGTCTTAAATGCAAGAACATTTAAGAACATTTGTAAATGAAGAAATTATTGGAGCACATGGAAAGAACTGTGAGATAAAGGAGTGCATTCCTCTTTCACACATGAAAGTAGGAGAAAGCTGAATGGAAAAGATGACAATGCTGTATACTGTCAGTATTCAGTCAATGATAGGACTATCATTGGCTCAAGGAAGAGCTTACGATGAGACTGGAAATATTCACTGATGTGATGCAGTCAAGAAAAGACTCTCCAGTGTAGAAGAAGAAAAAGGGTATGTGCAAGAAGTAATTTTTCCTCATCACATTTCCAGTGTATGTTCAAGAAAACGTACAGCATAGCCAGGAACTTGCATTTAATTAAATGCCGATAGTTTGAGGAAAATGAAACTGATCGACTGACTTTCTTCCAAAGATTATACAGTTTCAGTGGATCTCCACCCATATAAGACCAAATGTTTTGTATATGTGTGTCTGTGTGCGTGTGCATGGCAGTCTCACTCTCAACACAAATCAATGAGATTTCTTACCTACAATAGTGGGGGGTTCAATTCCCATTTTTGACTGGACAAATGCAACAATCTCTGGTTGAATAGACAAGAGTTCACCAAAGACAGGCAGGTTGAAAAGAAATCTGGAGGAAAAGGCAATTTTCTGTAGCTCCTCCTCTTTGGCATTTTTCATTCCGATGGAAAAAGAGAGAACCCCCAGTTGTTTCAGGTCAAGTGCAGCCTTTGAGACATTATCACTGGATTGTCCTCCCGTCAGCAAAAACAGAATCTGAGGGACACCCTCGAGGCGTCTGCTACCGGATGTGGAAGAGGTGAAAACATTGTCTCGAACAAACTGGAGAGCAGCCCCAGTGTTCCGAGATCTTCCTCCTTTATGGCGGAGGCTTCTCACAGCATAAATGATAGCCCTTTTGGATTTGTGAGTATTTAAGCTGAAGTAAACTGTGGTATCATCACTATACAGTACGACAGCGACTCGAACCTTATCTTCATCAACATCCATTTCCTCTGCCATTCTTCTGATGAACTCTCGGAAAGCTGGAAGTCCATTTCTGGAGTCATCTGAGCCATCAAGTAGAAATACCACATCCCTTTTGCTTCCCCCAGTGTCGACTAGGTGATAGATAGATGGATACATAGACAAGGAATATGTGGGTTGGTGGATGAAGACTTTTTGAATAGCATTAAGATATGCATTCCATAAAGAAGGAAACTCTGCACTCATGTATATTTATTAGCATGAGTGAGTGAAAAGCCGCAATGTTGAGCACTGAATCTGAAGAGTTGAGCTACTGCTCTGAAAGTATTATTTCAAGCTCAACTGTAAGAAACCATCATTTCATCCAAAAGGTATTATGTATAAGTCAAGAAATACATAGACACTGAAATGATGGAAATGCTGCTTTGAAATCTTAAGAAGCCAGAATAGCAGAATTTTTCATGACAAAAGATTTTCAAGTTAATGAAATGCCGCATAATGCATGTCATGCAGTTGAAGTGTAGCCTAAACAAAATGTACTTCCGTATCAGCAAATATCAATAAACATGGTTTAAATTTAAGGATTCATGCTGAATATTCTGGAGCAAAAGAGTTGTAGAGCATGAAAAGCGACATTCTGGGGAGAAAGAACATCATATGCCACTGTTAGGCATATATTCAAATCAAAATCACCTACCTACTAAATCAGGGATTCCAGAAGTCATGGATTCTTCTGTATCTTTTGATATGCTCAGAGTAGCAAAAAGCTGGGACTCGATTGAGGGCAACTCGGAGAACTCAGTGACCTTATATATGGAACCAGGCCCATAGGCAATCATTTGCAACTCAGGGAGACTTGCATCTCCCACTCCAACCCCAACTGACACAATTCCATGTTCTTTAAGAGCAAAAGCAGGGGCTTTTACATTATCTCTCGACTTTTTGCTGCTCAGAAAAATTAGTACCTGTGGCACACCCTCTAGTCTTCTACTACCCATTGAAGAGGTAAAGACATTGTGCCTCACAAACTGGAGAGCTGCCCCAGTATTTAGGTTCCTCCCACCTTTGTGCCTTAAATTATTTATGGCATTGATAGTGGCATTCTTAGTTTTGTGAGAACTCAGAAAAAAATTGGCCTCAGGTTTATCAGCATACTGCACCACAGACACTCTGTCTTTGTTCTCATCCACAGAGAGTCTGTTCACTACTCTCTTAACAAAGAGTTGTATGTCTGGGAATCCATTTCTTGTGTCATCAGAGCCATCCAATAAGAACACAATATCTCTGTACACAGCATCACCATGCACTAAGACACAACAAATGAAAGGCATTTTCAGAAGCACTTATTTTGTTACTGCATGAAGACCATCAGCTGAGTTGTTGTCTCACAATGAGTTTTAGATTTTTGCTTACCTTGCTCTAGGACGACTTCTAGCTGTTCCTTGGGAAGGCTCACAACGGTGCTGAGCTTTTGCTGTACAGTGTCAAGCTCACTGAATTCCTTCACAGTGAAGGCAAAAGAGGGATTGTGCGAAATGGCCTGTATCTGCTTTGGGTCTGCATCCTTGACACCAACACCAAAAGGTAAGACTCCTCCTGTCTTCAGTGCACCAGCAGGTTCGTTCACATTGTCCCTTGACCTTCCTCCAGTTAAAACAATCAGAAACTGAGGCACCTGTTGTGCAGCCCGGCTACCATGCTTTTCAGACAAGATGGTGTCCTTCATGAATTTCAGGGCAGTTCCTGTATTGAGACTACGCCCACCAGCCAGTGACAACCCATTCACGGCTCTTATCACCTCATCTCTGGTTTGGTAAGTGTTAAGGTAGAAACTGGGGGTTGGCCTCTCACTATGTTGAACCACTGAAATCCGTACTCTGTCAGTTCCAATGTCAAGTGGTTGAATGACTTTGATGATAAAATCTTTAATGTAGGGGAAATCAGCTCGAACGTTTTCTGAGCCATCAATCAGGAAAGCAACATCCCTCTCTGCTCCAGTAAGAACTGAAATAAAAAAAGAAAAAAGTTTAAACTTCCCAGTTCATTCATATTTCATATTTTTAACTTGTATGTCATTGAGATTAAAATTAAAACACATTTATTTCATTTACGATGAAAACATGAAAATACACAACTCACCAGTCTCCTCTGGGATTGCTGCCACATCTGTATCACCAACCACTGTTATCAAAGGGGTCATGATTTGTTCAGCAATATTTGGCAAGTTGTTGAAGCTTCTTTCATGGTAAGCCAAGTTTGGAACAAAAGCAACTGTTCTCATTAAACCTTCATCTGCCTGTCCAGAGCTGACTGTGAAGGTCAAAACACCACCCAGAGCCACTTTGTCAGCTATTCTCTTAACCTCATCCTGGGCTGGACCACCTGTGATAAGAACCAACACCTGCTGGATTCCTTGTCTCCTCCGTGAACCAGCTGATGACTGGAACATATTGGCCAGGGCATAATTCATGGCTGCTCCTGTGTTCAGAACTGAGCCTCCAGTGAGCCTTAGTTGAGCAATGCTGTCCAGAACCTCTTGCCTGGTTCGGTGCGTGTTAAGATAGAATTCAATTCTTGGATGCTCGGCAAACTGCATGAGGCCAATCTGAACCCTGTCTGGTCGTACATCTAGCTGGTTGACCACATTCTTCATGAATTCTTGCACATAAGGGAGATTGCTGCTGCCAATGTAGCTGGAGCCATCAACAAGAAAGACAATGTCTCGGACCACTCTTTGTGTCTGCACTGTAGTGATCTCCACCACTGAAAAAACAACACAGGACTATTACCCCTCCTGTAATATTGTGCATATTTTCATTCAGGTTCAATAACATATAATACAAATGGCTTTGAAAAAATCTGACTTTTTTTGTCACTGTAATGGGTATGATTTATTGCTATGTACAGTCATATTAAAATTTGCTCTAATATGAATCCATTAAGTGACAAGGGAATTCTATCCTCAAGTACTTAGTAAGAAGTTGAGGCTTTACCTGACTCTGTGGGTTCTTCTGTCACTACCACCCCCGTTAGAGTGGAGAGAGCAGAGACAATCATCTTGGGGTTGCGAAGCAGCATTCGGAAATCCTTCATGAACACTAAGTTGTCATCAATGGCAATCTGCCTCAGCTCCTGCTCATCAGCAGTCTTGGAGCCTGCAGCCAAGGTTAGCACCCCCATACGCTGCAGGGCCTCCGCAGGCTGGTTCACACTGTCTCCAGACTTTTTAGTGGTCCAGAGCAATAGAAGCTGGGGTACCCCTTGTTGAATACGACTGCCCTTCTCAGGCCGCAGCATGTTGGTCCGAACAAAGTCCAAAGCTGCTCCGATATTCACTGTCTGTCCAGCTCTTGGTTTGATTCTGGCCAAAGCAGCAATTAGTTCCTCTTTGGATCCATAGGTGTTCAGGTCCATTTCTAGTCGAGCAGCATTGCTGAATTGAGCCACACCCACTTGGACATCATCCGGACCAACTGGCATCACCTCAACAAATCGCCTGATGAACTCACGTACAGAATTGATAAGCACGCTTCCCATAGTACTGTCAAGAAGGAAAATGATGTCTCTTTTTCCAACTGCCAAGGCTGAAAGACAAAAGAAAACCATATTAGTGTCAGAATAAAAGTTGTGGTGTTTTAAGGCTATGCTATAATGTGACATCTATTTGTAATAAATAAAGGAGCCCACCAAAAATATTCTATGATTTTTTTATTTATTTATTTATTTTTTTTTGTAACAAAAAAGAGCCCTTCTGGATATTTTATCCTAAAATTGTATTTCCGGGGGGTGTAAATGAGAATCTTAATTTGAAATAATTCTTATAGTATTGTTATATTATTTTTTAGGTTGTGAACCTAAAAAAGAGCCCTTCTGGATATTTTATCCTAAAATTGTATTTCCGGGGGGTGTAAATGAGAATCTTAATTTGAAATAATTCTTATAGTATTGTTATATTATTTTTTAGGTTGTGAACCCCCCACCCCACCTTCCCAGAGTGGGTTGGTACAACAGAAAGTGTTCGGGTTAGTTTACACTGTGTAAGGAGTCTTAGAAAAGTTCCTCTCAACTGCTATATCCATGATAACAAATGGGGAGGGCTACACTGCGACCAAATGCTAGGTTTCTGTGTGTGTCAATGAAACTGTATCAGCAATCTATTGACCATTTTAGTGCATTTTATGTGTATATATGTATCTATAATTTTACGATTCTTCAGTGTCATGTATTTTTAAAGGTTTTTAGATTAATAACCGTTTTATAAACCCTAA
This sequence comes from Myripristis murdjan, assembly GCF_902150065.1. Lineage (NCBI taxonomy): Eukaryota > Metazoa > Chordata > Actinopteri > Holocentriformes > Holocentridae > Myripristis > Myripristis murdjan. Next base: position 8,618,169 of record NC_044000.1, read on the forward strand.
TAAAAGTATGTGTCCAAATTTTCTGATTTCACAGAACCATATTTACCATCTGCTGCATTTATTGCTGACATATCCTCTTACCCCAAGCTTGAACTCAAAAATCTATTCATAAATAAACACAGAGAAAAGTGCTGAACCGGACAGAGTTGTGTGTGTGAACAGGACAGAATTGTGTATTTGAATAATTCAAGCTCCAATGCAATAAAAGTGGACCGAAAGTCCATGTATGTCAACAAAATAGTTAATGTTTAGAGATCTTCTAGGCTGTTATTGTTCAATGTAATTATTCAAAATTACATGATTTTTCTACATCCTATCATTTCTACATTCTATTCTAGAAATCTACATCTTTTGTACTACACTGAAATGATTTAAATTTTCCCAGCACTGCTGAAATTCTATAACAAATGTCTGAAATTTCTGCGTGTGAGTAGGATGCAAAGCCTCTTACAAATCGTTTTGTGGATGGTCTTACCACTCTCAGCCCCTTTGCCTTGTTTCTCTTACAGCGAGTTTTTCACTACCAACTACTGGAATTTTTCTAGATATAAAAAGTTACAATCATTCAGCTAGTCAAATCCCACTTGTCATGCTGAATGGGTTGGAACACTATTCCGACAACATTTTATCATTATTAAGAAGCATTATTTGCAATAGGTAAAGAGCAATTTCATATTGAGAGTGGATAATTCTTACCTTACACTTTACAATATTCATTATGATTTCCCTTACAAGGCTTGTGTTTTATTAAGTCCCCTTCCACAACCACGATGCCCCACCAACATTTACAGAGAAGTTACATACCTTCTGTGAACTCATTCTGAACAACAATGGTTCGCTGGGCCACCCCGTTAATGTATGGGAGCAGCTGGTCACCCATGTCTGCCACTGCTCTGAAATCAGGGGCCGACAGAACAAAGCCTTTATCTGTAGCAACTGTTTCCAGATCTGCGGTGGCAGTACTACCAATCACCACGCCAAATGTGAGAACATTGGCCTTCTTAAGGGCCCTGTCACCCACACCAGTATCATCAGTGGATGCCCCAGCACTGATTACCACCACGGCCTGGGGAACACCCTCCTCCGCCCTGCCCCCAGCTGTCTGGCTCAACAGGCTCTTGGCCACTTCCTCCAAGGCGGCCCCCAGGTTAGATTCGTTGCCCCCAGTGAAGGTCAGGCCCTTCACTGCGTCCAGGACTGCAGCTTTGCTGTCATAGCTATTTAGATAGAACTGAGTCTCTGGGTTGGTGCTGTAAAGGGCCAAGGCCACCCGAATAGTGTCCCTGCCCACATCAAGGCCCTCAATGATTCTCAAAGCCAAATCACGCACAAGGGTGAAGTTTGCTGCTCCAATGTTCTTTGATCCATCAATTAAGAGTACTAGGTCAGCTGACTCTTGTGCTTTAAGGGGAGAGAGAGACAAAACAGAACAAAATGCAACATGTGAAAGCGCTAATGAAGTGAGACAGAGACAAAAAAAAAAAAGACAACGTGCTAGCACATTATTGCATGTGTCAAGTAACATTCACAGTGAACAAAATCTGTCATAAAAACATTGCAAAACACATCATACTGCATGTAGGCTGAACCAAGGAGATAGTCTGAAGTGATTTCATGTGTAGATTATGTGCATGTGAAGATTACATGTATTTCCCTCCATGTGTGGAAATCTTTAGTTTTCTTTTTATCCCCCCCATTTTTATGAGCTACAATGTGAAAATTTTGATCCATCATATAACAGATATAAATTAAGGAAATGTGAAGACTGTTGATAAAAAAAATAGTGTTACAGTTGATATGAATATTAACCTCTAGTATATGTTGTCCATTGAATTCAGCCACCCCATGCAGACTCATGTTACAGACCTCAGAAAAAGTGACCAGTCATGACCCTGTGGCCCATCCTTACTACCCAGCTTTAAAAGACACAATGACAATTTGCATCATCCATACGATTTCAAATGAATGGAAAACATATTTCTAATCCATTAATTGGAACATTGTGAACATAGAGCAGCAGAATGTGTTCTTTGGACACTTAGTTTTATCTCATATTTTTATCTTTATCAAATTTTCTATTCATTTCTATTTATGTTGTTCACTGTGCTTGATTGCTATACCTATTGAGATATGAAAATATTCATAATTTAGTTAAGGTAAAGGATGGGTCCAGGCAGGTTCATCACTGTTTCAGATGCACAATATTGCATAAATTTTACAGACAGTGAAAAATAAAGACAAACATACAAACACAAGACATACAAGCAGTGGTGGGTGGTTAGCCATTGTTAAAAGCTCATTAACTTATTTTGACACATTCTATATTGAAGGATAAGCCATCATTACTACCACATTCTCCTAAATTGTTGTTGTTGTTCTTGTGTATATGGGTGTGTGGGAGTCTACTAGAAGGTAAGACAGATAGAACTGAAAGCAACATGTGAGACATTATACTATGAAAATGTGCCATCTTAAATTACTTAGGGGATTATTACTGTATGTGGAAAACAGAACAGGATCCAAGTAATTACAATATTAAAAAGCACTTGGGTCAGACTGTTTCCATCAGTTAAATAGCTTGTTTTCAATCCATGCTCAAGCGTAATTTTATTTGATCTGGCTTTACACAGGCATACTGTTGCAGCCATCATTACAGACCCTGATCTAAGATGCAGTGGCAGTGTAAATAACATGCAAATTGAATTGTGATTTGTGTTATGGGCATATTAAATGTAGTAAGAAAAACAAGTGATGTTAATCTGGTGGGTGGTGAAAGGTTATTGTAGTTAAAATATCCATGTTAATAATGGATTCCAGTCAGGGTCACATATGCAGCAGCTTCTTCTTGGACACGTGGGCACATTAGTATGGTAGTTTAACTGGCCCCTTTTTTGTTACCTGTCCCTTCTGCAGCCACAGGGGCCTCCACTGCCACAGGGGCATCCCCTGCCTGGGTCACTGCGCTGCAAAGCCCCACCACTAAATCTTGGATTATATCCCGCAAGGCCAGGAAAGAGTCTACATTGAACACGTGAGCATCATAGGGCTGGCTTGCCATCTCCCTGAGCTCCAAGTCCACTGCATCCTGAACACCCACCGCGAACACCTCCACACCAGCCAGCTGCAGCACCTGAGCTGGTTCAGCCACGTCATCTTGGGAACGCCCATCTGTGAGAACCACCACCACCTGGGCCACGCCTTCACCGGCACGGCTGCCTGAAGCAGTGTTTAAGTGGGCACGGATCAGGAAGTCTAGGCCCAGGCCAGTCCGGGTGCCCCCGCCACGGTAAGTCATAGCTTTGATGTGCGCCAGGATTCCCTGTGTTGTTGGGTAGGTGTTGAGCTGGAACTCAGTTTGGGGCGAGCCACTGTACTGTACAAGGGCAAATTTAAACCTGCCCCCTCCAACTTCATGCAGTGCCTTTACCACGCTGTACAGAAATTGTCTGACATGCTCAAAGTTCTCTTGTCCCATGCTCCAGGACGAATCCACTAGAAAGTATATATCGGCAGCCAGCCCGTGTGCACAATCTTTAAAAGAGAAAACTTGGTGTTTTAAGGACAGAAGTGAGATCTAATGGTATGAATGAAGCCAAAACATTGTCTTGGGGCCAAACACTAATCCTGCTGCAAAATCCAACCATAATCTGGAGGCAGTTATGTCAGACACCGTCATTCAGCTTTGCCTCTCAAAAATAAAGCCAAAGATCCAAAGTGTCCCAGTGGACTTTATACTTTTATGCCTCCTGAAACCCTTAGTTCATCTAATTAAGCTATTTGCTGTTATTTTTGGTCTACACCAAGATACAGTTTAAAATCATACCCAAAATATTGTGTTGAATTTTGAGAAAGAAAAAAAAAATACCAGAAATACCAGAAAAATACCAGAAATACCAGCTCTGCAACAATGCTCATTGAATGTATTTGGCAACAGTTTTTTTTTTTTTTTTTTTTTTTTAAATCAAATTCCAATTCCAACAGTCTTTGTGAGTTGTAAGATTGCTGGGTCTGATCTTTGAAACACTTGCAAGAGTCCAGCCCAGGTATAGATTACAGACAGCAATATAATGAACAAATTTTAACTGTAAGCTAAAAAATTCCAGTGAGCATTGCTAAAAAATGGAAAACAAAACATTACTGGCACTCAGACCATTTCAAAGATCACATGATGCTGTTTGCAGCTAAGATTAACTAAATTTAACTTACCATCCTGAGCATCAACTTGATGGAACAATCCTGCAAACAGGACGCCTAGAAGAGTGCACAGCGGTAACAACCGATGCCTCCTCATCTTCTACCACCAAAGAGGACACCTGTGAAACCAAAAACAAACGGCTGTCACTGTGTTGTCATGACTTTATTGAATTAACTAAATATGTCATGCAGGTGATATAAAATGTTGCATGCAATCACTTCGAGAGACACTGAGCACTCCAGTAATACAACATAACACTGAGCAAAAAAGCATCGCATGCTTATCAGTCTAACTGAGAAGGTAAAGTGAGCAAAAGTGCAGCAATGTCTTGATTAGTCCATTATCCCATTCAGCTTTCAGGTCTTTTCCATTTGAAAGAGATATGTCTGAGTCCATTTTATTATTATTATTATTTTTGTTCCCTGTGTCTCTATTCATGGTGGGTATAAAAAGCCCAAAGACATGCTAGAGCACACGACTTTTACCATTTATTCAGTGCTAGGTCTAATCTTCAATGCAAGTGAATTGTCATCAGCATCAAATCTGTGTCCAAAGTTACATTTAAGTTTCACCATACCATAGTAGAAAAAAAAACATGGATCTTCTTCAGTGTCAATGTCTTCTGCCTTGTGTGCAAGACTATGCAATATCCTGCTATTACAATGTCCCTGCATGCTAGCCAAACCTGTGGAGCATTTGTCCCTCTCCATTATTCACATTACCACCAAACACTGGCAAGCATATACTTGTAGTCTAGGCTTATTGTATCGACATGAATGACCTTTTCAGCACTGCCCTGCATCAGGTTCATACTGTTATACACTTCCACAGGAATGGGTGGCCTAATTAACTTAAACTTCTATGGTTTGCCACTGACCAGAAGAGGTTTACATACTTAATGAGATTCAAACCAGCAGCTTTCTAATCACAAGCTTGGCTAATAACTCTTAGGTCTTGTGAATGTAGCACCCATAGCTAGCTATCTGTGTAAGTGTAGGAGCTGCAGCTTGTGTGATATCAGTAGCAGACCTGAGGCATGGAGTTATAATGATCAGAACCACCTGTTAAAACAACCAGCCAATTTGCATTAGGAATTAACTCCGGTTGGCAAGGAATGAATTTTCCAAGTCAGAAAATAATGTGGTCTTAAGCGAGGTGCTGGACTGGAAAGCCCAGTTTATCACCAGGAGTGTATGTTTTCTATTTAGTCAGTTTTTCCCCCATTGTGATGTTAAGTAATATCCAAGAAAATGAAAGAAAGGTCACAAATGGCTTGTCACTGGCTATAAATTTTCCTCAGGAGAAAGTGGGTGTGCATGTATATAAAGTTTAGGGGATACAGAGTGAAAGGCTTAATACATGCACTTTACTGTGCTGAATCTGAGATTTTATTCAAACAATTGAATTTGATTTCCCAATTTTTTAAGAACAAAATCACTCAAGGTTAATGCAAGTTTCAGAATTAATGGGATCTGTGCATTCTCATACACACAAATACAAATATCTCATTCAAGACTTATGCTGTCTTTAAATGACACCTAAACTATGTGCAGGACACACACACACACACACACACACACACACACACACACACACACACACACACACACACCATCCAGTGTTGCTAACCCATTAAATTGCAGGCTACACCAAGGGACTCCACAGCTGCCACTACTGCAGCTACACTGGTATCCAGAAAGACACCATGTTGAGACATATCCCAAGGGCAGCACAGCATATAACATCATGATAATCACACCATCACGTACTACAGAGATATCTTTAACTCTGGAACACTGAAATGAAAATAAATAAATAAATAAAAATAAATCCCAGCCAAATAAATCCAGATTTAGAGCTGGGATCTTGCAACCTTGCTACAATTAGTGTGGATTTTTACTTAAGAGAAATACACGCCATCAACCAACAAAACAAGGAGGCCTGAAAAATAAAACTGCCTGGGCTGGCACATGTGGCCCATGACCAAGAGGGGTTTTTTTTTACAATCATTTTACGTAATTATTGGGAGTAAGCTAGCCAATGCTTTCTGGTGGAATCCCAAAAGAGGCTTTTTAACAAGCCACAGTGCCCTCACACAGCACTTGTTGAGACTTGGAATAAAAGGCAGCTCAAATGTTTACTGTGAGAAATGTGTTAATATCATATTTGCAAAATTGTGGACTTAGGTCTAATGTGATGGGAGGTAAAGAGGAAATGCCATGTCATGAAACACAAGCAGGGAGCTCTTAATGATTGGCCGTTTCCTTAATTCATAATCTATTTGAAGATGAATGAGTGTGTGGCATGATGGCACCACAGTATTGCATGAAGCACTACTGAGGCACTACAGAAATGACTAGGGCCCTCTAGTGGATGACAGAGATACAACACCGTGTATTTGGCACTGATGTCAAGAAAAGCATACCACATTGAGGCTATCAATGCTCCAACTTTCTCACAACATGTGCTTATAAGACACTTGATGCTTATTTGAAGCACTGAAGGTAATAACTATGTTTATATAAGCATATCTTGACTTTTGAGTCTAGATGTTGCAGGAAACCCTCCCCAGACCTCCCCACTGTAACATAAAGGCTACATAGTGGAAACAATGAGGAAACACGTGTATATATGTAAGAAGTGTCATTTTTTAATATTCCTTTTCACATTTGAGTATTCCTATTCATATTCTTCACTTTTCTCTACTTTATGAGTTTTGCCCTACAGTTGACTTTCAATAGTGTTGGATTTGAGACCCACACTGTACCAGTGACATCATGGTCAGGCACAAAAATATAACAAAATTGATTCTGGCATCTATAGTGTCCACTGCCCAAACAGTATTTGCAACTGCTAACTAAGCATAACATTGCAGTTATTTCCACGGAAAGCTAAACGTTCTGGAAAGGAATACATAATATGCTGTAAAAGTCAGACCAACCTACATGAGGACAAGGGATTTGCAAATAGTCTATACTCATGCATGTTGCACTGGTCTTAGATACAGAAGAAGGCAAAATATATCACAAATGGGGCATTACGTACGTACTTTACATGTGTGGTTTTAAACTTTGGTCAACAACACATGCCAGTACCTTTGTAATGCCAGTTATTGGCTCTTGCTGGTTGTGGAAAATTTCAGTGTCTACAGTAGGGTCTGGAACCAGTTTTCTTCACATCTCACCAAATGTACACTTCAATCCTATTTAAATAAAATTAAATTTGGCCTAGGGTTGAAAGAGACCCTTTCACAAGGACAGGAAAGCCTGGGTCAGTTACGCTTGAATTAAAGCCATCTATAACACAAGGCAGTAATGAAGTATAAACACATGGCTGTCGTATTAAATGCAGCACTGCGAGCGTTGAGCTAGTTGGAGTCGGCTTGTGTATACTTTGCTTAGACCACTGTTTATCCAGACAGCACTTTGCAGATGAGAAAGCATTGCACAAAGTCTGAAGTGCTGGAAACATCAGTAACAGTGCATTTGTCCTCAATTTTTAGACAGGCCCATTGGTCGTGTGATTGTCAAAACACACAGGCCAAACAAATATTAGGAATGTTAGGCGTACAGTAAAAGATTAGTGCACACTACTTAACTACTGATATGGGAAGGCTGGTGCACAGTAGAAGTGCCGGTAATTCTCTGAGTCTAAAGTATACACATTCTTCCTCTGAGAACACTAACTGGGCGGGGTCATTCTGCAGTGCACAGAGCTTCCAGAGGAGCTTCATGTTGATTGCAAATTGAAATGTAGCTCACACTGTATAACACAAACATGTAGCGTTCTTGTAGAATCCACTGGAAATTAAATTTCAGTCACGTAAAGCCACATTAAAATATACCAAGTAGATAGCAGTCAAACTTGCAGGAAAAAAAAAATATTTATCTCATCAGTAACTACAGGGCCCTAATTACTGTGATTTCCTCCATTTCTAGGGAAGAAAAATAGAAAAGAAAAACCCAAGCTTCCCTTGGATAGTGTGTTTGTGTGCTCCATTCATACATATGTCATTTAGGGTCACTCAAAAGCCACTGCTCTGCAGAGTTTGTCAGACTGAGCCACCATGTCAACACTATGGCTTCCCCTCACCGCCACAGAGGAAAACAGCACACAGTGGAGTCCATTTCTCTGCCTGATACAAGAAACCAAGATAATGGCAGCAAATTAAGATAAGAGATAAATTTATGAGGAAAAATAAGGTATCAAACCTGTTGTCTCCAGTGAAAAGTAAGATGCAGAGAAGGAAAGTTGTGTACACTGAGACTGACGCAAATAAAGGTGAAAAATATAATGCATTAAGTACAATGAATTTAAATTTTAAAAAGAGAAAATAAATAGATAAATAAAATGACAAAATACTCAACCACTCACGAGCTGGTCACTGAGTAAGATCCAAAAATGACACTGGCTCAAGTCAAGTGCTTAAGCTGACATGAATGACAAACAGACCTGTAAATTTCTGGATCATGAACTGCACCTGGAAAAGCCTGCACAAATCCATGAGGCATATCAGTCCTAAATTTGTCACTAAGTCTCTAGTCATATTATCATTTTTGTTCTGTGCCTGAGTGTGTTAACATTTCAAAGTTATTTCCACAGGCAGCCCTGTTTACAGCAGAAAAAGCAAAACATGGAAAAGTCAATTTGGCTAAAATGATGATAGTCTACAAAAAATGCAAAATACATGCTGAATGCTCAGGGATGAGGGTGCACCATGTTCGTCTGTTTGTTTGTTTTTCCCTGCTGTGTTCTGTTTGTGTGCCTATGATATGTTGAGTCATCACTGATGCTGTGTGTCAGTTTGCATCTACAGAACAAGGAGCTGACATGTTCCCATGAATGCGTTTTCCAGCTGGACCTCACAAAATCCTCATTAAAAGTAAAGACCACACACACACACACACACACACACACACACACACACACACACACACACACATAATACACTCTCAAACAAGTTCACACTTTGCCACAAGACTGGACCCTATCAGTCCCAGTGTTTGTCACCATATTACTTTCACTCTACACAGTTGACACTACAGTACAACTACACATGTCAAGCTGTCATCAGTGCACACGACACACACTCCCTTATACATACATTTGCTACAAGGCAGACCTCCCATTATGGTACAGGATCAAGGCTCAGTTGCACATACATGTAACACACAATAACTCTCTAGAAGGAAGGAAAATAACCCTAAAACCCAGTTTACACTAACTGCAATGTGTCCAATGACACTCCCCCTCCCACCTCTTCTCCACATGCATACATATACCTAACAAGCAACATCCATGTGCAAACCACAAGTCATGCTCCAGGCTTAATGAGTCACATTTTCACATTAGCTCGAGTAGCTCCCTAGACACTTTATTACTAGACTGACAACCTGGTTTGTGTCTATTAGCCCTAAATTGTCTACACCTAAACGATTTACACCCCAAGTCCTGGTTTCTTCAATGCACCCTACATGATTTGTCTTGACAAATTGCTCACAGATTGGAAGCTAACACATCAGTGAGGTGAGTGAGGTCCCATGAGAGGGTATGAATTTCTACAAGGCAGCCTCTCACTCACTAGGCATAATTTGGGGAAATATCACTCATACATATGTGTGACTTTGAGAGCACACATGCAAGCACACCCCGGTGAACATTCATATGTTTTAAGTTTGCACGTATGAACGCTTACATGACCAATCTCTCTGATTGGCAGAACATGCCATACATGGCACAGATGAGAGGGGGATCAATGATGAAGTGAAAGGAGGACAGGGAGACAGACAGGGCAGGGCAAGTCCTCACAGCTGGCCTGTATTATCCTGTCTGACACCAAGCAGATGTGTATTCAAGCATCATGGTCAATCTAAGCCTTCAGGCAAGCTGAATTTGAACATTCAACTTGACACTCATGCAGCCTTGGTTAGAATGAAAGAGAGGCACATGACAAACTTGCTTAAGCAAAGAACTGAATATGCATTACAACTGAGGGAGATCAGTTAGTATTGCAAGTTCCATCTGGTCTCTTTTTCTCACCCAATCTGCAATTTCGCATCTTTATATTACTTTGTCCACTGTGCAAGGAAACTCCTCAAAAGATTCAAAGATTAACTCCTCAGAGACTACCACAGAAACAGAAACTGTCTGGCTTTTGAGCTAATTGACAACAAACTTGGTCCTTTCATTCTTAAACTGAGCACTGTGTAAGGACTTAAAGGATAAATCATAATTCTTTATCCATGCAATTACAGATGGTTCTTTCTCTGAAGAGGGAAAATTGGGGAAATAGCTCTTTGAGACACTTGGCCTCTCTTAAAAATTGTTCCAACCTCCCAGACATCTGTGCTGCATCATGGAAAAAAGAGGGAAAGCTGGAGAGAGAAAGGGAGCCATAAAACATACTCATGCTGATTTATACATTCAAAGAAGAAAAAAGCTCTTTGAAAAGAATTCTCCTGATGCTGCTTGGCCAATTGCAGTCTAGATAAGAGCTTCCAAGGGGACCTCTGGTTCTGGTGTAATGCTGGTTGTAAATTCTGTGAAAATAATTATAACCCACAAAGCCAAATTTGGAGTGCATTTTAAGTTTCTTCTTGCTTTTTGAAGCTCTTCCTCTCAGCATCATAGCAAGAGTTAAATGAACCTGTAAAAACTGTGTGGGGAATAGTAGCTAATGAAAACAATTTATGACCATTTCCAATTTAATTTGTTTTTGTATAAACTTGGGAGGGTAAAATAACTTAATTTTCTGATCAAATCCCACTGGATACAATAAAACACTACAATGAAGGCAGAGCTGAAGCTGCTGCCTCCACTTGGATAACCAGGAGAGGTTGAAGATTAATGGCTCACACCTGGTCCCCCCCCCTGCTATTTTGTCCATGGGACCAAACTCCTTCTGGTTCCCCTGGTCCATCTGGCCAGTAGAGTGGAAAACACTTTCTTCACACTTTCCACTCTTGCATTTGCTTCATAGAGGGTGTGGTCTTGAGCTACTGCAGCGGTGAAAAAACATCTCCCCATTCAACCACTGTTCTTTAGAGCTTAACCTCATTTGCGGGTGTGGAGATTTTGGAATTTGAATGTTGCTGTGCTACTAACAACAGATTCACTATTTTGGATTGATGGCTTATTTCCATTATGTCTATTCTAGGTGTCTTAGAACACTCATTTCAGAGGCCTGCTATCCAAAGTCCACAGAAACTGCCCATGGAAGATGATTCAATAACACTTTCATTACATATTTTAGAGAACAGATATATTCAGTGAGCTTCAATATGAGATTTAAATATGCTGTTATAATAACCCTATCCTTTATTTTTAAAACCACTGGACAAAGTGTCTTCAAAACTTTGATAAGGAGAGTGTCATTTTATAAAAAGCTGTTCCTTACATGTTCACTGCTGGGTGAACCTAACTTTCATGCTGGGTTCTCAAGGAATTTCCACATTTTTAAGTCAATCAAAAATTGTAGTGACCAAACATCCCAAACCAAAAAAAGAAGCATTTTAAGATGTAGTGAAGAGAATCACAGTGCAAACACACACGCCCCTCTCCATTTGCTTACACTGCTCCCAGCATATGTCTCAGCATATGTTGGGAGCAGCTCACCTCTAGCCCTTCTGCTTCTGTCAACACCAAAGTACAGGTTTCACTCCTAAGTTAAAAGCATGTTGTCTGATATTTATGAGCTATAGGTCAAAAAGTCTCTGCTATGATAGTGGGACCCATCATTTGCTTGCATGTCAAGGCAAGAAATCCTACAGTGGTAATCCTCATGCACATTTGCTGAATCAAGGTCAATTTTATGCAAACCGAAAGAGACAAATTAAATGAAAACAAGCATGCACATCTGTAAAAAGCCAAGAAGCAAGTATTCACCAGCATTCAGCAATGAAGTTATTTTACCACTTACCCTGAGCTGAAGTAGCTGTAGTCCACAGTATTTGCTTTTAAATCGAACAGTTATGCAAAATAACTACTTGTTGGCCCTTTGGTCATTATCCTCCTGGATAATTACCCCAGCTGGCTGTCCAGCTCCTCCCGGAGGAAGGTGGATGAGCAAGGCAGTGATGGGGTCACTGATAAGTATGTGCAGATAGAGGAATCCTGAGTGAAAGGGAAATGGCTGAGACAGAAAGAGACAGACACCCTCCCGGTCTCTCACCAGAGGAGCTGTGGTTCTGAGCTCAAGGCTGAGACGGGACAAATTCCCAAACTCCTGGAGTTCTGCCACCTTTCTTTTCCTCCTCCCACTTTCTCTATAGAAGAAAGAAAAAAGAAAAAGCAGAGGGAGAGAGAGAGAGGAGTGTGGGGGGGGGGGGTCATAAAGAGAACCAGACACATAGCCCTGTTTGGTCTGGACGTGAGCAGTGGGGAGGATGATGTCACAAACCTGGAGCGGGATTTTCTCCTTCCCCTCCTCTACCTATTGCCATTTCTCCCTCTACCTCTGTAGGGCCCTTGTTGGATAATCTGGCATTCTGCTTTTCTGGATATCCTTTTTATTTTAATTTAAAAATGAGAGAACTTTGCTCACAGTTCTTCTTTGACACTGCTGCTTAAAAAAAGTATAAATTGAAAATTAAGTAAGTAGCATATACTGGTAAAATGACTAATTCCTGGCATATTCCTCTTGTTGATAATCAATTAATAACTGATGGCAGATTGTCATTTTACATCCCACTGTCTGGACAGCTGATGAAAATGATGTCTTTGTCCATGGGCCATCTTGTGTTGGGTCTTCTCCAAATGAAACAAGTATACTTGCAGATGTCCCACTAAGGAATGTGCAAGACAGTGTTCTGGTTTGGCACTGATTGCAAATGTGATATGGCTGCTAGGGAAAAGCAATGACACACTGCCATAAACATAATTAGCACAGCCTCAGCATATCACACTGCATAACTCCTTTCATAATGGCTTAGTTTTCACTGTCAAATTTGTGTTTTGCAACTCTTTTAGGGGTTAAGAACATGTCTCACTTTTCCACCCAAGTTTTTGCAGTTTACAGTGCTACTACTATTGTAAAAAAAAGAAAAAAAAAAAAAGTCTATGAAAAGTAATTGTTCCATAACCATGTGATAAATCATACTTGTTGCAAATGCAGCTCACAACAGCCATTATAGCGTTAGGTGCCAACTCCTCATACAGCTGCCCTGTGCAGATCAGAGGCCCTGTTTAGATGTAGCTTATGCAGAAAAAAAGAGGAAAAAAATACTCTGATAACAGATAGAGTTTACTACACTTGATGTCAGGCAAGTACACTCAACACTGTGCTGTTGAGCTTTAAAAAATGGCAATGTGCAGGCCAAAGAGAGGGAGGATTGCTGCATCTCTGCATTTTTTCTGTCAGTGAGCTAAAGCAGACCTTCTCCCAGTGGTCAGTGTGAAATTAGCCTCGTCCCTCACATCCGCTGAAAACTCTGCTCTATCAGCAGTTTACTATCAGGCAATTGTAGCTCATTTTAGAGAGGAAACTCCCTATTGAAAAGTCTCTACGATTAAATCGAACCCCTTAAAACATCTAATGAAAGAAAAAAAAACTCAAAATGCCCCACATGGAAGTATTTATAACACGAAAGGTTGTGCATCCAAGTTCCTTTGTCTGTTTTGTAGGTCATTACTCGCACCACCAATATTTCCTGCAATGCGTTGTACTGTTATGGTGCTGCTAGGCAACCACTGCCTGGAAATGTTGTCATATCCCATTGAGTTACAAGCTGTTTTATATTCTGACACAACATGAATGGCTGATGAGCAGCTAGATCAGCCCAAAACACCAAATAGTGAATGGTAGTGTAATGACAAATGGCAAACATCCACAAGATTGTGCCCACTTGGGGGAAGGTGAGGAAATTGCTCTCAGGCTGGACTAAGAACTTAAAAATTTCTTGTAAAATGTAATGATCTGTTCGGGTGTCTCCAATTTTAGATGCTTAATCCAATTTGATTAGTAAGGAGGTCAAAGTAAAAAGCAGAAAGACAAAGTTCACTGGTGCAAAATATCCCTTTGTCATTTCTGAAATGTGTCTCACATATACTCCCATGTGACCGAGCATTAACCCAACACAGAACCTTCACAATCAAAACATTGTGCAATTCCAGACAAACGAGCACTAATAATTACATTGTTAGGTGCTATCATGTCACGCTCACAGCTTTTAACAATCGACTGAAATGTCAAAGCACAGCAGAGCTGACGTCTGTGGTAGGGGGACTCTTTGATGCATGCCACCTACGTGACCTCACTGGGGCGGATGAAAGTACAGATGGTTTCCTTTGATGCTGAATTTGGCCTGACTCTTGCTTCCTGCATAAATGACTGTCAGCTTTTATATGAAGCACAAGCAGGTATGTGACATAGGAGAGAAGACACTTAGCTATTTGTCACTGGTAAACATAGCATATCCAAAAACCAACTGGAACAGGAGGCCATTTTCTTCAGCATCCAGATGATGTTCTGGGTGTGGCTCTAATGGCACTAGGCTCCTGCAGGACGTGGAAATTATGAAAAGCATAGGAAATGTGTCCTTAATCCCAGTAAAACTATGAACGCACACTCAAGTGTTTATTTTCTCATCATATAAAAGCATAAGACTGCCCTCTTCATAAGTGGAGTATTCAAACTGGTTTCTGGGGCTTGCTTTCCTTGCCTCTCCTCAGTGAAGACGTTACCACTAGGAACAAACTGTTCAGCGGCCAGTTGGGGAAAATGGATGTGTTGATTCCACAAACATACTTATTCCATTGGAGCATAAATAAATAAATGGGTGGAGATGGGTTGGCATTAGCTCACTCCTACCAGGTAAAAGGGGAAAGTATTAATTCTCCGCGTAACAGTAGATGATCAACAGAAAGAGGTGCAAATAAATAAAATAAATAAAATTGAAACAAAAAGAGGTGCAAATAAATGAAAATAGCACATGGATGTGCCACACTTGGTTTAACCACATATTCAAAAGTGTTTAGGACACCACAACTATAAAAAGGTTCTCATTTCATGCTATAGTACTAAATAATAGAATTCTGATTATGACTGATGGGCCCATATACAGACTCCAAGCTAGATTCCTTCTACTCTGGTTGCTTGGGGGAACCTTACCTTCGCTCAGTTATCAGCTCTTGACACTAAGTTGTCTTAAATCACAACCAGATGTAAACTGTATTCTCTTGTGCAACTGTCATTAAAGCTTTTCATCCACAAAACATGGGTCTTTTTCATTCTGGTCCAACAATGTCACAGTTCCTTAATAAGCAAACCTGCAATACTCAGACAGGGAGGGTAGTAAATATTTGGTAGTGTTTGTCATCACAGAATCCAACTGAGGTCAATATAACATGCAACCCTATCCTTTAAAACGGAAGATGCAGATCCCATGCAGTGAGATTTCTTCAGACTTTTTAAGACCCGTTTAATGCTACCTGGGAATTAATTTAAGATTTTAAAAAGATAACAAAAAAATAAATCTGGATGAGTTCCAACACTGTAAATGAGCGGCATATGAATTCTTAAGTGATATGAAGTCCAGTTGTGTAAATGAACCGGACCCTAATCCATACCACTAATAGATACTTAATACTTTTAAAGGCAATATATTCTCATAATTTGTATGATTTATCTATTAAGACTTTTCAGACTTTTAAAGATCCCCAAATACTCTGTGATCTAAAGTCCCCCTGACTCAGCATGACAAACTATGCAGGATTCAAAGCCAAAGCCATGTCTGCATACTGTCCTCCAGCAGGGTTAAGTTAACACAGTCAGGAATGGGGTTCAGATGTCAAACATTAACTTTTAGCCTGGTCACGTTCAAACAAGTCAAAACTTAACCAGCATTTAGAGCCCTGCAGAGATAAGTCTAAACCGCTGTACAGAGTGAGGGTCCTGGTAGGGTGGTCTTTCTTCTGATTTTTGTTCTCACACACACACACACACACACACACACACACACACACACACGTAACTTTCTCTAAACATGTTGATCAAAATGTAAGTTTAGACTTAGAATTTCCTCATTCATTTTCCTTTGTTGCTGCAGAATTGATCAAATACACAAACAATACACAATTTAGAGGTATGAAATACACATCAAAACAATTCAATGCCATTTAGAAATGCTGGTTGTGCAGCAACAATATGTTTAGTTTGTTCACTTGCGCCCCTTGTAGTCTGTTTCTAACAGGCAGTTTGTTCTGTATGTCCAAATGGAAGACGAGTTTCAACCTATCTATTCTTTGTCATGGTCACAGGGCGCTGGACCCTATCCCAGAATGCAATGGATGGAAGGCAGGGAAACACCCTTGACGAGTTGCCAGTCCATCACAGGGCTGAGACACTTATATTCAAACCTATGGGCAGTTCAGTTCTCCTGGCTTGCATGTGTTTTGACTGCGGGAGGAAACTGGAGCACTTGGAGAAAACCCATGTGAACAAGGAGAACATGCAGACTCCTCAGAGAGAGTGTTGGGGCAGGAAACTGAACCCAGAAACTTCTTGCTGTAGGCACCAGCGTTAACCACTGAGCTTTCATAACCACTGAGCTATCAGTTCAACAAAATGTTCTCCAGTGCTTCAAATACCCATTCTGGTATACTGGTCTTTTGTGCTCAACAGGAGAGCAGTAACATGGGTGGCTGCAACACACAGCAGAAATATGGTCATCATCATCGTCAAATCATTTCTGTGGTTTCATGTTCCTGCACATGCAGCATGACTGAGAAGCACACGTGCTGTACTTTCCACTTGACACTAATGAAATGGCTTTGATTCAAATGAGGCTAGTGTACAAGCCCATGATTCACTGAAAATATGAGACAAGATTTTTTTGAGATTCTGCACAAAAATGTCCAGCCATTTCCAAATCATGGTACACACAGTAGATCTAATGTAAATTGCTTATATAAAAAAAGGCCATCATCTGACTGACAACATTATAGCTGTGACTTGATGTAAGATCCTCAATGGTATGCCCTTCTTCTTTCATGTGTCTGCACTTTAAGCACGCAGAAGGGAGGTGAGATGGAGGGCTGCTTTTGGTACTTGTAGAAAGCGGCCATATCCAAAAGCCAAGCTACTGTTCATTTCCTGAACTGGGATATGCCTGTCACATCTGGACACACAGGCTAAGGCATCAGTCTGAATATGGAACTCATATCAAGACAATTCCTTTGAGCCCTCAGCTGAATAAGTCACTAGATTACAAGTTTCATATGTTGGGAGAAAAAATGCTGAGCACTCGCTCAGACTTGAAAGGGAGGAGTGGGGCAATTGTGAAAATTGCTCGAGTGGCAAAATGGTGCTTAGGAAGCTCACCTCTAACCCATTTGAAGGTGGCAGCTGAGGGGCCCAGTGAGCATGGTGGTAAAGAATCCCCTGGGACACATTAATATATATTAAATTCACATGTAAGGTCTTTCCAAAAGGTAGACACAAGACACAGTACTTTAATCTATAGGTAATGGTCTCCAATCAGCTCCAAGCAAACTCTGGAGCGGTTCATTTGAAGTGAGAGACCTCACCAATGCATGAATTGCATTAATGGAGGTGGCGATTGCCAAGTCATTACAGTTACTTCAAACTAAGTTACAGCTAATTTCATTGTAAAACAGTAGAGTGTAAAATGGGCAAACATGCATCCTATCCCTTTCAACTCCCTCATATTGCACTTAATGAAGTCATGACACTTTTGTAGTATTTCCAGAAACGTCACTACCAGGATCCGAGGGCAGCATGACGTCTTGGAATACAACAGAGCAGTATTCTCACATGCTGCTTGCTTAAATCTCATTTGAAAAGCAATGCAAGACATTTAGTGCTTTCTTTTCTGACTAATAATAAGCAGAGATACAGTGGTCTGGTTCTGTTTGAGCCCTGTGAAAGCCAAACCAAACCAACATACAATTAGGTGTGAAAGCGATCTGTGATCTATCCACGTGAATAAAGAATACCAAAGTAAACATGAAAAACATAAAAGTCTTTATCTTTCTCGCTAATATATTGTAACTTATTACTTTTAATAAAGATATTTGATGTTTGTTCTTTTAAATCAGCATTACTTAATCTAGGCTATACTTATGGGAAAAAAATCACCTTGTCACATTTTTAAAAAAGCCCACCAGCAATCTGTATAACAGCCTTAAGGGGTTGCCTGTGCTGCCTAAGAAAATTAATGAGTTAGGGACATTTCCATGTTTGGAAGTCTGTGTTTTTGGTAATAGGGTTTGTAGCAGTGAGAGGACGTTCACACCAGAGTAAATTCTTCCCAGAACCACTAAATCATGCAAATATCTTTACAGCCTTACGCTGCATGAACACACAACAAATGAGAAAGAAGCCAGGTCAGCTTCATTAGCTTGGAACCATAGTTCTCAGAGAGACCATTCGAAGAAAATTACATCTTGCCCTGCAAGAATAAAGTTTACTGAACTCTGCAGCACTTTAATGAAGTGATCTTGTTATCAGAACCATACTTAAGTTTTTTGCACTTGATCTTGTTGACTATGCACAACTCTAGGCCACTGTAGCTCTTCAACAAGTTGTGTGTAAATATGTAGTGAATATCTTTTGCAAACAAAATGCAGGCTCAGCAAATGCAAAAAAATGTCTCCCTCCAAACTGCCTCGGTTGCCACAGTAAATATATTACTAGGGTCCCGACACAGTATTTCCCCTAGCATTTTTTCTTACAGTGAGAGTATGATCTCCATATACATTTAATTTGCTAATGTTATAAAAAATTATCTTACCATGTTGAGCCACCACAGTAGAATATATAAAGCAGAAACAATTTTTTCAATTATCTAAAACATCAACAGAAAAAAACAGGTTTTAATTTCAGGAAGGGTCCGTTTCTACACTCAGTATTTTGTATCAAAATTATTCAATAATAATGGAGAAATCCATAGTTGCAGAAGCAGAGGTACGAGTTTTTCTACTGATAGTAGCCTTAATAGACCATAATGCAATGCAGCCACAAGACATGTTGTGTTGTGAATATCGGGCATGGCAGCAATCGTGCACATCTCAGTGTTCACACACTAGTTGGCTAGTGAGTTACCATCCACCTTTGACAGGGTCCACTCAGCTGAATAAACAACGGGCAGCTGACCACAGGGCACAAGCCACGGCTGTTGCACGGCTATTTGGCTTTTTGAACACATCTCCATAATAGTTAGTTATTGTAGTGTGTAAGCCTGAACGACATTCATCGGTTTATTGTTTTACTATCTATGATGATAAGTGTGCTTACACAATATAGTCATCTTGTATTGGCTGTGCTTGCCTTTCTTGCCAAATCTTTAGAAACTTCAGAACTAGCATGTCCCCAAACATGCCATTTTTTACAGAGTAGAAACCAGCATCACCTGGGCCAGTAGACTAGCACTGAATAACAGAGCAGACCCCTGAAGTTGTTGAAAGTAATTCTAGAGACAGATTAGGGAAAACTGATATCTAACAGTGTAAGAGCATCCATAGGTGTTTATGTCCTTTAAAGCCTTAATAAATCATAAATCAGAGCTCGCTTTATTATTTGTGGCTCTGAAAAAAAGGAAATAGACAACAGTTACTTTGTGGGATTACACATTGTACTGTTAATAGTGCAAGCCAAAGGTTTAGTATCAGCAACTTATTACACAGTTTTTGGCGCTAAAAAACAAAACAAAACAATGAGCAACACAAATATCATTACAGTCAAATGGGTCATATCACAACACCTGCTGCTGCTTAGTCAGATCATGCCTCTCTGGAAAAGGTTAGTACACTGATGAAAGCTTAGGGGAACCATGCAAGGGGAAATACACTGTAAACACTTATTGCTGACTAGTGTGACACATAACTATCTCACCAGACGCTTTCATGTCTTTGTGTACTTGTTTGCCTTCCGGATTACATATTCAGTGTGGGGGGTCTACAGTGATGCAGGAGGTAAATGCACAGGAATTGATGACACTGATCCAGGCCAGGACTAGCACAGCAAACTTGTGACAGAAGGGAAGGCCTCTAACACTCATTGAGGAACATAAGGGCTGCACAATTAATCGAATTTTAATCGTGATCACGATTAAATGAGCCTGATCGTCGGCGATATTTACATTTAAAATGCGGGCTCTGCTGCGTATCTAATCAAGCACTTTCTCAGCCAGTAGTCAGCCAACCACCAGGGGGCGAACGCATGGTTAAGGCTTCATTAAGCTGCCTAAATAACAAGCGAGCGCACCCTGCAGCGGCAGCTTCAAGTTACTCGGTGGACTGATGAGAGCGAGTCATGTCGGGAGAAGAAGGTACGGCAGTTCCTGCAACAAGTTCCCCGTCAGAGAGGCTCCTCAGGGCCTGCTCACATAGGGCCATTTGCTGCGTATCGTACTAAAGCAAAAATGCCCCTCTCCCCAGTCCTCGGCTGGCCTGCACTCACATTACCTAAAGCCCAAGCGTCATCATCATGTCTTCCTTTTAACTAAAAGAGGTTTTTGTTTCTTTTAAATTAGACATAGGTTAAGGGATGTTTATTTACCTTGACAGTTTCGGAGGTAACTTCCTCCTTCAGAAAGCGTCCAACTGACAGCCGGAGCTGCATGTCAGCTGGCTGCTACATTCAACCAGGTGGCCGCGCTGCCCGCGCACACCGTGTGATACCGCGGCCGGCACCGCGCCCACCCGGTCAGGTCTGCTGGATCTGACAGGTGTGCGGCGCACACAGACTGCCATATATACTTTTCATTATAAATCAACTTTTGTTTTTACACGGCTGCAGCAGCACAACGGACAGACACAGACAACATGGTTGATTATTGATTGCGCAACGCGGCCATTCGCCGGTAATCGTGCTGCGCGCATTAAACGGTTTTGCGGAGGCAGGAGGAAAGTTGCATGGTTTACATCGTATCCACGTTTGCGCGCTGCGTGCGTGACCGTGCACGTACTCGTGCATGAACGCCCGTACCGTGCTGGAGCACACCCCTTCCAACTGTGGCAGAGCGGGGGAAGTGTGCTGTATTCACGCACGGAACGAAGCGCTCACACTAGTCAAATAATTTTAGTTTTTATTATTAAGCATTATTCTTGTTTAAAGTTTCATTTTGCACTGAAAACTGTTAATATATTGTTTGTTTAAAAGTAGTGCAATAACAATACAGATGCTTTCCCTAACATGATGAATAATCGTGATGAATAATCGTGATTACAATATTGATCAAAATAATCGTGATCATCATTTTGGCCATAATCGTGCAGCCCTACTAAAACCCAATATACTATAATAATGATAGCATCTTCAGTAACAACAGAGATGTGCAACAAATTGGAAAGTATATTTGAATAACACCAGTGTAAACTAAAATAACTCGCCAGGCTATGTAGCTATTTATAAATGAGTTAATGTTAGCCTGTGGCTGTAGGTCTCCAGCTATATAACCCACTAGATCTGTTCCTTATCATGTCAGCACGACCTCTGCCAAAATAGATGCAAATCCAGTGAAACACAACTAATCTACCGTGGTTTTTGTACGGCGAGGTCTCGCCCAGGGGTG
This sequence comes from Myripristis murdjan, assembly GCF_902150065.1. Taxonomy (NCBI): domain Eukaryota; kingdom Metazoa; phylum Chordata; class Actinopteri; order Holocentriformes; family Holocentridae; genus Myripristis; species Myripristis murdjan. The sequence continues at coordinate 8,639,895 of NC_044000.1, forward strand.
TTGAACCAGGGAGGGCCAAGAAGCTGCAGCTTTTCATCCCAACCAAAAACTACAACCAGGTGATTTCACTGCCGATCGAACCCTCCAGCAGAGAGAACAGAGCTCAGCGGTGAAATCACCTGGTTGTAGTTTTTGGTTGGGATGAAAAGCTGCAGCCTCTTGGCTCTCCCTGGTTCAGCACCCCTGCATGTGTTGCATACTTTGCAAGAAAATGCATTCATTTTAGTGTGGGAACGCAAAAATGCAGAAACCTTTCACAGATGTCCTAAGAAACCTATTCGTAGTCTGGAAACGGGTTTTTACTGCCTTTATTTTATTATTTCTCCAAGGAACAAATCATTTTAGTCAGATGTTTGGCGACAAACTGGCAACACAGTTGTATTAATAAACTGGAGATCAGATGTTTAGCACAAGATCTCCGGTAAAAAATGATACCAAGCTCTGGCCAAAAGAGTAAACACAGCTCCATGGGCTTCATAGTTCAATAAATATAGATGATTAAATTTTAATTACTAAAATAACTGGTAATGTTCAGGTTGAGAATTTTATTGTTTTGTGATGCACATGGTCTCAGTTAACAGTATGTGGTGTTCCCACTTGGATCCACTGCGTGCCAAGAAAACTGATTTAGGAGCACATTTTGTACCCGTGCTTCATGCTGAAACTTGACGTTCTGAAAAATAGAGTTTAAAAAAAAAAGAAGAAAGAAATTTTTGCGTGGACAGGAGGCCAAAACAGAAGGATAAAATAGTGTTTTCAAAAAATAAAAAATGTCAATGTGTGGACAGAGTTTTAGTTTAATGACTGAGGTCAGTTTTACTTAGCTAAACGAGAGATGTTTGCTAACTAGCTAATCCGTTAAGTTAGCTCGATAAATGAAAAGAGACTAAAGCCTTACTTAGTTATTTCAAAACTTTCAAGTTGTTTTTTTGTTTTGTTTTTTTTTCGTTTGTTTTTTGCTGATTTTCACAGCTGCTGAGGAACTGACTGTGCCATGGTAAAGTTTCAAATGAGGACATGCAGGTACAAATTCCACTTTTATCAAAAAATGTCAAGCTAATCAAAGAACTTCTATCTCCTGTTTTATCACACCAGACCCTAAAGACCCATTGTTGAAGGTAAGCTACAAACCTTCAGGAAAGTTTCAGGAAGTGTTTCCACTTGCCACGCCCCCTGACCCCCACAAGCTGCTCCGCCCATCCACAGTTTAAGGTGACCTCACAGTCCCAGAGATGACCTGCATAGTTTCCTTGCAAGAACATCACAGGCCTTGCAGATTACATACTAAATCATTTTAATGCTGTGTAAACATGCATGTAGGCTCACCTGCAGGCATAATCAGTGGTGTAATGGTGTAATCAGTCTGTGCACTTCTCTAAGGTTTTAACAAAAATGAGCAGCTTGAAAAGAAAAGCTGATGCATGTCAAACAGAAAGGACACAGAGGGAAACATTAAAAACCCCATGAGATGGACTCCTTTATTTGATGTCTTTCCTGTTGAAACAGGATGTTTGGGTAGGACATGGTGGAGGGAGAGATCATCTACAAGTGCAAGTGTAAACCAATAGGACAGGCCAAACTCTAACACTAAGCCAATAGGATATCATTTTTTGGAGAGAAAATGCAAATTCACAATTTGCAATCATCTGGTTACTCAAGAGACAAAGCCCTCACACTACAATAAAGTGATTGAGATTAATTGACACATTTTTTTTCTGTAATTGACTCAATGGAGACAGTTACAGCTGTGATTGTGAGCAAAATAATTAATTTAAAAAAATAAGTACATTGAAAAGAAAAAAAAAACAGTATTTTTCATCAAATCTACTTTTTTTTACATACATACACATTCATTTATTGAAATATCTCAGCAGCTATTTGAGATGCTGGCACACAATGAGTGCCATACAAAGCCAGTGAAGCCTGAGCTTTTGATATATTTATCTGTTTCAAAGAGGAGATTGAAACAGATGTTTACTGACTCTTCCTCAGTAATAGCCTTTCGCTTCCTGAGGGCTGTGATCTCCATCAGGCAGTGCATGCAAAGTTTGACTTGCATCATGTCTCTGCTAACAGGTATCACACACTGGCTGCAGCTGGGATATATTTGTGCGTGCGTGCGTGCGTGCGTGCGTGCGTGCGTGCGTGCGTGCGTGCGTGCGTGTGTGTGACACCAAACATTTTCCTGGGGTCTTTAGAGGGAAAGCGGAGTGAAGACTGAGGGAGGGAGGCAGCGGAAGGGGAATAAGCAGGAACTCCCTAACTGGGGAAACAGAAACTAATCTGGGCTTGCATAATTAGATCATTCTTACCAACTTGCCTCTACTGTATCATTTTCTTTCTTGCCATTTATTTTGCTATCCTATCTGCTGCCCTCGTGAGGACCTGCTTGTGTTTTAGACATGTGGAGCCCCAACATTATTGTGAAACGGGTTCATTCTGGCCTCAGTTCTTGGCTTGTGTTTAAGATTAAGGTGAAGACTTGAGGGAAGCATGCAAGGGTTCGTGTTACAGTCCTAGAAAGTTGTTGGTGTAGTTGCTCACAAGTACTGTAATACAAACATGTGCGCGTATGTGTACACAAGACTGTCTGCGCTTATGTTTGTGCATATATGTCTGTGTATGCAGCTCTTGTGTTTGTGTGTGTGTGTGTGTGTGTGTGTGTGTATGTGTATGTGAGGGAGGTGTTGCTAAGGGACAAGCCCGGAAATGAAGCCAACAACTATTTTTACAAGTCATCTCCTCTCTGCAAAGAAGAAGCCAGCCCTTAATCCACCAAAAGGCTTGACATGCTGCTGTAGATGCACTCATCCTCCCAAAGCTGCAGTGTAGCCAGATTATCTACATTACTTCAGATCAGCAGTGATGATCAGGAAGAAATTAGTGCCTGGCCCACTTTTTCCACTTTGTCATCCCCAGCATTACAAACTCTGAGAGAGAGAGGCAGACACACTTTGAAACTGCCTGTGGTCATTACCAAGGTAGGAGGTAGGTATAGCAGTCTTTTATTTGGCTATTTCTGCACTGTGGGAGGGCTCCGCCTACCTCTGTTGATGTCCTCTATTTAGACATCTTGTTTTGTTTGTGAATTAAACAATGGCAACCATAATGGGAAAAACGTGGGTGTTTATGCGTGTTGGATGCCCTTATTTTTGTGAAGTGTCTCAAATGAAAGGCAAAATTGAAAAGAAACAAATGTTAGCATTCCATTATCTTGGACAGGCCTGCTAATGATTTATCAACCAGAAAATTCACTGTTTCCATTTCAGTGGTTATAAATCTGATGAAAGGAAAAACATACAGCCAGCCACATCCAGGATATCTGACACGAATCACAATACTCAAAAAGTACAGGGTTTTTCATATGAAGCCGCGCAGCTATTGTAAAGTCGGGGCATATCTGCCATTTGAGCTTAGCCTATGGCTGATGATTTTGATATTTTTGATGGCACCATCTATGGGGTTCATGAGCAAGGGAGGAATTTTGAAAGACAAAAACTAAATTGGAGCCAGACATCCCTGACAGATGGCCAAGAGAAAAAAAAGCAAAAGAAAAAAAAATTGGGCCTACGAGGAAGTATAAAATGGAAATGTGTTGCACATATGGGGAGCGCAGCTGCAAGCCATCTTTCAGTGATCCCATTTCCTTTGATTCCCCTCACTCTTACAGGGATTAAACACTATTCTGGAAGGACACCAGGCCCTGCAGATGATGCACAATGGTGGACAACAGAGTGACGTGGCCTTTCTGTCTTTTACCTGGCTCTTCGTCTGGCGTGGTGCTTTTGTGAGGATACTGAAAAAGCTGAATACACATTAGGAGAAAAAGTGTTACGGGGACAAAAACTTGGACAACAATGAAGTTTGAGCCCAAGTTTGTCCTGTCAAACGTCTTAACATGGAGTTTCTTTGTCACGCTTTATCATTATCAAATTACGATAGAAAAAATAAATAGAATTAGCTAACTTGAGCCCATGCATTAAAGGACTCCAGTCTGCTTTCATATGAAGACATCAAAGCGTTGCTCAAAGGGGGGAAGGCCCTATCTTAAGTCTGGCTGTCTGATAGCCAACCTAAACATTGTTATGTCACCACCCAAAGCTCAAACATCATCAGTGGGCTCTTGGTGAAAGCTCTGAGTAACACAGTTTCATCAGTTTCAAAGCAAAAGTGGACACAAGTGCTTCCCTTGGTCAGGAATACAACAGGTTTAATGCTTGGACCAGCCAGCATCCACCTGTATTTTACAGTCTCCTTGAACAAAACACTGATCTTCTCTCCAGGAACACCACTCATGGCTTGCCTATACTCTCTTCAGTGAAGTGTGTTGCAGGGGATATGCAAAATAAATAAATAAATAATATATTGTGTGATATGATGATCTTAAAACAGGAATCTTTTGTTATTTATATGTGAGGAATAACATCAGAAACTGAAAGTGCGCATTATACTCGAATTGGAAATTTCTTGCAGTTATTTCAACTGTAGTACCTCAGTAAATGTGTGTGTTATGTATGCATAACAGTAGAATATCGATCAACATAAAGTATAATTATAGTGTATACAGTCGTCATGTAAAATAACAGACTATTGCTGACAATCCTGAGGCAGAACTGTGCTTTCATGTGTGTCTTTTTGGGGGTTTTATTTGGATGAGAGGCTTACTAATGCAATCGAAAATTCAAACAGCCAAATGTCAAGGAATAAGTCAGCCCAGTCCAAGTGTCATTACTAAGTTATTTCTCTTTGATATTAATTCACATGGCTCCACAGTGTTTTTTTCTAAGAAACCACTTTGGGCAAAAAAGCTTACGAACATTGCCAATCACGTGATTTGCACATATTTCCATGGCCTTTTTGGGTTTGGAGAGAGATTCTGGAATATTCCTCTCTCTCTGCTTTCCCATGGCCAACCTCAAGCCTCTATTACACCTCTTCCTGCATGACATCTATGGAGGGGCTGACCACACCTCCTTCCCCCACCACCCACCCAGTCTCACTGGGAGGTAAGCTCAGAAAAAGGCACAGATACTGTCATTTGTAAGCATGAACAATTCCCAACAACTAAGCAAGTTACCTTGTCAAGCACTCATGTTCTGGAGCATTAATAATGTTGGGGATAATAGTAAGATTTTCAATTAGACATCTGGCATCAGGGAAAATGTAACTTTTACCCTGTTTTTTCAGTGGTCCATAACGTGCTGTTACCAGACGATTTTCTATGAAGTTTCTGCAAATGTCTGCCCTGCATTAAAGCTGCTGCTGTTTCTTTGGCTCACGCAGGACCCCACAAAAGAGGCAGGGACTAAATGTCTTTCCAACACTTAACTGCTGCTGTAACTAGCTTCTGGTGTATCACATCTCCCCCTTACTCTGCCAAGTGTAGCCGCACAGTCTCCCGCCTCTGGTGCTTCTCTGACTCACCAATCTGACTGAACAATGCCTGCCATTGAGGTCTCTATGGGTGTCTTTAATTGACAGATGGAATCTATTAATGCTGTACCCGGTAGCCATGGCTACTCCACAATAACTTACCTTCGTGCATATTCATGAATAAAAATGTATTTTCAGCCGGGTTCGAGATGGAAACATGGTTGGGCTATGTTTCATAGTTTTAAACAGTGTAACTGCTCTGGAAAAGGCCCTTCACAGTTGCAAATGTTTAGGGGTTGACTCACTATACTGTCGCCTTTTCCATCCTTGGTCCATGAGTGTATTTACGTTGAGGAGTTATAATTTCCATGATTTGGATAAATGAGTTGGCTCTTTGGACATCTGGAAACCATTTTTGTTCATCAGGCTTACAGTTTTGCGCTCCCCTCCTCTTAATGTCATGTACAGTGCTGAAAGCGTTTCACACAGCGGCGGGAGTGATTAGAGGAAATGTGTTAACAAGACTTGAATGATAGTGTGTTTTAACTCGATATTTATGCAAATCTGCTGCATGTCACCGTTCAAAGCCATATATGGTTTTGATAGAATGCAAAAACCCTGTTCTGACTTTACTAACTCTAGTTTTAAGCCATACTGTAATTCAAGCCACATAGATGCAACTATGCAGATATCGCAGTAAAACATGGTGAAGCTCTTACCAGCATGCTGGATTCACACAGCAGTAATGTTGGGTAGGAGGATCATTGTTAAAGTAGAGTGGAAATCTGTTGGTTTACCCCCAGCACATGTATCGTTCTCTCAGCTGGCAATTGTTGCAGCTTATGAGAAATTGTCTATCAGGATCAATGATCAGATAGATAAATATAGTCTGAAATGGAACAGATAGTTTAGCTGCATTAAAAGTCCTTGAAACCTCTCACAATCAGGTAACAGCAATTTTATTTGCAATTTATTTGTGTTTCCCAACACATCGATGCTCCACATTTCTATGAACCTCAAACCTCTATGTTGCCATTATAATTCCACTTTTTATTGACTGATGATTTATTTATTTATTCCTTAATGTATTATTTAAGCTTTTCTTTGCCCATTGCTTAAGGTTTGTATGTCTGTTTAAACAATGTCTTTATCTTGAAAATAGAAAACATGATTCAGTTCTTAAAGAATATCCAACTCACTTTCAAGAAACAGCAGGGGTCCAGCCATCTTTACAATGTCATCATTAAGCACTACAGCCATGTAATGGGGTGTACATTGTAGCTGAGGGTATGCAGCCAAGTGTCTCACTGAGTGGAGCAACGTTAAAGACCTTGAACACTCTGCTTTGCAGGTTCACTTGGGGGAGCATTTGTTACGTAATGGCAGAGGCACGGCAAACGGTTCAACATGGGAATAAAGAAAACACCCCTTTAAAATGATGGATTGCTGTAGAGCATGACTGCGTGTGCCCTCGCAGCAAAGGCTGGGGTTAAAAGAAAAAAAAAGAAGAAGAAAAAAAAAACACTCCAGGGTGGTGTTTGGAGCACTGGTGAAAAGGTCACCATCCAGTTTGGATAATTGGAGTGCAGCGATTGCAGCAGGGCCACTTTGCATAATGCAGAATGATTTATCCTGATGGCGGTGCTTAAGGGTGTCATTGCACATGCATTAACCAATCAATCAATTTTCTTCTTCTTCTTCTTCTTCTTCTTCTTCTTCTTCTTCTTCTTCTTCTTCTTCTTCTTCTTCTTCTTCTTCTTCCTCCTCCTCCTCAATGTATTTTCTCTTTGTTTTTCCTCCCTTACTCTTCCAGCCTCTCTTTTTGTCTAGAATAAGCAGAGAGGGCTTATAGCATTTTGTTTTATTGGAAAACATCAGAATATTCTTTGAAAAGCATTTTCCACCATCTGCCCTGCGCACACTGGACCATCAGTCACTAATATTCCATTATGTCAAGTATTAGTTATGAGCTGTCGTCTTGGTAGTTATGTAAGCGGCCAGCTGATAATACATTAGCCAAGTCTGTCATGTCATGAGTGAGAGTACTGCAATTACTGTCTGACAAACAAGGGCAAAAAATGCAAACATAAAGGTGACAAGACAGCTACATGTTCAGCTGTGTTATCTTGCAAGATTACATTTGCTGTGCACCATACTGCAGCATCTTCACACTCTTTGATTGCTAAAATTTTGACACTTTTGATTCATCCACTCTCAAAGAGTTGCAGCTATTTCAGTTTCAGTGGGGGTTGGATCCTTTCCCTGAATAACCAAAAACCACAGTGGTGTCAAAATAGCAATGTGAAAGTTATTTTAAGAAATATGATTTCAAACATGTCATATCAGGTCTTCAGACAAGCACAAATAATATATATATATATATATATATATATATATATATATATATATTTTTTTTTTTTTATTATTATTATTATTTATTTATTTAGTTTTTTTTTTCATTTGAATCTTGTTGCCAAGTTTCATCAGTTGAGTTAATGCTTTTCTTAGTGGATGCCTTTTGGCTTTCAGCAGAGTTGTGTTTTTTTCATCACAGATAAATTAAAAGCTTTAATTATTTGATGTGATGCTGTTTGGACAACCTTGAGACAAGATGAACTACTTAGCATTTACATATTTACACAGAGTTAGAATAGTTATTGCCGATAAAGCAGAAGATGGACAAAGTTACAAAGACAAACTACATTTTGATTAGAGGTTGTAATATTCTGCTTATAACTTTAGAATGAATGGAAGATATTACAATGTTGGAGGCTGAAGAAGAAAGCAACATAGGACCCCACCCACACTCACCCACCCACTGTCTCTTTCTCTCTGCCAGTCTCTCTCTGTGTCTCTCTCTCTCTTGCTCCACCCCTCTCTCTTTCTCTCTGACGTACAAACACGATACTTCGTTACTTCATTTTCAAACTAAAAAGGAAAGAAAGGGAGGAAAAATGTCAAAAAGAAAGGGAAAGAGTAATGGTTTTATTATTTTTTTTCCCTCTGTTGTCTGGAACATGTGATGCCTTGTAAAAAAGACCCATGTGTGCTGCTGCGCTGAAGCCGTCTCTATAATAAGCCTTTGTCACTGCTCTCACATAGGAAAAAAGCACTGTTGACAGCCAGCAGTGCCCAGCTGGACGTGTGAGAGGAAACCCATTCAGCAGAGAGCTTCCAAAGTATAAAATGGGGGATTCCCATAAAAAACTGTCAGACCTTCATAAGTCATATTCCACATTGGACAACACACAAGGAATCCTGGTATATGAAAGTGAGATCTCAAGTCCAGCTACATCTCAGTCTTACTTCATGGGCCTTATGAATTCTGCAACAATTTATGAATGGTCAGTGACCATGTCATTACCACCAATTCAGGATGAAATCATTCTCCACCTACCATGTAATGCTACATGATGGGAATATAATCATTTTATTTGACAGAACTAGCATGTCAAATCACTCAGTGTTAGAAACTGATGGTGGGCTAAAACTTTAACTGTCTGAAGGGAAACTGTAAATGTGAGTGTTCGGCTCTCGGTGCTGTTTTTAGGACCCAGAGGGTGAATGTAACCACTTCCTGCTGTTATGGCTATAATTGATAGCCATCACATTTTAGCTCAACGTTGCATGGCATTGAAATCAGGTCTTTTTCCTGCTTTCCAGTGATTACTGGAGAGGAGGACCAAAATTTTCCGGCAAACCAGGAAGAGTCAATCAGCATCTCCATATCAGACTGTATGCTTACACTAGAGGGTCGTAATCTCACCAAAAGGAAAACAATAATAAAAGCTGGCACGGCAGGGAGACGCCAAAACATCATTTGCACTTGTCAGGAGAGATATGATGTTGATAATGGGAGCAAAATGGTCTTCGTATCCAGAGAAAGATTTCCAAACCAATAATGGTTAAATCCTTATCTATCCCTCCAAAATATTTGGAGTCAGGTCTCTTAGGGTCTAGACTCTAGAGGGCTAATTGTTTTATTTCTGTGCTGTAGGTTTGAACCTGGTTCTAGACCTTGGACATTGTTCTTTCTCTCCCTTTTGACCCCCCTTAAATAAAAACAACCTCCAAAAAGATTATTGGGATTGTAGTGATTGTTGACTCCACCAAAGTTTAATCCCTTAAGTAAAAGCTAATCTCCAAAAATATTATGTGGATTGAAGTGATTGTTGTCAGTATCAGTGCAGTGTGCTCATTGCACCATTAGGGGGATGTTAAAAGCTGGAGCCAAATGTTCTCTAGGTTGATACTCCCTACAGACATGTCCTATTCCCAGCTCTGTCCAACCAGGGAATATGGCTTGTTGTGATGACATACACTGTTAGTTGCCAACAGTTTTTTTTGTTTGTTTGTTTTTGTTTTTGTTTTGTTTTTTCCTATCAAATTGTTGTAGATTACTGTGATAAATAAGAGATTTTCTTCAGGAGAAACTCTACATCTGAAAGAAGAAACACCACTTCTAGTTGAATGGCAAAATGTTTAAATGTATGAAATTGCTTAAAAACAAATTTTGCCAGAATTATTCAAACATGCATTGACATTGCGTGTGTTTGACTGTATATATGTGTTAGTGGGTGTGTGCATGTTTGCACTAGTTTACTCTATTACCACTGTTAATGTTTGCCATCTTATCTCATTTGCCTATGCCACTGACATCAGTGTTTCAGCCTAGCAAGGATATGTGGGTGTGTAGTTATAGTTGCAGATAAATACAGGTATAATGCATGCATTATGTGATCCAGGATATATAAACTCACTCATATTTATGGCTCGGCACTATCAGTAGGTGGAAAAAGGACATGATAACATTGCTCAAATAAAAGGAAAGGTACATTTCAGTTCTGCATGTAAATTCCAAGATGAAATTTCTATTTTAATAAATTTAGTCATCCAACCTAGTCTTCTAAAATGATTGACAGCACTAAACAAATTATGTTGCTGCATTACGTGGCACCCGACGTCAGTAATTTTCCTCTACATATTTAACATTTCATAACAAGTATTTGTACATGACCACTGGTGGATGTATTGCTGATGGAGGATGCATCAGAAGTTACTCAAATGACACTGCTGAATCCAGAGCAATTCAGGGAGAATGAGGCTCATATGAAATGTGTAATGTATTTATACCACGTATGCAGACCAGTTGCAAGACAGTCATGTGCTTTGCAGGATTTCCAAGGGCGCTGGCTTGTTTGTACTGGGTGTAAGCCAAGATAAGATTTTAAGAATTTCATGCTAACACATATGGGAAACTAACTGCACTTACTGACTGTGCTACAGCCAAATCTCTGTTGTAGTTTTTCTTATCTAATGTAAAGACTATTTGAGACCCTCGCTGCTCTTTGGATATTTCCGTTCATATGGCCATTTAAGTGATGATATAATGTGTCTTTGCAGGAATTACATGGCTTAATGCATTTATGACCCTGAGCATGCAACACACGTATTTTTAAAAAATGATTAACCATATTAGACTCAGCTGACTATTTTCTTGGATTAGAAGAAACTCTTTTTCCAAAAAGAACGCGCCATTGTCCATAAGGGCACAAGTGTCAACTTTGCTTCTGTGGTTATCACAGTCACCTTCTATCCATGGACCCTGCTTGCACCAGCTGCATCAAAAAGATGTGAGGGTTGAAGGTCATCAAACATGATTAGGAAACCTTTCAGTCTCAGTACTCTCTATAGAACTGAGGCCTTGAAGTTGTCCCGCTGTGCTGGTGTGTTTTATTGTCAGTGTGAAAGTCAGTTGTTCATTTTCTCTTTTGTTCATTTCCTTAATCTGTGTATTCCTTTTCAGGGTCTCAGAGTATATCCCAGCATGAAGTGGGCAGAGGGCAGGAAAACACCTTGGACAGGACATCAGTCCATCCCAGAGGGAATAGCAGAGTAAGAAGTTTGAGTTCTAGCAAAATTTGAGTTCTGGTTAATCATTGAACTTAAAAACTGAAGCGTGGATATGATCAGATATACTAAATAAATATAGCCGCAAGTCGCAATTCACGGGGTCTGTGCACAAAGGGCAGTCCACAGATGTATAGGCATATAGATATATAGATATACATACAATGTCTATGTCTAAGTGTTCTTTTTCTGTGACACTTGGCCTACACAAATTTTGATTCCCAATTCAAAGAGATAGGGTCTTGTAGGTTATCCTATACATTATCGGGGGCATTTCAAAGACAGAGCTTAGGTGCCAAGTCTCTATTATTGTATTTTATAGCGATGCTGGGTGATATTAACCACTGCTGAGTTTTGCATCCCTGCAGAGGAATGCATCCAGCCCTGTTTACCCGAACCTTATCCTCAGGAAACCCCTGCCTAAAATTAACCAAATTTACAGAGTGGATCAAAATGATGGGCCTTGGGACCAGTGGGTAGTCCCCTGCATTACTATGTTTCATGGCATTTATTGGTCTGCTAGCAGCCAAAAGAATGACAGGGTGAAACTAACAGTGAACATGTTGTAGTGATTCTAATCCAATCCATCCTGTTGAAGTTAATCCACTCAGTTCTTTCACTGTTCACACCTTGTCAGCCTTCTCTTATCTCTGAAAAGTGTATTGGCATCTCCAGTCTCAAAATGGGTGGGTTTCTATTTACAGCATGTGCTTCTATGAATGGTGAGCTATATCCATAGAGCGTACCCATACCCAGGTGCTGAGCACTCGAGTAGATGAAGACCCGGCCTACCCCTGCGTACTGTAGACCATGATTGGCTAAAAACTGGGGTGAAAGTAGGGGTAAGGGGGTTAGGGTTTGGGTCATATAGCATGTTTGGCTATAAATATCTGGGTGTACGTGGGTGCAAGTAACATGTTATTATGTATACCAGACTCTCAATAGTCACATTGCCTAGTGTACGTATACACAGATACAGTGGTGATGCACTCCAGTGCAAATAGCATACATTACTACATGCAAATAGATGAAGCTCTTGCCTACCTATGTGTGCATTAAACAGGTTTTGCTATGTACCTAGTAAACTAAACTGAGAACAAGTTGTTTCTGCCTTATTTATAAAGCCCTTCACTACATGGTATGTCTTAGAGGACTTTAGAGATAATAACCCTACCTTAACAAATCAATCAATCACACACAAAAATGTGATACAGCATGTATCAAAATATAAAATATAGATTTTTACACGTGCCACAGAGCATGATGTCAATTGTAAATCTCCACTCATTTATTCAGGCTTTTCCTTTCATTCCTCCCCTGTCTGTATGTAAGATAATGATAGTCACAGTCCCATCTCCAAAGGAGTGTGACAGAGTTGCTTATGTTCACAACATATTGACTGGACTATCCAAGAAGTTAGAAGTAATTTATATAATTTGCTAAAGTTGAGTGGTATTCCCCTTTGAGAACAGTGAAAAGAGCTGATTTTTGTGTCCCACACCAGCACTTAAATACATCAATGCTGAATAGCATCTCTGTTCCAGTGAGGAAAACCTGTGGTAAACAGGAGTTATTATTGTCACACTGCTGCCATTCCATGCAGCTACCTGAACTGAACAGGCTACAATGAGATGAACAAAAGAAATTGCTATACTGTGAGCAGTGATTGCTGGATTCTGGCCTACCCACACTCAATAAAACTACCTGGCTTTGTTACTCAGTCTGCTGTTCCTAGGGAAAAATACTTGTGGCCTGTATATAGGCGACCAGGTGAAAGTGTTATTGCACCGCAGTTCTATAATAGAACAGACATCTGCTACCAATTTATCAATCATTTTCATGTAGGCTACCTGTTTCATGTAAGAAAGAGATGTCACTGATCTGGAATTCTTCCAACTACTATCTTCATCTTCATTTAGCTCACATGAAGAGGACTGGATCTGATGGCTGAGAAAACAAGAAAATTGGATTGCTGTATGTGTCACATGGCTCAAATCAGCCCCTTGGAAAACATGAACTACTAAGGGACAAAATAGGAACAAACCCTTATGTTTGTGTGAGAGGATGAGAGGAATCACTGGAAAAAGACCAAGGATTTTTATATTGATGTTCATTTGAATTCTTTCATGTTCATCCAATTTTCTGCACATATTATAACGTCTGTGAGAGGCTTTATTCTTCCCTCCAATGCTGCAATTACGCCACATTACAATAACTATGTTAAAAATAAAAAAAATAAAAAAAAAAAGATTTTGACTTGAAAAAAAAAAAAATCCTAGCATTGTCTTCCAAGTCATAATTCGAAATGGAAAACCGGGTTTGTCAGTGGAACCTGATTCCTCCCACAGTAAGCAAGTTAACCCACCCACTGGGCAAATAACTGTCTTGTGTATTCTCCTACTCAGTATCCTTCCAAACTTCTTCGTATAAGTTATCAACAGGTCAGAAGATGAGAGTGAAACTTTCAACTTTCGCTGCGAGTGAGGTTTGGCATTCTTTTCATACTGAGAGTGGGTGAGCACATCCCAAGAATCTGCTATAGCATTACATGTCAAGTCTTCCCTACTTTTTCATTTAAAACACGTGAATACAACATACCATGCATTCATCAGCCTTGCATCCCTCATGTGTGACCTAAATCCCTCACACACCAGTGAGAGCAGATAGTGTTAGTGTGTACATGGTTCTTAATTGATTATTGTCACCGTGTAATTAATTGATTTATCAAGCAGTGGGCATTTTCCCATGCGCAGGTAAATCAGCAGCTGCTCCAAATCATTTGGTTACAGCTAAAGGGGCCAGAGCACATAGCCTGACCTTTTGCAGTGAGGCCAGGGAGGCGGGGAAGAGACTTGCCTCCCAGCCTTTATTCCTCTTTGTTAACTAGACATGTGATTAGCATTGCTGTCTGCTACTTAGCTTGCCCTGCAGTCAGTTTGGTCTGCCTTCCAAGGGAATACTGCCCGCAGGCTACTCAGTCAAAACCGAGGTCAAGGTAAGCATTCACTGATCTGAAGATGACACTATAAGGTGAAGACAGGAATGATTGATGTTAAAGCCGGCTTTGTTTGCATCTCAAAGGTGTTATTGCAATCTGCCATTAGTTGTATTGGACAGGCTGCTGCTTTTCTTGCCCCGAGAGATTTGTGCTACTGATGGGCTGGTGGGCTGGGCTACAGAGGGCTAAAGACCAGATTTTTTTTTTTTTTTTTTTTTTTTGATTGATTTTTTTAGACCACGCTAATCTTTGAGAAAGTCCCAACTTGTCCAAGGCCCAAATGGAACTATTTAGAGGTTTTTAAGTAAATTATTTTTTAAATTAATTCTTCTCAAATCCAACCAAGGCTGCCCTTTTTAAAACTTGTGCAGTGCAATTTGAATGGGAATGAAACATACTTGAACCTGTGCTGGTGAGTCGCCGTGGCCATTATCAAACCTAACCTTCCTTTTGCAAACAAGATGAGTCTTTTAAATGGGCACCTGTTGAACCCTGCACACGCTCAGCACATGTACATAAAAGTGATTTAAGAACACAGACTGGTCCATTTAAGTTTTGATTGCTTTAGGAGTAAGGACATCGAATCTTGCAACAAAATTTTAGTCTAGTTTGTTTGGTTTCCCTGATATTCCTTTAATGGCATGTCAAATGGCTCACACCCTGTAAGCAAATACATGCAGGGGCCCAGGTATGAGACTCGACAATGTGATTCCCTCCTTAAGAGTATAAAGACTGTGGGAAAGTCCTCTGTGGTAAATTCCATTGCTGGAGGAATACAATATGCATCTCTGATTCCAACATTTAGATGTGATTTGTGGGCTCTGTTCTGTCATAGCCAAACTAGTGTGCTTGTTCTTGACATTAGTGGCCATTTGCTAGAACAGAAATTAGATTACAGCATCATTTGACCATTTTTGTATGTGGCCTGTGCAAAAACAAGACAATTATGTGATGTCCCTGAGCATTCCTTTGCTGCTTGCCCACACTTTTTCTCCCAACATGATGCTTGTGTGTGTGTGTGTGTGTGCGTGTGCGCGCGCGTGCACACGCATGTGTGTTTATGTGTGTGCTGTGTTCATATATGCATGTGGATATTGCTCTGTCAGCATGGTTAGAGGTTACATCATCCTCTGAAATTATTCTATTATCAAGCTAGACCATGGGACACATTTGGGTAGGCTCCATTTAACACAAACTGCAGGCTGTGATTAACCTCCACCGGCAATGTGATGGCTGAACAGTGCCAAGCTTATCCAGATCACAGGACAAGCAGTAGGGAGTCATCTTGGTATGAGACAAAAGGTTCAGTGAGACTGAGAAATTTTAAACACCTGATCTAGACCGGTGCTCCAAGTCACTGAACCTTGATCGATGCTATTAATGTGGTCTGCTTTCTGAAGGCAAAACAACAGTGACCTGAAAGTCCCTAGAATGTAACTTGGACATTACTGGTTTACGACTGACTGACTGAGGATCACATGAAAGCCGTCCCATGTACTTCCTGGATGCAATGTGAGGAGGTATAAATCATACCACTCTTGGACGGTGCTTTCATATGATTTTGAAAGTTCACCAGAAGTGACAGGATGACAGTGTAGCTACTTTGGCAGCAAAGCTGTCCACTGTGTTGCAGAGGGAAAATAAACACTCATTGTGTTGCGGTCTTTAAGTGGCCGTTACCTACACCTACGTAATGATCCCTCTCTGCAGGGTGTCATTATGGGGAATAAACCTTTCGTTTTGTTATTATAAACGCATGGAGGTGGTGCACGCTCCAGTCCAAAAACTTGCTGGTTTGTGAGGGAAAAATGAGGTTTATATTCAATTGTTGGATTTAACATGAGCTTAATGGCAACAATAAAAGTGCTCTGCGTGTTCTTCGGGGGTGGAGGGAGGGAGGGAGGGAGGAAGGACAGAAGGAAGGATGAAAACGAAGCAAAGAAGGAAGAAAGGACCTAACTATCTAAATGATTTCAAAAGCCTGAATAAATTAAGACCTCTGGTTCTTATGTAACCAACTGATTGAAGGTTCAGATCATGCTGTGAACCTCTGTGTGTAATACTTGGCAGTTCAGCACCAACTGGCTAAGAATCCTACAGTGCAAGTTTATGTGCATTGTTCTTCTCTCTGAATTATAATCAACACCACTAATGTGCAACTCTGACATCTTCTGCAAACGACCAATTTTATTTTTTATTACCCCACAGCAGCTCAACACCAGGCAACGCGGCGACTTACGGGCATAGAGTTCACCATAATGCCTGGCACCACCGTGGGGAATAAGCTGGATCTCTCCAAGCTCACAGATGAGGAGGCCAAGCATGTGTGGGAAGTCATCCAGCGAGATTTTGACCTGAGGAAGAAAGAGGAGGACAGACTTGGGTTGGTTCAAAAGATCGCATTACTGTTATATTCCTCTTAGATAAAAAATAAAAATCTGCCTGTCAACAAATACCCACTAATAGCCTTTTATACCTTGCCAGATCTTACACCGTCTGAGTCAGCCGCACCTTTGGATTCACACTTTTTTTTTTTTTTTTTTTTTTTTTTTTAATTTTGAGAGAAATGTTAGACTGCATAAATGTAGAGTTTCTGGATTTAGGGTTGCATAATGTTTACAGTGATGTGTTATATTTTGTTGATTTAAATGTAGTCTCACTCAGCTGGCAAAAACATGTAATTTAGTACAAGTATTTATTTTATTTTTTTTTCTAAATTTGTTGTATTACTGTACTTTTCTGCTGGGGAACACACAGGTCAGTGCTCTGCAATCGGAGTATTTGTCTCAGATGTTGGTGCAATACACCGTAGCATGTCTAAGCTTAACTGGACCACTCACATCCCATGGTGAGTCAGCCATCACATGACCTGTCTTCAAACCCAACAATGTACCGCCAGATAAACGGTGATCTGAGCTGTTTTTTTTTTTTTTTTTTTTTTTTTTTTTTTTTATAAATGAGAGATGCGATACCACTTTAAAGCAACAGTATAATGTTTAATTTGCTCAAATTGTGCATGAAATTGGCACACACAGAGTCAGGGAATACAGAAAGTTGGCTATAATCAACCTATGCAGGCAATGCATTACAAACTAAAGCACTTTCAGGCAGCGTCTGATCTGTTTTTTTCCATTCAAAGAAGACTGATTGTACAATCTGCTGGTTCTGTTTATGTGCTGCATCATCAGCCCTGTTTTTAAAACTCAGTAAAACAATAGCATCACAAGAAATAACATCATAATTTTATCCACCATTTAAAAAAAATGCAACACTTACCAATCACAATAGTCAGTTATAAGAGTCGTTTACTAACTCTACCAAAAATGCTCTGGGCACAGAAGGGTGCACTAACCTTGTTGAGTTGTATGTCAACAACAGATGATTCAGATGATTTGCTCCTGACTCAGAGGGGTAATGCTTTGTCTGTCGTGGGAAATGGGCTCTGATGGATGCTAGAGATATCTGTCTGGGGATGGAGTGGATTTCCAATAATAGACACACATCTTTAAGCCTTTGACCAAAGCATCTGATATGTCTACATTAGGCATATTTTAGGCAATTAGCTGGCGCTTCTCTCAATTAAGCTGAGATGAGATGGTAAGGTCTAAATCAAGGACGCTTCAACAAGACATATTGCCGTTAATAGCGATCAGCACTGTGATCGACAGGCGTTTTGCAGTGGTCAACTGAAGTGATTTGCCTGCACAATGTGTTTTTGTAGTTGGGGTAATAGTAACTGAAAGTTAAAATAGCAGGCTTGTGTTCCTGGTTTGAATTAAAAAAGTGACTGGGGAAATGCTGGTCGAGGAATGATTGAAAAAATGATTCTTTTCTCTCAGCTAATGTTAATGTCCTCTTGAGCAAGGCCTTGAACCCACAGCAACTCCTAATGAGTCCCCAGGCTGTAGCTGCAAATAAAAACATATCCTCAGTCAACTTGCCTGGCTAAATTCAGGGTAATAATTAACCACATCCTTTTGTTTCTGTTTAAAAGGGGCTGAATAATTTATTCACAAAAACACTTTTGAATGCAAGCTACATCTTACACAGAGTTAAATAAGAATTTCATGCAATTCCAGCATCTGAGCCTGGGTTTCAAAGTCTGACCAGTGGCTGGTTGAATCATTTGTTTTACAGCAACAATAATGTAGCACTGTTCTAGGCCTGGCACCTTCACTTTTGGTAGAACTGGGGCTTGTCTCAATGCGGCTCATGTTTTGCAGTGTTAGACAAGTGTTTATGACTCTGAAAATTCTGTTTATTCCTCATGTGAAGGATGTTTCTGACGTTGGTTACCCAAGATGTAATTTGATTACAGTACCTACTGGTTCATGTTTTGCTCATTAGGAATACAGTGTTTCTGTTTGGATTAATCAAATAGAAATTCTCAGTGTTTCTTTCTGCCCCCTGTTTGTCAGCTGAATCACTTGAGACCTTGAGACAAGGTTGACAGTTATTCAAACAATCTCCTGTGTTTGCCACACAGAATTGAATTGCTGCAACACAGCAAAGCATAGTCTTTGTATCAGTGTGTTCTGTAGAAGCATGCACTGATTGCACTCCTGGCCGAACATAATGGGACTTAATGAGACTGTGGTCACCAGCCTGCCTTCTAACTCTCTGGTGCCACTGGTACTCCAGATTCCTCATAGAACTAGACAGTACAGTACATTCAACTTCCATGTTTTCATAGCAGAAAACATTCAGACTGTTGCATGTATTGATTTCATCTGTCAAAACTTGATATCTTGCAGCTAATCTAGTGTAGGGCCTATACAAGCAGAGGAAGAGCCAGTTGTATATTTAGAAAATTCAGGCAAATGCTGCAAGTGAAACAAAGTGATTTCCATTCAGATTATGTTGCCTTGACACGCAAAGCGCTTGTTTTAGGGTTTGCAGGTAGACTGGTGTGTACGCATGGTGGGGAAATATAGGGAGGTAATGTGTGTCTGTGTTGCTAAGGAGTGGATGTGGAAAAAAAACTTTCCCCTTGTAACAGAAAATTGCCATAGCTAAGTCACGAGGCCAATTTTAATTGGACTGCGGGTAAATGAAAAACAACTCCCGCGCTTCTCTCTCTGTCTCTCTCTCTCTCTCTCTCTCTCTCTCTCTCTCTCTCTCTCTCTCTCTCTGTTTCCTTCCCAAGTAGAAGACAACTCTGTCCTGCGTCTTCTTCAGTTCCAACCACTTTAGGTTTCATTCTTTGCCAAGGTTCTTCTTCAGCTATTTGTTTTCCATTTAAATGAATAGTTGTTTGCTCCTCAGAGCTATTGTTGTTTTTAATCCAGGGCCATAAGAAGCTATAAATAGGTAAAGATTTGTACTCCTGTGGCTTATATTTAAAACTGTCACGCCTGAATCCTGTGAAACCACAAATATGTTGGATCACAAAATGAACATAGTTTGGAAGTAATGTTGATTTTTTTTTTCACTCACAACAACCCTAACATAATGCAGAGTTCATGTAATGCTTGTTTTCAAGGTGTGTTTAGCCTGAAATTTATCTATCAAAAATTGGTCAATTGTATTCTAGCTGTATTTCCTGAAACTGACACTAGCCTTTGTCCAGGATGTGTGTGTGTTGCCATTTTATTTTTATTTGTGGGTGTTTTCTTGGTCAACTCCTCTTTCAAAACTTGGTTGGTCAAGCTAAATTGATGGCTTCTCTGAACTGCCTGTGTCACTGGACAGCTGCACGGTAATTCTGTGTTGTTTTTGTTCCCAGGGTTAAATTGTTTCTCAGGATTGCTATGATTCACCATGTTCAAAAATGTAGGTTGGGGTCAATGGGCAGGAAACCATGTAGAGTTGTGTAATCAATGGTAAATGCTAATAAAATCATTTTTTGCACCTTTGTGCGGGATATGTTTAGGTTAGAGTGGACTGTGGTTGAGCCAGTTGTTAAAGATACTGTACATGTACAGTACACTCTATAAGAAACTTCTATCTATTGATCCATCTATCAATGTATCTATCTGGCCAGCTTGTTGCTATGCTGTTTTAGGAAACAAAACCTCTCACTATCCATCAAAAATCAAATCAAATTTACAGTTTCTTCATGTGATGATATTATATAATAGATTGTTTGAAAATCTTGGCCAAGGATGTAACCAATCAACTTAGAGGAAATGGAAAATTGTCTGCAAAGCTTGTGCTGTGGGCTGCTGCTCGCTCTGTTTCTGGAAGCCATTATGCTCTGGTTTTAGGCTTAATAATCCCCTCTGTGTGTCTCCACATCTGTGCCTGTGTTTGTTTGTTGCATTGCGCTCTCTTTATCTCCCCTCTCATTCCCCTTCCCTCTCTCGTGCTTCCATGAGCTCGACAGTATGATAAATGTGATAAATTTGCTCGAATTAGGTGAAGGTAACAGTTGTTACAGAGAGCTACAAGGAGGGCTGAAAGATGCTGATGTTGGAAAAAGTGAGAGACACGCTGGCTGTCGGAAATAAAGCAAAGAGAGAGGCAACATTAGAGCAGGAATGATTTGTGTAGATGGGCGCAGAGACGAGATCACCATGTATAGACACACACACACAGCACTCGGGTCTTCGGAGCTGTCTGAGCCGATGTGAATGTCTGGCTGCCACACCAGGATTCCTGAGCTTTGCCAGTTAAGCAAAAACACTAGCAGTTCCTGGGCTTAATCAAATAATGAGGAAAGTGAGGGTTTGAGAACTCACCAGTGTGTGATTTTGGGTGGAACTGTTAAGAATGTGTAAAGGAACCGGCCAAGAAGTATGATTCAGGATTTGTTATGGCGTTTATTTAATTGTGCATGAGAGAAGCAAAAGAAATAGGAATAGGGAAGGACACGTGGCAAAGGTTATGAGTCAGAATAAGAGCTGCAACACTGCAGATGAACAGAGCACTGAACCAGAAGTGAACCTCAGTAAATCTTTTTGCTATATGTGTTGAATTTCAAAAATTATAAAATGTTTATTAGCTCCTCATTGTGCAAATTTCACAGTCTAACAAATTTCTATAATTCATAACCCTCCCCAGTTTCTGCAGCTCTGTAGAGTGTCATGTTGCATAGTCATGGTGAAATGCCATAGCTGGGATGTCATTGTGCTCGTCTTTGATATTGAACCTTGTCAACTCTGTACCAGTGCGGCCTGGAAGTTGCCTACAGCACAGATCTCATGAGATCATAGAAGGTC
This sequence comes from Myripristis murdjan, assembly GCF_902150065.1. Lineage (NCBI taxonomy): Eukaryota > Metazoa > Chordata > Actinopteri > Holocentriformes > Holocentridae > Myripristis > Myripristis murdjan. The sequence continues at coordinate 8,661,336 of NC_044000.1, forward strand.
AGGATGTATGCTAAGTCTCCAGGATTTGATTTTTCAGAGGAGAGAAGATTTAACAGATATTACCTCTAAATCACATCTCTAATGTCAAGCAGCTGCTGAGCTGTATCTGTAAAAAGTTATAGGATAGTTACAAAGTTCCCTTTTTATCCTTATGAGCTGGGCCTGATTGAAAAAGCCTGAAAAAAAAGAACTTTGATAAACAATAAGCGTCCTCTTCATCCCTTGTGAGTGTCTGCCAGACTCCGCCTGCACTGGATGACATTTGGGACTTGTTATGTGTACTTCTCTTTTTGCTACTGTCAGCACCTTGTGGCACTGAGTGAGGCTGTTAGTTTGCCAAGTATCAGCACGAGTGTGTTTCTCCTCTCAAACATTTACTGAAGAAAACGGTAACGCCTCAAAAGTCATGAAGTAATTTATAATGTTAGTGCAAGGATTTTCCAGGGACTGCAGGCCCTGTGGTGTCATGCAGAACTGAGGGAAGATCTATTTCTTGAATAGGATTTGGCTTGCCTGTTTGAAGCATTTTTTTTTTTTTTTTTTTTTTTTTTTTTTTTTTTTGTATTTATTAGATGAAATTGCTCCCTTTGAGCCTGAAAAATCCAGTTCCCTCTCCATGCCCCAGATAAATGAAAACATTCAGGTGATGAGGCAAAAATTCCACAAGGTGCAGTGTGTGTGGAAATAATCACAACTCACTGTTCACCTGGAACTTCTCCGGTCTCTGCTGAGGACCTTTAGCGCAAAGTTTAAAAAAAAAAAAAAACAAAAAACTTAGATCTGCATATTTTGCCACTCTAATCGAAAACAGTCACACTGATCCTTCCCCGGGCCAGATATTGGAACCCACTCCAGAGAAATGCAGCTTTCTTTCTGTCCTTACGCAGACGATCTCAGTTACTAGAAGTTACATTTTTCCCCCCAGATTCTCCAATTTCTGTTGATAAGCCCTGAGTAGTTTCCCTCTGCTCATTTAATGCAGTTTCACCATCTGCACTGAAATCACAGTTAAAAATGCAAATTTTACACTGCTCTGTGTTGACAAGTTTAGATCCTGAATTTTTTAAAATTGGTCTTGTTCAACCATTTTTAAAAAGGCTTCTTCTTTTGCTTCTTGTGATCTTAATAATATTAGGCCTGTTTCTAAGCTCCCAGGTTTTAGAAAAGGTTGTTGCAGATCAACTGCCTTCTGTTATTCATGAGAACAATATCTCTGAGAACTTCCAATCCGGTTTTAGAAAAAAAAAAATGATCATAATGAAACTCCTCTTCTTAAGGTTATAAATGACTTATTGCTGTTAGCTAATAGTGGCCATAAATCCATTCTGATTCTCCTGGATCTAAATGCATTTGGTACCACTGACCATGACATCCTCTTAGCCCGTCTTGAATCCTGAGTGAGTATCAGTAGATGGGTATCAGTGCAATTTTAACCTCCTGCTTTTTTTAATGTCTTCCTTAACACCAGTCGATATGAGCTGCTGTAACAACCGCAACCTTTAAAACAAAGCAGAGTAGAGGAAGGGATATGGAGATTGTGTTCAGCAGAATGATAATTACTTTCCCTGGAAACCTCAAACATACAGTACACAGAATAAATGAGCACAAGCACATCAACACATTCTCCTATCACAATTTCTGCCAAGACCGCTGATTTACCTCTGTGAAAATTCACCTCTAAAGCAGAGCCTGAAGTTAATTTCTACTTGTGTTTCCCTGTTCACATCAATAATTTGATGAAGCTGACAGGACGACAGGCATTTCCGAAGAGTCTTACTGCTAAAGGAACAATAGGACACTGAGTGAGTGTTTTGCTCTTGACTCAAGAAAAGCAAAGTATTAGCCATCACATTACTCATTTTAAAGATAATTAATATAATTTAAAATATGATTTAATTGTAGTGCTATGAATGATAATTAAGATTAAGATAGTGATAAAATGAGCTTTTCTGCTGTTTCTCATCTGATCTAACTCACTGTGTACTCATGTTATCTGAGAGGATGTTTATTTATTAAAAACAGGGAATGGAAAATATATAGTATTTTTGACTGCTAACTGTACTGTACATTTACTCAAAATAAAGTAAGAGTAGTGATTGTTATGAGGGAAAATACAAATATTACTCTACGATGTAACTCAGTAACACTTTACTACCATTCCCTAGTCAGCTCATGGACAAAACACTGAGAGCCAATCACCACCAGTCACAATGATATTCTAGCTCTGATTTACTGCAACAAAGACATGCAGCAGTAAGGCAGTGTTTTGAAGAGCTATTCTCAGTGATAATGTAGAATACAGTTTTACATAGGCACATAGGCATCACCTGTTAATGTGGCTCAACGGGCTTAACCACTCATTCTGGCACACTGAGGTTTGTATGCATGTAATGAGGATGAGCTGACTCAAACCTAAGGCTCAGCTCCCACATATTGGGTCAGAATGTCCTGCTCTTCATCAAGTGCTTGTGCTTAGGTGGCAGCATCTGAATAACCTCTCAAGTACAGCCTGACTGGTCTGGTCTACCATTCAGTTGTTCTCTGGCCATTCCCTCTTGCACCTCCTCCAGATGTGTGGACATGATGCTGAAACCATTCATCATCAAGGCATGCAGGTCTTCTTTTAATCAAACAACCTTGTTCTCATGGCCCAATCCAAGGAGTGGACCATTGGTCACACAATCCAGTTGGTTCTACATCTGTCCAATTACATTTTGCTATCAACTGGACCAAAAGCGTACCCCAGCCATGCCTGCAGAAAATGTCATCTGGGAGTACAACTTTTCCACACTCTGGGATCATCTTTTGGAGCCTTGGAAAAAATCATTGTACAAGTGGTGCAGCAAGTGCGAGGGGGCAGGGTGGTGATGGCTTTGACTGTCATACTCCTGTGATTCATGTTAACAGCTCACCCACTGATTTCCACTGATTCTGTTGTATAAGACAACTACAGTAGTTATTGTCCAGGCTGTGTTTAGACCTAAGACAGCACAGATGATACTTGCTGACCATCACACCATGGGTCAAAGGAGAGCTGAAATTTCAAGGACCCCCAGATACTGGTGGTAGGAGCAACATTTAGGGAGAACAGCCTCAAGCATATCGGTGTCCACAGATGCCTCCCACACAGACAAGGCAGGATCTGTTCCACTGTTGAAAGTAGCAGTGAACTCCACTCTTTCCAGGCACTGTGTGCTCTAGACCTGGCAGATGGTGGGGCCAACCTCATGCCGAGAGACAAGCCCCTCGACCATAAGTGGAGATTACACCTCACTGTGAATCTCAAATGGATCCAGGTGGGAAGAGCAGTAGTTGATTTTTTTTAGCCTGAAGATCAAACACCCATTGTCTGCTGTGGTTCTCTTGAATGTCCCAGCACAGTCCACACTTGGGAGTGGGAACATTTGCTCATGTGCCATGGCCAGAAACACTATTGTGCCCGTTTCCTCCCATTCGTCTAATTTCTTCCCTGTTAGTGAGAGTGAGACAGAAAAGGCTGAAAGTCATCCTGGATTGCACTTCAGCACCATGGCATGCAGAGATGACTCAGCTATTTGCAGTACCACCCTGGACAATTCCCCAGTTCTGGGGAATGCTGCCACAGGCGAGTAGGGCAATACGTGTGATGGCCAATCTGAGTCAGCCTCCTGAGGTTTGGTTCCAGTAAGGGACCATTTGATGTGTGCAGGTCTGCCTGTGGCAGTGGCGAAAATTTTTCATGGGCAAGGGTTCAGTCCGCACCATCCACTTTGTGACATAATGAAATGGTTGGGTTTTGAATGATGGTGCAAGAAGAGAGGTGCTGATCCACTGACATGCTCAGTTGGTTCTGTCTTTTCTCCAACATGTGCTGGAGAAGGGACTCTCATTTTCTACTCCATCATAACCCAAAATATTCAAGCGTATTACTCCATTCTTAATGTTTTTTTTTGTTGTTGTTGTTGTTGTTTTTTTTGCGTGTGTGTGTGTGTGTGTGTGTGTGTGTGTGTGTATTTGACATCAAAACATTGGAATCAAGACAGGCATTTAAAAATGATGCATTAATTCTGTAGGTTATACCTGAGGGCTTTCATCCTTCCTCAGCGCCATCCATCCACTGGTAAACAAAAAAAAACAAAAACAAAAAAAAAATGTCCTTCCATTATAAACTGCATAGTCTGCCTTTAAGTCATTAATTAAGACAGCTTTGCTACTTGCATTGACTTGAGTTAAGAGGATTAGTGATGTGTGTGTCATTTAGGTTCACCCTAGCTTAGTTTTGAAAAAAGTCTGTTTTTACAAAGTGAACTGAGTTCCTAAGAACACTTTCTGTGCATTTAGGTCAAGGATAATTCATAATTATTGACTGTCACACTTCTGTGTAAGACCTGGGTTGAAGAGTGTAATATATTAATTTTGCACTATTTGAACATCAATATGGTATACTGGTAGAAAATATAGATTTTCCTTATGATGCAGATTAACCTCTTGAATTAGGACACAAGCTATGATGTTGCGTAAGGATACTTGACAAACTGTTTTCTGAAAAATAACATAAATCTGTCTATTTCTCTATGGTGAATGGCTTTTCACGACTTCTTTTATTTTTCTTATCACTGTTCTGTAACAGCACTTGATCTATTTCCTTTCTTTTCACCACATGGCCTCTCTTTCACAAAGCAACAAGCAGGAAAGCAATAACTCTGTCTTCAGTCATAAACTGATAGCATTTTTTGGCATTGGGCTCTTTATGTTGGCTTATATTTGATAGCACTCACTGGAGATGTTTAGTAAAAAGAATGAGACTTTTGTTAACCAGGGTCAGTTGCAAAACTAATACTACTGACATGTTTCCAGCTGAGAGAAAAAAATTCAACAAAAGCATGGAAAACCAGTATTTGCTCTTTAAATCTGTTTTGTTTTGGGTGTTTTGCAGTATACTGTGATGATGTATTAAGGCCAGAACTCTGAATAAAGTCATTCTGAGATTATAAGGTCACAATTTTATGATTTTTTTAAGAAAAAAAACTCACATCACTTTGCGAGGTTGGATCAGCCACACACTGCAGACCCTGGCGCTTGCTGTGTATCAGGCCAGCAGCTGAAGACCTCATCAAATTCTACTTTGCAATGGGATTTAGTAACAAGGAAATCCTGCTGATTTTACCCCAGAATCACAAGATTGTTTGCCTCTGAATCAGCCCAAGTCACGGCAATGTCTCCTCTGAGTTCAGATGCTGATAATAATATTGTGATTCTGGGCTAAAACTACCAGGATTTCCTTATTACTATATCTGATAGTGTAAGAAAGACTTTTTTTTCTCTCAAAAATTTGTGAGGAGTTTTTCCTCTCTGAACACTGGTCATGATTTTAAACTAATCCTTCTGAAAAAAAGGGATGGGATGGGTTCACCAAAAGCTGTATTGTCTGTCTCTTTGATGAAAGAAATGAAATAAAGATCGTTTTGCTGTACAGAATGTTTACACTTTTCATTATTTGTAGCTCATTTGTCTCATACATACCTTCATATTTCCTGTACTGTCTTTTTTAGGGACCTGAAGACTAAGATTGAGAGAGAAGACACTAAGAGAGAGTTGTTAGGCAACAAGAGCAGCCTGGCTGAGTCTCATTGTATTCGCTGTCTCCAGCCCTTCCTGTTCCTGGTTAATAGTAAGCGCCAGTGTCTGGACTGCCAGATGTACACCTGCAAGTCCTGCAGCCGCTACAACAAGAAGGAGCAGGGCTGGGTGTGTGACCCCTGTCGCATGGCCAGGTGAGACCATAAAAACCCAGTTTGATTAAAATAAAAGTTGTATCGCAAAGTGAGGCATAATGAAAGGGTAGCTCCTGTCTAAGAAATAGTCCACAACTTTGGTCAGATTTATCCACCAATTTCTTTGCAAACAGCAATACAGTTTGAATGACAGCTCAGAATTCAGATTCAATAAACCCAGACAGACAGTTAAACCCCCCTTTAATGCTCTAGCTCTGCTGACTGAATGGTGGCGGATATAAGCCTATTTCAGCTCCTTATGTAACCCTACGCCGCTCTTTCTTAAGATGAGGGTGAGCACTGAAAAACCCTTTCACTGACTCTGACAGCGCCTGGCAAATCTCCTGCTTTTTATCTCTTGCTAAATCTGCAAGGTTGAATCTGACACAAGAAATGCACCATACTTTGATCATTAAGTCCAGAAATTCTTGGTCTTTGCTCTGTGCTCTGTGTAAAAACAGATGTAAAAGGGAACATATTCAATGCTTTTTTTGTACCTATATTTTCTTGGATTCTAACAGAAACTCTCTATGATCTAATCTAATCATTTCATTTATCAAAAATGTCAGTTATTAGTGTCACCTTTGTTTCTTTCAACAGGGTTTTCAAGATTGGCACTTTGGAGTGGTACCATGAAAACGTGCGTGCCCGCTTCAAACGTTTTGGTAGCGCCAAGGTGATGAGATCGCTGTTCAAGAGGCTGAATGGAGAACACAGCTCCTCTCAGAACAACCTCACAGGTGAAAAATCCACCACAGTAGGTCTTACTCTCCCTTAACGCACAAGTGTGTGTTGTCAAGTTTGGAAAATCAATGTAATGGCTGTACAGTAACAAGTTTGAATGGAAGTTTGAATCCTTGATCCACCAGTAAAATTCTGTATGGCAGCAGCAAATAAGTAACACTCCCCCTTTACTTATCAAATACCATCAAGGTGACCTTTAGTGTGGTGCTTAACCTCGACTTGTCCATTACAGCTGCTAAGTGGCCAATAGTTGAGGACTGTGGTTGCTCTGGGCATCTACCAAGTGTGAACATCTGTAAAAATGTGAAGCAGTGTGAATCAAAAGTTACAAAACTAGCAGGATGTCAGGTCTCAGGTCAAGCTTACTCTGCTGCTGGGGCAAATGTCCATCTGTTTCTCTCATTCTTTTACAAGCCCTCCGGAGGTGCTACAGGTCAGAGGAGAGCCTGCCAGGCTCACAGAGCATTGCTGGAAATCTGCTTGTGCTTACCATCAGAAATCCCCAATAAATGAAAGGCTTTGTGGAGACTCAGCTGCTGCATACTATAGTGTAACCAAATGGAAATAATGTATCAGCCGCTTGAATCGAGCCTCATCATCTTGATATCAATAAAAGATTGCCATGACAAGTGCACCACTTGTGTGAAATCAGTGTTCAAGCTCAGGGGTTGTACTTGTTCGCAGGCTGCTGCTTTGTTCATAATGTAACATGTTCGGTTTGCAGGGCACACCATGTAGCTTACATAATCCCAATAAACAGGAGCGCGGAGGCATGGAAAATACATTTTCCTCCAGGTGAAGACACTATGCAGACATTCACATTATGGATATAGATGTAGGAGTTGAAGTGCCTAAGATTTCCTCACAAATTTATCAAAGTGATATATGTCTTTCTCAGTGACTCATGAGAATGAAGTTTCCTTTCTCTTTTTCAGACAGTAAGCCGTCCTCAGGAGGCTGCCAAATATGACAGAGGGATTTAATCTCTTCCATCTTCTCTGTTTTTCCGGCTTTGGCCTCTCACAGCTGTGTGCCGAGCACTTTCAGAAAGTGTCTTGTGTCTGCACAGAGCTTGGATGTTGTCTCTGACTATCACATTTTTGTCCTTAACTGACCAACGCTGTTGTAAAAACCCAACATTTTGGGACACGTGTTGGGTGTTGCAGTTCAGGAGGCCAACATTATTACCAAACATGCCGGTGTTGTGATGAGAGGTTTTGTTTATGCTCTTTGCTTTTTGCGCGTGTTTAAAGTCTTCTGCAGTGATGATAGTGGGTTTCCTGAAAACCTTGTCAACAGTCTTTTTCCTGTTTTTCAAGCCGCTCGTGAACTTCACACAGCAGTGACACCATCCTGTGGCTGCACCCAGAGCATATAAAAACAGCCTCTATGAAACATTGTGTATGTGCTGATATACAGCACAGAGTCTGTATTTCAACAAGGAGATATTTTCAGCATTATAGCACACAGCAGGCTTCCATGTGAGATCGCAGCATCAGGACATCAATGAAATATGGAGACACAGCCGGGCCTCCTGGTCCTGCTTACGCTGAGTCACCCTGGAGGATTTTGGGAGGAGATGCAGAGCAAGCTGGTTGGTTGGCTCTGCCCAGTAGGCCTTGTGATCATCCAGTCACATGTCTCCCATTCTGTGCCTAGAATTGAATGATCCAATCCTGCAGGGCTCCACTGACTTGAAACAGAGAGAGAGAGAGAGAGCAAGAAAAGGGGGAGGGGGACAAAGGCTTTCGTTTCTCAAGAACTCACATCTGTGAAGATTATATGTGGAATGCAGCTCACAGACAAAGTGCAAAGATGCAAACTGTCACTATGCACGCTTGCAAATATGCCTGTTGCACGGTTGTGTTCAAAATTAGCAACAAGTAATCACAAGAAGACATCCATGTGACTACCTGGTTTATATTCAATATGCATGACTTCACAGACACACACACACATGCACACACACACACACAGACACATAAGCTTGCACACTGACGCAGACAGACACATGCACACACGAACACACACTCTTTCGCAGTCCTTTCACTGTATATATTTCATTGTGGTCCGCTGGGCCCCCAGAGCTCTGAGGGTGATGTCCTCTGTACATTCTGCCTCTGTGAGCAGAGGAGATGTTACACTGTTGCTGACAATCGTGTCTTTATCCACATGAGGGACCAGAAAAAAGCATTTTAAGTCAGTTAGTTGGCTTCTTTGGCTCCTCAGTTTCCCTGCTGTTGCTTTTATTAATTATTCTGTTTGGAAACTTAAGGCTGCCTGGATTATCTCCACTTGTGCAGCCCGTTATTAGAGTTGATAAATGGTGAAGTTGCTCTTCGTACTCAGTTTTCATTACAGCACGTAGCTGACAGAGAGAATGCTTAGGATGACAGTGTAATTAAACACGACTCAATCAGCCATCTCCTCTCTCTTCCGTTTTTTTTTTTTTTTTTTTTCCAGAACCCCTTGAATTCGACACACGCAGCATGCCTGAGGTCCCAAGTAAGTACACTCATCTGCATCTGTGAGCAAGACCTGGATCAAATGGCATTTGCAAATCATTATCAGTGTTTGTTTCAACCCTCTGGGAGACAAGTGGGGTCTGCTGCATCAGGACAACACAGTATTATCAGACACACAAAGCTATAATCTATTGTTTTTAACCCCTTCAACTCTGATTTTTGAGGTTAGAATAAACTTTTTTCACGGTGTAGGACAACGATACTCAAGGTGTAGGATATTCTGCATCTGCTCGGATGTAACACTTGAGTGAAGCTACATCACACATACATTTAGTGAAATATTCAAAGCCAAGATGCGATTGTTTTAGAGCAGCACCGTTAATATCTAGATGTCTCGTGCATCATTTTATGCACATTTCGGTGTAATTCAGCAGGACATCTTTGGAAACCTCAGGATGGCCACTCGAATTTCAAATAAAGTTCTGTGGCTTTGAAGAATGTTCAGCCACGCAACAATGATGAACCCACGGATGGGAGCATCACAGTTAAAGAGGTTAATATTCTTTGCCAGCATTTCTGCAACTCTCTGGCACTTTTGTGTTATTTATCAAACCCTACAATAAGCAGGCTGAAACAAACTAAGTATTTGCAAATACTGTTTGACACAGGCCTTTTTTTCCAAGGTTCAAACTTTTGCCAGACAACACTAAGTCCTTTTTCGATAACCTGCCTTGCTGCTTTATATGAGAAACATTATACTGCCTCAGCAGAGAGTTTCAGAAATGTAAACTCCTCTTCAGTGAGACTGTGGTCTTCCTTGCTTTGGGTTTTGATCCATCCTGGAGTCATACTAATGTTCAGCATAAGATCCTCCTTTTGCTTACAGTGAATTTTATTCAAAGTGATCACGAAGCTTACAGTGGAATGGCAATGAATGACAAAAAATCTGAAGTTAGATATTAGTCTTCAGTGTTCTCATTTATAAGAACATTAAACTATTAAAAATGATCCCTTTAGACACTGTAGCTTTGGGCTTCTCGAGCAGTGGATACAGTGGTTAGGGAACAAACCTCTTGGATGGTTCCCAAACCACTGTACTGCTGGGCTGGCACAGTCAGAGCTTGCCTAGCTTTCCCCCGCTCACACTGGCATGTCAGGACGGGTGTATGAACAGAGCCAGGGATGTTTTAATCAGAAAAAAAGTCAATTACAGTTTTCACTCTAATATTATATTTCTTATTCATTCAGTAGTAGTGGTATTTATTGTGTATTTGTGTTTTGTGTTCATGGATCTGTGACTACAGTGACAAAAATGCATAGAAATGAATTTATCTTGGAAATTAAAGGGACATTTACACAAGTCTCCTAACTGTTCACAACTGTGCAGTGCCCATCTGTTTTGGTTGCTGTTGCCATGTCTTAGATTTCAGCTCCATCACTTCATTGCTATTGATCTGTGAGAATCTCGTTTCTTTCTTTCTTCCATTGTTTCCAGTCTTTCTCGCTTCCCCTCCCTCTCCCTCACACCCTACATGCCTCCTTGATTCAATAAGAGAGGGAACTTTTAGAACAAACTGTTATGTAGAAAAGCAGCTCACTCATAAACACTCTCGTAAAGAGGGCCTGAAAACACTGTGTTCTTGCCCTTACTTCCTTGTACCATGCTTTCTCTGCCAGATAGAAATATAAAACATTTGATTTGCCCAAAGACATACTGTACAGTGTGCCTCTTGTTACGAAGGCCAAAGGGCCATGAGAATCATGCTGTAGGTTGGAAAGATTTAAGGAGAAAATTCTGGCAGAGGTGCACAACTTCAGGCTTGATGGTGAATTTACTTTGCATAATGTGACTAATAAGTTCACTGTGCTCACATAGACATGCACATAAGCACACACACTTGCACGCCCACACGGAGGAATGCCAGATGATTTTATTTGTGGACTGTGTTAGCTTTCAGATGTGTGACAGGGTGTTTCATTCAGGATGTTGTCATCTAAGCACTACAAGGTCCAGATTAACACCAGCGTGTCTGTTTTTCTCATCAGCAGATGATTATGAAGAGCACAACATGGATTCAACAGATGCACAACACGACAAAGGGGTACTGCAAATCTTTTCTTCCACTGATGCTCTCTCACGGTTGTGGCACTCATTGTATTACAGCAGTTTGGTTCTTTCACATGTTCATTTTTTAAATCAATATTTGTGCACACAAAACACAAAATGACTAAACACAGTCACTGCTCCCTCTCCAATCTCAGCCAAGTTTGTTTGCTTACTGAGGAAATGTGAATAAATAGGCATCTTGCAGCTATTTTGCAAATATTTAAATTTAAGTGACTTTGTGGCCAGCAGACGGCATTCCGGTTATATGCATCATATAAAGAGAAGCAGATATCAGTTTGTGCCCAGACAGCAGAACTTAAGTAACTCTGGCTCTTCTCACTGTTAATCTGTGTTGAGATGTTGAGAGCTTGACACGTGGAAACCCATAAACAATACGTGATTCACCTCAGTTCTGTCGTTTTGTTGCCTGCACCTCACATGTTTCTTATTTCTTCATCAATAAAAAAAAAACATAGTAGTAGGGGAAATCAAAGCTAATCTGCAGAGGCAGTTCCATTCATCATAAATTCACCATCTGTGCATGCTTGCCCTTTTTGACTCAACCTGAGCCCGATGTGTGCAAGATCCTCCATGATCAGCGCTGATCTTTGTCACAGTGACAGGCCCTGCCTCTGCTGAATCACTCAGATGTTTTCTACACTAGTTGTCTGCATGGTGTCTGGTCAAGGCCAAGCCTCATGAGCAATTGAAATGCCCTGACACCTGGTAAGACTAAGGTTAGGCATAAGAGAATCAGCACTGGCCATGGTGCATTGTGGGTAAATACCAGGCTGTCATGTATAATCACACACATGAAGGAGTCCCAGAGAAAAGTTGAAAGCCTCTGGTTTAAGTACGGGGCTTTTAAAAGGGGCAGTGAGTCCACTGGAGTTTGTCATAAAACCAAGACTACTATTGTTTACACCACAGTCTCTGTGCAGTGTAGAACCTCACCTTTGTTTATTTCCAATCACTGCAGCGTCTGTTGAGGAGGGAAAATGTTTTCAGGACTTTTGGGCTTTGCAGGCTGCCTGAGTCCTTTTCTTTAGCTTTTGATGTGACTATCAGTTAAGGTTTTCATTTGTCTCTTATGTGACTGGACTTTTGATGGATGGTGTTCAAAAAAGTTTACAAGAGGGCCAAGAGGTGCATCCTGCATCACTTACTGAGTTTTTACTTAGAGAGAGTGCCCTCTAGTGTTCCAAACAGGGCAGTACCTTTGAAGGCCACTGTTATAAAACATATATGTAAGGATAGCGTAATACTTTTCAATCCCAGTGGAGGAATACTCTCTTTAGTTTCCCCCTCCAGTGGAGGTTCAGGCACAGAGCAGCAGCCTGGAACTGACAGGGATTCAGTGTCTTGCTCAAGGACATTTCAGCAGGGTAGTCCATTCTCCTTCCATTCAACATAAATAAATTAATTCTCCAAAAGCAATAGAGGACATGGATATTCCGCTGTTTCTCCTCACACAGTGGTCATTGATGTACCCTGTAAGTGATGATAACCTCTTCTGTTACAGAGCACAGTCAATTGTTCATTTTATTTACAGCTTAAAGCACTGATGACAATCTCTATGAAAGAGAATCTGCATAATTCACACTTCTGTCAAGCAAAACACCTTCTGAGGTGTTTTTGAGGTTGCCTTCCCTTCCTTTCCTTCCCTTTCTTTTCCTCTTCTCTTTTTTAATTTTTTTTTTTTTTTTTTTTTTTTTTTAGCTTTTTAGCTCTTTCTGCCCCCTCTTCTCTTCTCCTTTCCCCTCCTCTTTCTCCCCTTTATCCCTCCTCTCTGTTGGTGATGGTGTTTCCCTTTCTGCTTTCCAAAGATGAAAAAGACCAAAAGGCGGCTTACAGTCGATCCCTTCGATTTAGATCTGGACCGTGACTACGCCATCGACTCCAGACGACAGTCCTATCAGGTACAAGCTGGACAATATTACAGCCAACCTGTCCCCAAAACCAAATCCCAATCATAATCTGTACACCCTCGGCCAAGGGGGCCCTCTGTTTCTGCTTTAGCTAGCTTCTCCGTTGTTTCTTTGCCAAATGCTGTCTGGCTTGGCAAAGCAACACTGTAGTACTGTATAACACTGTCATTATTCATCCTCCTTTATGGCTACAATACAGACTTTTGGCATATGCATGCGTGTGCAGGCAGACACAAGTGTATTTATTTGTTGGGACTGTTGAGGTTCAGCTGAAGCCCCATTCTGTTACACTAACCACATCTCTTTGCAAAGTTGTGTGTTTACTGTCTCTTGAGCTGATAAACAGAAAGCTCTGACATGATATCATTTTGCCAGATAAAGGGAAGGGACAGACTATAGGACTGGCATGAAATCAACAAAGGGGAAGTTGAAGTACCGCTGAAGTCCTTACTTAAAGCACTCTGAACCAGAGGGGGAAGCAGCAGTGTCTTTGAACCCAAGTTTGACCGAGGGAACGGGATGTTGCAATAGTGACCAGAACTAATGTAAATAACTAACACATAAACCTGATACCAGTACATGGGCAAAGCAACAGCTCACTGTTACCTCAATTACAGCCTGTAGTGTGTATAACATAATACATAGGTTTGATCATGTTTGTTTTTGTATGTTTCATTGTGTCAGTCAAAATTGGGCATCAGAACATTATTTACAGCCGGGCCACTTCTTGGACCAGCTCAGTCAAAAAGCACCTAACAGCACTTGTTCTATTATACTGCAGCCCTCATAAGCTTCTCATCTAATCAGCGCTCCTTAACTCTTTCATTTGCATGGCGGTGTGTGTGGTCATTTTTGCCTGTGGCTAGAGAGCTTGTGTGTTGTTCTAGCCACATAAGCCTTTATTAACCTCTATCTGGAGGCTCCCTGTTCACTCTGTAGAGAATTTTTAAGATTTATTATCCACTGTAACCAGTGAACCAAGAAGATGTTGCAGGTCGAAGTGGCACATAGTTCACTTTAGATTACTATTACACCTTCCCTCACAGCTGTAATTCCGCTCTTTCAGGTCCCAAACTCCCATGTCATCACGGAAGGAAGCATGAGAGAGTCCATGACTGCTGAGGCAGACATGGCCTCCGTTTATCATCAGATCTTGGAGGACTGCCAGAGAGATGACGAGCCAGAGTTTAATACTGAAGTTGGACTCAACCGGAGGATGAGCCAGGGCATGGCCTCGCGACACGGTAGCTCGCTTACCAAACCCAACCAAAACCGTACAGGTCATCTGCCTGGAGTAGAACTAGGGCTGTAGACAAAACTATGTAATATTTTAAATTTGGAAATTAATCGGTTTTATTTATAACAGGACTGAATTTATTCATAGCGTATGTATGTTTCTAAGGTCCTAAGTTCCCAGGTTCCCAGGACCATGGGAACATAAGACCCTAGGAACATAGGAATGACATTTATATATGACTTGGCTGTATATTTGCATATTCAGCTAAATCATCTCTGTAATGAGATGGTTGCAAGAACAACTGTACTGCAAACACAGGCTCCATTTAAACTTGTATTATGTTGGTCATTAGTTTAACTTAAGAAATATCATTTTGAAAGAGGATTGATCAGTGTACTTGTCTCTGGCCTTAATTTCGTTCCAGAAGACAGTGGGTTCTCAGACCACCGGCCCACGCTGCGCCGCTCCCTGTCTCGGCACAGCCACTCGTCGTGTGGCAGTAGTAGTGCAGGGGGGGCCCGCCGCCGCAGCAGCTACCTGCCCGGCCCTGATGACTCGGGGGAGGACGAAGATGAGTGTCTGCACTATCCTCTGTATCAGTCTCATCGTCAACGCGCCTACAGCCACACCTCCCAGGAGAGCCTGAACTCAGTGGCCTCAACACCACAGGTCTTAATATGAATCATACGTGCTGCTGTCATGTGAAAGCCTTGCCAATCTAATGTTTGCATGTGAACTGAAAGGCTTAGGAAACTCTTTCAATGTCTTATTGGATAAACTCACAAACCCAGTGGCCAGGCTAAAACTGAGGCTTGCTTCCTCTTTTTGTGAAAGGTTGACAAGATGTAAAGTTTTCACCATACAGCAACGTGTTTTTTGCACATATGAACACCAACACATTAGCAGCATAAACACACATATGGAGCACGGCATAATTCACACTGTTTAAAGGGTGCATTAAATTTTTACAACATCCATGCAATCAGTACCCACCAGGGCACAGAGATCATGCTTTATCAATCAACCTAAGTGTATACAACCCATATGGTTTTTAATAATGGTTTGTAAAAGTTTATGTCATTGAGGATTTTTATTGGCAGGACTTTGAACAAGCATTTAAACCACAAGACACTAAAGGCAAGGAAACCATAAAAATTAAATGTAGAGGGCTTGCCAACAGCTTGAGGTGGGGGTGCTCCAGAAGACCCATCGTGTTATAGGGGACAAACTGGAACATTAAAAAATATGCAAAGGTCGTGACGCTATTCAGTATTACTGTCACAATATTAGAATTAAATCTGTTACCGATGAAATAAGTACAGACGTGGCTGTTTACTTCATTGTAAATATTTTTATGCCATCTCTGCATTACCAGATGCGGTGCATTAAGGGATGAAGAAAGATGCAGGAGAAAAAGAGAATCAGCACTGGCAGAGAGCCATATTGAAACCAAATAACATAATTCATCCAGGATTCAAACTTGCAATGTGCCAGCACATGGTATATACTTTATCCTACCACAACATGGAGTAATGAGGGTCTTTGTTTCTTCCTTAATCCGAAGGATAAATGAGAAGATGAGAGAGTCAGCAATACTTTCCACAATGGTGACATTATAAACTTATTATTGTCCCTAAAGTCTAACTATAACTGTAACTCTATACTGACTGTAATCTGGTTTGTACAAGTATCAATACATCACACAATGCATATTTAACTATTTAACTGCGTGGTTTATGTTACATGCATTAATCATCTGGACTCCTGAAGCAGAGAGTAGTGACCTGATTGGCCTTTGGTGACTCAAGGTCGTTCCAGCAGCACATATTGAAACCCTTACAAACTCACACAAACACATGCAAGTCCACAAACAAACTGGCGCTCTGAGTGAGCCCATCAGTCTGACACGTTGAGTGATGTCGAGGAGACAGCTGCTAGATCAGAGGGAACAAACACAGATTACATCAGTATCTATTTATGTGTTACCATGCAAGTGAGTCCCTGGGAAGGCTCACAACAACAACTGTGACTGCAAGATTCTGTGTATGAAGGCATTGGGAAACACACATTGTGTTTACCATTAGCTTGGCTGACTTGAGGGAGAGTGTTTATTTTACAGATGTCAGAAATAACCCAAAGGTGTATTATAACCAGATCTTCCAGTTTTATTTTTGCTACACCCATTTCCTCAAAATTAGAAATTTTTCCATATTGCAGGACAATATCACATCCACATGCTGTATGTTTATTTTGCTGGTTGCAGCACTTCATTGACGCTACATCACACTTACACTGAGTGAAATATTCAAAGCCAAGATGCTAATGTTTTATTGCTGCAGCGCTACGTCAAATAGGAAATATCTAGCTGTCTTGTGCATCATTTTATACACATTTCGCTGTAATTCAGCAGAACACATTTAGGATCTTTGTAAGCCATAGGATCTCCACTAGAATTTTTAATAATGTTCTCTCCAAGTTCTTCTCCAATAATAGACAAATCTCTCACAGTTGTATATATTGTCTTGAATGCTGTGCCGAGGTTGTTTTGAGTTGATTTGGTAGTTAATGTTTAATCATCCATATCAAAGGGTTTTTGTTATCACTTCCAGCTGGCCCTGTGCTGATTTCCACCTTCAATATCTTGTGTCATAGCAAATTTGTCTCACAGCTGGGTAACAGGAGTGAGACGCAAACAGGATACTGAGGAAAACATGGTGGACAGACATCCCAGACATGTGCCTGTCAGACATCAGAAAGAGCCATGACGTTCGGCCTGTGCACTTTCTCAGAAGCCAGTTTTTATTGTGCATATGAACTAAAAAAAAAAAAAAAAAAATACTGCATGTTTTTCTTGGTTAACTGGCCATTTCGAAACCTGTTAAACCAGCAAGTGAAAGCAAGGGGATGTGTTCAATTGGATTATGTCTATGGAAACAAGGTATCATGAGGAGGGGAAAAAATCTGCACAATATCATACATCGCATACATCATACTTTATTACCCTTTCTCCTGGGCACGGCCAGACGTTACCACAGTGAATGAACATCATTTATTCCACATATACACTAAGAAAGACAGTACAAAGTAAAATACAGGTCTTCCAAAAAAGTAGAATTATGTTATCTCTACATTTTAAGCTCTTTTCACAACTGGACAGCTGCTATGACTGCGGCCAATTCATGTTACAGTGGACCTCTCAGTTATTGTGAAACTGAATTTCTGGATGACGTGATTTGGCTCCAAGGTCAGTGCACCATGACCCTGTTGAGGACATGTGAGGACAAGCAGGAAGTTTATCGAGTGTGCAATAAATCGAAGACCATTTGTATTTGAAAGAAATGTCTCTGTATCAATTGGTCTTGTGATTAGGGAAACTGACTGAGGCCAGATATCAGCTGAAATGCCATTACCAAGAGACTGATTTAAGTAGTACCATGTAAACAATGAGCTACGAATCCTCTGTAATTGTATTTTGCTCTTTGTGTGCTTCAATCTCTGCCCTTTAACTGTATGGATTTGGCACTATAATCTGTGCTACTAATATTCTACTATTAATTTTTTCTATTTTTTTCTTGACTGGAGAGTCACCCTGT
The DNA here is from genome assembly GCF_902150065.1 of Myripristis murdjan. Taxonomy (NCBI): domain Eukaryota; kingdom Metazoa; phylum Chordata; class Actinopteri; order Holocentriformes; family Holocentridae; genus Myripristis; species Myripristis murdjan. The sequence goes on from NC_044000.1 coordinate 8,679,163, forward strand.
CTCCCTTTCTTTCCCCATCTCTCCAGATCACAGAACTGAACAGACGCATGTCAGCCATTGAGACCATCTTAAACCGCCTGGAGCAGAAGGTCATCTCACCTTTGGACCAGGTAAATCCTTACAATATCATATTGCAGTCACCAACTGAATCCCTCAGCCCGCCTGTTGGAGAAGCAGGCCTGTGACCAGGGGGTCATTGGCTTGAATCTTCACACCAGCTGGAGCATGACACATGCTCTCACAAACTACAGTGGAAACAACTTTGAGTGAGGCACCAAAGCTCCAGCTGATCCAGTGGGGCTAGGCAGTTGTCAGCATTGTAAGACTGGGAATGTCCCAGACGTGAATATGTGTGCGTGCAGTTGTTTTTTGATGTCAGCTATCTAGTTATCAAGGAAGAAGGCCATTTGTTTCTTCTTTTTTTGAAGAATTTTTTATCCTAACAATCATGGGTTTTATCATCTCCCTGAGTTTATTCTAAAAGTAAATCAACATCCAGACAGTCTGATAATCAAGAGGGGCAGTCAGTTACCCAGACTCACCCAGCTCTCATCAACAAAAATGTCTCATGTGGTTTTAGAGTCTGTTCTTAATTGAAATTTGAGCTCTGAATTCCACAATAGCATCAGTGGGGAATGAGCCAGCCCACAAAAACAGCAATGTATAAACGAACACATGACTTTGAGATAATTAGTGCCTATTGGGCTTCAAATGAGGCCAGTATTTGATGGACTCATGCTTTACCTCACTCTTGTGGCAAACCACAACTTGAGACAATTGGCGTATAACACATGTTCTGTCGGCTTTGTCAGAGCACAGCAAATGCAGGGTCTACACGCAAAATATTTCTGTCTGAACGTCTGTCTGAAGAAAAAATGAGAGCAAAGAAAGTTGCCTAGCTGTGCTCACTATCTTGATGTTTTATATTTATTTAAATTTATTGATTTAAATATTTTACAAATTCTTTCTTTATTCTATCTTATCAGACAGTGGCTCCTCTTGATTTCAGTAGCATTTCCCCATCTGCTGTCCCACATATCTTTCTGTATTATTGTGAAAATTAGTTCAGTACAAGCTTTCACTTTTCCATTCTCACAGGCCAACCAGGCTCCTCAGGCTCCTCAGACTCCTCAGGCTCCTCAGGCTCCTCAGACTCCAGCCAGCACCTCTCCTTTCCCCCAGTGGGAGGACGTGGACCTAGAGGAGCAGCAACTAAGACAGAAGCTGGATGAGATGACAGGCAACATCAGTGACCATGGCCTGACCTCTGATGAGGATGAATCCAAGGCTCCCTCCTCACCCCAAAAGATCCTGCCATGGAGAAACCCAGAGAGGGAGGCCAACACAACCAAACTTCCTTCCAGACCCACATCCAGAACAGACATGTTGGTGTCCACACCCATTGAGAAGCAGGGTGGGGAAACTGAATCTCAGAAGGTAGTGTGTCCAACAGAATCTAACCATAGGCCCACTCATTTCACCTAATACAGACATGGCCAAGTTCCTTTTTTCTTGTGCAAGATTTCCATTCAGGCACTTCCAGTCATTGGCTAGCTAACTCACTTTCCATGCAACAATTTATTGATTTTTGGAAATGCACCCACAACATCATCAAATAAGTTAATCAAGGTAGTTAGCAGGGAAGTAATCAAACGGAAGTGCAGCACAAAAAAATTGATGTTCGACCATTTGTATATTTCTGTATTCTTGTATTAATAAAGTTAATACAAGAACACAGATAAACTGCATCCTATATGTCCATGTCCAAGTTTGCACAAATGCATACTTGGTTTAACATTTTAACATTTTTGAACGTATTTCTATATTTGTATACAGTACATGTGTCTCACTACACATTCTGTAGAGTAGAACAAAAAAAACTCTGGCTCTGGCTCATGAAGGGCTTTCCATAGCTCCTCTGTTGAAATCCAGCTCAAGTCATCAGTCATGTCACTCAGCCTTTTTGTTTATATTTCCTTTGCAGCCGTCTCCTCCAGATTTTCTGAAACAGAGGCTGAAATGTTTTCAGTGACATCCCCTTCCCTTGAAACTATGAAAGCTATAGTGCCCTGGTGACAAATTATATTCTGCCTATTTGCATCACTTTATAAGAGATCTATCAAAACAGGATCCATCTTTTTTGGAAAAAAAAAAAAAAAAACAACAACCCTGAAATGATAATGCCAAAAATATCCTACAGCACTAGCTGTAGGAGCAGGACAACATACATGGTGTATTATTACACCAACAGTATACTGTATTATAACCATATGTGACCAGATTTATAATGCTGATGTTACTTGGCAGCCCAGTTGTTTTGTTTCCATAGTGATTCAGGGACCTGTTGATCTCCCAGCAGGCTTTGTTTTCTGTTCTGCCATTCTCAAAACCAATGACTTTTTCTGGTTCACTATAGACTATAGTAAGCTATGAATGACAATTTGTCAGTGTTGGACATGGAGTTTAAAGAAGAGTAACTGTAGCTGTTCAAATAATAAATAATATGAACTTCATTGTGTGATCTGCTGTAGTATAACAGAGTTGCTGAATTTTTGGCTCTGGTTATTCTTCGTTTAAGCACATAGGAACCTAATCTTATGATAGGCTTGTTTGAGGCCTACAATACAGCTGTCTGGGAAAGCATTCAGTATTTCCTCAGATAAGGCTGTTATTATAATATCCGAGATCATTGGGATTTGCATAAAGAATTAACTTACAAGTTTCTCTTGGTTCCTGATATTTCTCTCTTAGGCAAGCTGTTCACCAGAAAGCCTGGAGAGGAAGTGGCACCCCCTTGAGGAGGGATCCAAGGCAAGCTTCAAGGGCTCAACAGCATTACTCTTTGAGCTGGAAGACAAAGTCGCTCAAGCAGCTGCCAATGTCCAGAACGCCCAGAGTGAGGTAAGGAGTAACGAGCAGCTGGGTTAAGTTAGGGTAGCATGGTAGATTGTTTTTTTCAAATAGACAAAAACAGCAGACGTCAGATCCATCCTGTTTGAGCACACGTGATGGCTAAAGCAGTTCTGCGGCACAAATAGCAATTATCTGGCTCTATCTGTCCTTCCTCTCCCAAGGTCTCTTACATAGAAGACAGGATTGCTGCTCTGAGTGCTGCAGGCATGACAGTGGATAAAAGCAGAAGGGTAAAATCACTCCAGTTCTATCTAATTTATTTCAGTTCAGCTCAAATTAAATTTCAGTGCCAATCAAAAAAAGCCAGTTTGCAAGGCCAGATGGTGAATTGTGAATTTGCTGTAAAATTCAATATAAATATTGTTTATTAATGCAGCCCAAAAGACAATAGATGTACATTGCATAGTTTAGGTTATGTTATGAATGTCTTATGGAATCCCCAAAACTTTAACATATGTGCTTTTGGACATGGAAAAACTGCTGTGCAGCTGCGCATCTTGTACATCCACCTGTTAAAGTGTAACATTTTGAACCATAAGTCATTTTTTTCCACTTAAGGTTAAAAAATCCTTTCGAATAGCATCATTTAGAGACAAGTGCCCACTGGAATTTTAGTTATGTGAAACGAGACAAATGCCTGTAGTTCTTTGACTCCACCCATACAGGTGTAATCAACCAGTGGGATTAGTTGTGCCTCCAGAGCAACCATGAACTCTGAGAAATGTTTCTGTAACAAAACTTCAGTTTGCCAAACAAGCAGATGGCCCGTATGTCCTTCCAACATCTTCACTTTTTATGCTTTGCCTCTCTGTTTTTCTCCAACGCTGGTGATTTCTAGTCTGCAATCCCGGTCCGATCAAGAAGACTCTCCCACGACTTTCCCACAAGTAAGAACAGACACTGCTGCCCTTGGACGCTGTCCCAAGGGACTCCTGACTAACTCAAACATCTTAACCTTGTTACCCTCCAAGAACATGTTGATCTAGTCTCTGGGCTTAATTATTTGTGCTACGAGTTTAATTTTCACAGCAGGACACCATTTTGGTGCAGACGTGATGCTAAAATGCTCTACCTACAGAATTAAGTGACGAGAGCCCTGCAACTGACCCAGTTTCCCCTCAGGGATCAATAAAGTATTTGTGATTCTGATTCAGATTCAGATAGTTAAGTGCATTTGGCACCATAGTGTGACAAAGTGATAGTGTGCACAATATATCCTGAGGTTGTTTTTTAAGCCTTCATTTTTCCGAGGAAGTTTGATGTTGAATAAGAGCCACCCAGTTTGTATGTTAGCTCCAATGTGTCAACTGGGAGTCAAGTGACTTGCTCAAGTACTTCTAACCAAGAGTTATTAGGGGAGGGGCCAAAGCACTTCTAACTCACCCAGACTTTCCCAGTAAATTTGATGTTGATCTCCCACATTGCTAAACAACTGCTGCCCTCAAACATATATGGGTTTTTTTCTTCCTTGTAACAAAAATCTGTGGATAATCACAATCAAACTTCATAAAGGTACTGTGCCAAAAGAAAAGCAATGGAATGTGGATGTGCAATGTAGTTGTTGTATGTTTCCAGGCCAGGTGGACAGGTTTGTGAGGAACTCCCTCTACAGGGGCTCCCTGACACAGAGGAACCCAGTGGTCAAACCCAAGACCAGGGCGACCTGTGCGGTATGATCCTATCCTACGATGCTGGGTGCTGGACAAATTGAAGAGTTTAATTCCAAAATGTGAGATCCACCATTTTGAAAAAGTGCAGTCTATTCTGATAAAAAAAAAATTAAAAGCAACAGACAAAACACTTTTTTAATTGATACTGGGATGCTTAAATCCTTGGTCACAATATATTGTAGAACACCCCAGTGGACTGGCTCCTCTGCACTATTTAAGATGTTGAATGTTGAAGAGCAGGAGATAGTATACCTCCAATTTGTATACAGTTTTGGATATGAACTCTTCAATTCTCAGTAGGACTGGGCTTGGGCCTTTACCGGTGGATGATCTGATGGTTGGCATCCAATCAGGCTTAGCTGCATTTTAGAATTCTCTTTTTTCATGGGGGTCTATTATATTTCAAACAATCTATAATATGGTTCTGAAATGCTGTGTTACATAAATAATGACAGATGGTCAACATCACCCTGTAATTCAAACTAATTAAAACAATTTGCTTGCTCTACTTCACAGTCCACAGGGGGGTCCCGCTTGTCTATTGTCTACATTAATGTCTGGACCCTAAGGACTGCGTAGCATTTTCTTTTGTGCATGCAAGCACTGTGGCACTGACTGTCAGTACATACATGAATGACTCTTTTTCTTGTAGAACAATAATAAATGACAGAAAGCATGGATGTAGTGAAGATTGATAACAAATATGGAATGGTTGAGGCAAGAGAATAATTACAGAGAAAGATTCTCTAGTTGTTAGCCCTGATCTTAAATACGCCAATGTGTTTCTTATTTCCAGGGATTTAAAACACATGTGCTTGCATCACACAGATCTGTCTTGTGGGCTGTTAATGGTAGAGGGCTCACTCTTAAGGCCGCCAACATTTTGGAGATTGAAGTGCTATAAGTTAGCGAGACTGTTTTGAATTACAGTGATGCAGTGCACTCCTTCTCACCTGTATCACACAGCAACACTTTGTTAAAGAGGAAATCAATCCCACCAATGAAAAAGTCTCTGGCCACCCCCTGGTCTGTGATGTCATTCTTTCAAAGTTGCACATTGGAGCCAATGTTGAATCGCAGAAACTGCAGCGGCTCTTAGACTTTCTCAGCCTGTGAGCCAAATTTGACAAATTTAGTCTCGTCTTGGGAGCCAGGCCCAGCCCCAGTCCCCAGTGAAAACACTCTGCTGGTCTTGCTTTGGAGAAACATAAGCTCTATGGGAACTGCTGGTAGGATCAAAGTCTAAAGATGCAGTACGCTTTCATCTCTCTCTTCATCAGATATTCCTTTACTCTAAAACACAGACAAATTCTTTCAGATAAAATGATCAGAAAATTGCCAGTGATATGTTGCTTTGCGGTTGATTTTTTCCTCTGTCTTCTTTAAAATATCCCACAGATTCCACATTAACTTTCTTCTTCAGCGTGACTAATGATTCATGGCTCTTTGCTTTTAAATCATGATTCATAGTTGGTCTATAAATGAATAGATTTCCTATTCTGATTCATGCCTCAATCGCTGTCAGTCCACCATTCCCATGATTCCGTTAACCGAATCAATGCTTATTAACTGATCGCTCAGTCAGTTAATCAAACAATCAGTCACTGTCTATTTATGGTCTGCCTGTCTGTCTCTCTGCAGAAACCAGTAATGGCACAGGCTCCATGAGGAGGAAGCTGAGCATTCTGTGAAGGAGCATCTTATCTTTTACTTGCGTCAAGACTTTGCTGATTTCTCGTCATTTATATTGTTCAGTGACACCCGTGGGAGCAGAAGCGCCTGTATACTGTGCATGTAAGGACAACTCTCCTGATCCTAGTTAAAGACGATCAAATTCAGTCTAAAATGTTCATTGCTCAGCATCTGCTTTGGGGCTTGTTTAATATATGTTAAGGAAATGGTCTTTGTGTATATTAGCGTATTAATTTACTACAGACTACATCACAGCATATGCAGTGGCTTTGCTTGACCTTCCCCTTAAGGTACACACATCATGTTGAGATGCAGTCCTTTAACTCCTAGATGCAGGCAGCTTCTTATAGCCTATGTGCTATGATTTGAAGAGAGAAAAGACATTTACACCATGGCAGGCTGAAACAGGAGCTCGTTTTGTTCCAATGTTAACAGAAAAGTGCAGATGGAAAACACAATTTTTTCAAACATTTCAAATTCTACTTAATTCGTCTAGCTATATTTATTCCATCCAAGGGGATGAACAGTCCATAAACAAGTTTGAAAGAGGTTTCAACTTTCTGTGATTCTTTTTGTTAACATCTTGATTTAGAAATGGTTCTGACTGAAATTTTATTGCAATGATAGTCATAACAAGTCTAATCAAGTAATGCTTTACTTTATAGTATACATACTATAGCATTAATGAAAACAGTAGAAAATACAGGTACAGCTATTAACCTGCCACATTAAAAAGGTATTTCTATTATTTTGTGTATATATGCTTTTCTGTATATTTATGCCATCAGGAGCTGTAAAGAACCTTTTTACTTTTTCAATGTGATCAGTAGTTTTGTAATAAGAAATTGCACCTTAGCCTAGAGAGAGTGGTATATAATTTAACTGCAATTGTAAACACCCCTGAAATTGAATTGATGGATCTCTCTCCAAGCTGGTATTTTTTAGACCAACATCTTAGTCAGGAAATGTAGTGTTTCATATGATTTACTTTGTTTTTCCATCGAGATGCAGCCTTGTAGGGTTTTGATAACTTGTTTTGCGATAACAAAATAATTCAAACAACAGAGGCAGAAGCTATGAATCTTTTCGTGCCATTGTATTCATTATGTAATTATACAGAAACTGTAGGACTTCCGCATGGCAAAATGTTGAGGTATAATATGCATTGTATGACAGACAACAAAAAAGCATCATATTTTTAAATGATTTGTATATATGTTTTGATTAATATGTTTATTAAATATTCTGTTTTACTGTTTGCATAACCTGGGAGGAACTACTCCAATGGCAGCACTGACGTCTTTGCTAAGGATTTCCTAAATGACAGATTACTTCAAGTCTCATCACCCATAAAGTCCTTCTGATTGTTCGTCTACTTCTAATTTTGCAATAACAAGTAACACATTTGTCTCATTATTGTAATTAAATTGTTTACAAACCAAATTGATATTGGCATTTTGTCTCTTTACCACTCACATTTGCTTATGATTCTGTAATAGACTTGCATACCATAATCTAAACAAATCATTAGTTCCCTGATTATATTTCAAACATTTACATGTAATTGATATGGTATGGAATTAATTCGAGAGCGGCGAGCCAGTTAATGTTGCATTTGATTTATAAAGTGCACCAGACAGTGATCTAGCTGTCTTGGTGTTTTTCTGAAGCGTCTGCATGGCTGAGAGGCCTTGTTATTTGCTGATCTGGAGGAATGAATTGCAGCAGCGTGAGCTCAAAAGTGTCTTTTTCCACAAGACAGTTCAGGCAATGGCCAATGTCCAAAAAATGGACAAACATGCTAAAAGTAAGGCACTGCAGCATTTTACAGTGTATGCTGCCTCAGAAAACTTGGGGTTGAGAAATCTCGCTCCTGACTCCTTGGAATTCTACGTTGAATAGCTGCTCTGTCACATTTTGTCCAGGATGTTGCAATTTCTGGCCTCCAGTTTGGAATGAAATGCAGCATTAGCATCAGCAGTGATAGTCAACATGACTGAACAGACAAAGAAAATAGCGCCACCTACAGAAACCCAAACTTCAACTATAGAGAATCCAAAAAAAGACATCATAGCCCTGGACAAACTGTTTGATTGACACATGATATCTGCAAAGTGCAGGAACACCACAGCAATGAGCAGCTAGCACCAAAGTTGTTGCCAAAATAAAACAAAAATGAGAATTTAACAGGTTACCATTTTAAAGTAAAATATTCGTCATTACATGGCATCAATTTCCGAGCCATGCTGGCTCACACAGCGGGCAGCCCCGTGAGGAACGAGAACACTGTCTTTGACCAACGTCAAGATTCATCCACATTAGTCATACCAATGTACCTGTGGTGTTCCACATTATGTGGGCTTTGTGTTTTATAATGAAATCTTGCAGGAGCGAGATGGCACGCGCCTGTCTCAGAATGTGTGTATGTTTGTGGGACTGTGACATCAGCATATTAACACAGTGATGTCTCTTCTGCTGGAATATAAAAAGATGAAGGACACGGCTGATGTGCAGAGTGATCGTCGTGCACCTCCAGCTGACACACAGATACAAAAACCTCCCAGGTCCATCCACCTTACAGTACAGGTTAGAACGAGCTCAGAGACAATTAGCCTCATTATCAGTTCTCAATCCTTGCTTCCAGTCATTACAGTCCACAACAGTCCAGGCAATCCAGGCACAGCAAGAGGGATCAGTTGTGGTCCACATAGTGAAGCAGAGAGGGAAGTTTCATCCCTAAGACTGCGCATCAAGCATCCTGCAGATAGTGTTCCTCAAGGTAAGTCCACACATTTCATCAACGCCCCTGTGTAGTAGTATTCATCACAGAACAGGCTCAACCAGGGCTTGGATTGAGGGTAAAGCAACCACATAGTCAGGGAACAATATCCTGAATAAGCTAATAATCCACATGTTGAGTTTAAGGCAACAGTTGTTTTATTTAGACATTGGTGCTTATGTGCAAAAAAAAAGTTAGAAAAGTTATATATAATTTTTTGTAAAACTTTGTATAAATAGATAGATAGGTAGATAGATATAGATAAAAACAAAAATATTTTTAAGAGGGACAGTTCAAGCCTCTTGCTGCAACTGTCAAATACTACAATACTATTTGCAATTTTTCATAAAAAAGGGAGAATCCAGGGACTCTCCTTATGTTAAAAAGCCTTTATTCTGTATGAGTTTATCTCAGCATGATCAAAAATACAACTCTTACATTTCTCAGCAGAAAGCCTTCATCAGGGAAGATAGGATACAACGTGCTGCATTTTTAATCATGCTGAGATAAGAAGCCACTGTAGAATAAAGGCTCTCCAACCCAAAAAAGAGTGCCTTGGAATCTTTCTTTCTTTTTCTTTTTCTTTTTTTGTTTTCGATTGAATATTTGAACTCCAAACCAAACAGCGCCCTCATTGCATATTAAGTAGCTCACATGTGGCACTTTTTGCTCGGAGGGTTTCCAAAGGGTTCATTCAATTCAATTCAATTTTATTGATGGTTCATGGTGTTTCGCTTGAGCTACAGTGTCAGCTAAGCAGTGGATTGAAGAGCAGCATTATAAATTGACTTGCAAATAAACTAAAGTTAATAAATCTGCCCTATCCAGCAGATCTTCTCATTTTACTGCAAGTTACTACCAGTGAGATTGGGCATGCACAGCATTTAGACAACCCTGTGAGTCCCAGTGAATGTGCTGTTGTTATAGGCATTATTATTTGCTGTGGAATCTGATAACATTCAGCTTTGTGAGTTCAAAATGAAACTTCCTCGTAAATAAAGATCCATCCAGCAACTGTATTTCCCCATTGAATTTGTCAACTCTGTCGGTGCTGTATCTGCGAAATCTGACACTGACATTTGGTTCCAGGTAGACGAGCTGCAATGAGGGTGTGTGCAGTGCTCTGTGCCCTCCTATTATTGCTGAGTCATACCCTATGCAGACCTCACAGAGGGGGCACCATGGATATCAGAAGTACGTAATCCTGAACTGGCAACCTATTTTATCTGAATTCTTATCATTCCGTTTTCTTCAGATCATATTCTGCTTGGCTATTCTTTGCTACTGATGATACATATATAGTCGAGGGACATTCCTGCTTCTGAATACTGTTGGTTTGATCCCTGCAGCCCATACTATTGCATGTAATCTTGTGTAAAATGTTTTTTGCGTGTGTTTGTTGGTTTTTTCCACTAGATTCCTGTTGCTGTAGTATCACTGTGAATCTTTTCTATGCCATTCAAATTGTTTCATTCTCTTTCACTCCTTATCTCTGTCAAACCGTACTTGTAAATTAGTATGGATATACTAATTAGTACATTTGGAAACAGCATATAGTGAGAATGGCAATTTTAATTAGGGATAGTGAAGTGTTATCAGTCAGAATATTGTTCAGCTGAATTTCGGAAGTTGGAGTTATTGATTTATGGCCATAACTAAGGCTGCACTCATAGCTGGAACAGTCACACAATCATAAGAACTGCATGTAATCTGTTCTGTCTGTTCTTTCCATGTTTTATCACCCGTGTCATTCAGATCCAGACATCGATGCTTCCTGGTACACAGGCAGAGGAATCCGACCCGTGGGACGATTTGGTCGAAAAGTCATAGACATAGACACAGACACCAGACATAGACACCAGGCCTTCATCACACCCAGAGTTTACACACCGACCGCTAACACTGCCAGAGAGGTGTGGGTCACACAGTGAAGATGCTGTGATGGCTCATTTTCCATTTCCTTTTTTCTAGTGTTTACATGCTTTTTTGTTTATACTGTTGCTTGCTGCTGTACACTTAGTCAGCTACTTACCTATTTATTTGTTATGGTTTTAGTTGATTCATACTTATTTTGGCTGGCTTGTCTGAGTTTTAAAGCAAATTGTATGAAATATTTCCAAAAACAGTTTCGATTCACCTGGTGTGTTTGTTATCTTTGATGGAACATCAGATCTAAAAGTCCGTTAAGAAGACTGTATCGATTTTCCGTGGTGCAGAAATGTGAGCAAAGATTTGTAGATGTGTGTATCATATGTGTGAGTGAACAAAAAATGTCCATCTACATGAAAAATTAAACTCTATTAATGCAGTGTTGTGTTACTGTTTAGTCTTTTTGAATTGCCTTTTCCCCCAATACAACAACACAGTTTTAAACACAACTTTTACCTTCCAGTCAGTTTGCACACCAATTCAATTTCTATTTAACTGCACAGAATAAAAGCAGCAAATTGGTGGCCTTATCATTATAGACTTAGCATAATTGATCAGTTCATTATCCATTTATCTTATTAGTTTCACTGTTTTATTTCAAATGAATAGGATCACTCAGCGGGTTTGCTCACCATCTGCAAAAACTTTAACAGTGAAGTGGGGGTTGGTTTTGCAATGTTTTATATTCATAAGATTTATTTACTCACAATTACAACTTCTCTCTGTCTTTTCTTTCATTTCATTTTACTGCATTTCATCCACGTAGCATGAGGAGTTTCTGTGATCCGGTGAAGCATAGAAACCAAATGAGGACAAGCATTCCCTCTGGCCCTACAGAAGCTTGGTTTCAATCAGCAGTTTAAAGCCCATTTTCATTGACAATTCATAAGCCAAGGTCTCAGTAATGTTTTAAATCAGAAAGCAGTAAAACAGAGTACAAACTTGGAACCATCCACCAGAGAAAAACAGCTTGTGTATATTGAGGAGACGTGGGAGAATGGAAGAGAATAAACACTAGGAGAGATACAGAGGTGTGCAAATGGCAGATAACTGGACTTTTAGCAAAAGAAGTCACTTTATGCACGGACTTGAGTGGGCCGAATGCAAACATTAAGTGAGAAACTTGTGCAGCATACTTGACATTATGACAGCTGGGGCGCTTTAGATGTTTATGGAAGCACTGAGACTTAGTGTGATTTACAGCTGTGATTTTCATCCATGATTCATATAATTCAATGCCAAAATCTAGTCAGAAATGAGCACAGCAGTTTATTTTCCAACACATATTGACAATATAAGGGGTTTCACTCCAAAATCCTGTCTAACCTTTTAGAAAAATATTGTTACCTGATGTTCATTGCTCAATTTTTCAAAACCCAGTTCATTACATCATTTAAAATATTACAAAACCTGCTAACTACATTAAAATGGTTCAGATGCTGGAAATTTAAATGACATTCAGTAGCGAGTGTTACTGACATATTATCAATCATTATGTCAGGGTAACAGATGTCACATTTTTTCAGATGGTTAGATTAATGCACTTCAGATTCACGGGCATACATACAAGCACATGCATGCAGCAACAGCACATCTTGGTCCAACTAACTTGTGCAGCAGTACAAAAGCAGATTGGAGCTGTCGTTTTATAGACATTGCTCAGAGGCAGAGCTGCCCTGGAGGCAGAAATAATCTCCTTGATTAGATTTAACCTCAAAGAATAAAAGTTTTTCTGGCTACGTTCAGTTAGACTGAAGCCCAGTAAACACTGCTGCCAATTTGCGCAACTTGCTTGTCTCATCACAATGCCTGCCATTCCCTGGCAAATGTAGTTAACTGTGCTTAAAAACACAATGTTTTATCTGAGCCTTTTCTGACAAAAACTACAAGATTGTGATTGTCTTGTAATTGCAATTGTGTATGTGGGTGCCGCTAGATGTTTTTCCACGGTACTTTGTTTCATTGGTGTAAGATGGGTCCTTTCCGTGTTTATGGAAAACTCAGATAGCAGTTGAGCCACAAAGACACCAAATGGGGATGATCTTGGGTAAAATCCATTTTAAGTCCCCATGTTAAATTCCTATCCACCACAAAACTTGCTAAGACAATTGAATAATGGTGATTTATAACAGAGAAAAACTGTATCTTCTCCTGACCAAGCAATGGCACAATCTCTCTCCCAAAAAAAAAAAAAAAAAAATGTTTTCAGCTATCAGTCTCCTATAGAAAATAAATACTTTTAATTTCTCAGCAATAAATTCAGTGAAATAAAATGCCACAGTGTATACTTTAGTGCATGACTGTCCCCCTCCACTAACTGAGCGCACAGCAGATTTGTAGGTGGTGAAATAATACACCTGCACTGTAAGCCCTCTCAGTTGTGTACTAATTCCCACACATAGGCTATTTGTATTTTGGGGGATAGAAATAAAAATGAGAATTTTCCATGGTAAACTGAGATATATCTTCATGCTGGAAATGAAGTCATGTGACAACTTATATCACCTATTTGGAGCTGCCAAGAGCTTTAACCAAGAGTTGACAAAATTAGTAACACTGCTAAAAAGCCTAGTGCACTTTTTTAGTGAAAAGCAGCTTACCTAACTAACCTTCCATGTTCAAAATAGTCATAGCAAGCAAGCTATAGCCTCAAAAATCATGAATGCCCTGGTGATGAAAAAATGAAAGAAAGAAGTCATTGTCATTTATTTTTTTATTCCACAGAGCACTTTCTTCAACATTTAGCTGACATACGCTCTGAAAGCTGTGGCTCATTGCTTTCGCCCACTGAGATTTAGCTCAACCAATGAGATTACATCCACTTCCAGAGGAGCTTTGGCTCTCAAACATTAGTTGGCAACAGAGAGGGCCAGTTTGCCCCTCGGCCTCATAAACTCAGAATACATATATAATTTAGACTGTCATATGTTTTTTCTATCTCTGACAGCATCTCTATTGTCTAAGCTGGAGGAACACGCTCAGCCCTGCTTGGGGGGGAGCTCCGCTGAGTTTGATCACAAGCTAATAGTAGTGAGGCAGGAGATGCTGAATGAATTGGTTCAACATCTGGCATGAACAAAGACCAGGGGGGTTTATAGTCTGCTGGAGCTGTCCCTAAACTCACTGAGAAAAATCAATACCACTAGCACTGGATAGTCAACAAAGGTAAATGTTTTTGACAGGGTTGGACATGTGTTTGTTCCAGGAGTGTATTTATGCTGCTCCCCCTTGGCTCAAGGGATGTGGAGAGGAGTTCACTCTCAAATAGCATAGCATAGATAGATAGACAGAGCTTCACAAAACTGCTACTAAGTGTTGCCCAAGACTTGAGGACTTTCACTATGGCACCAGAGAGAGTCTTAACATCACCTGAAAGTCCTCTATTGGCAGAGGGAGACAGACAGAAAGACAGAAAGACAAAGAGCTCAGGGTCCAACTTTGCAGCAGGATGCAAAAGGGTTGAAAGTGTTAGTGCGATGCAGATCCACGAGCGTCGTCTCCTGCCACTCGGTCAGCCCCCCCGGTTGCTCTCCAATCGTCGTGTTCACTCTGTGGGCTGAACCGCGGGACCGTTACCAAGGAAACCACACGGCACCAGTACTCACACAGTTATAATGTCTCACACAAGACCACGCAGACATTCTGGACGGCAGGGGCTCGAGAAAAAGAAAACTGTCACACTGTATTTCTTGGCAAGAGACAGCATACCTTTAATTCTTACATAATACTATATAATAGGCACATGAGGGAAACTGTGCATAAAAAGGGGCTGAAACTTGAGCTCACCCACAACACCTCATCCACGACCCTAAATGTATTTGTTTACTTCATCAAGCATATTAAGGACAATATTTCATATTTCTCAATGTACTTGTTAATTTTAGGTTAGAGTACATTTGTTCCCTGTGTTTGTGTCTGCTGCCCTCTAGTGACAGACAGGTAACTTCCTTATAGTAACTTCTGCAAGCAATTTATAGTACTTACCTATCCCTATCAGCAGCTCTTTGACTTGATGCCCTGACAAGGCTGAGGTCTCCATAAAGAACAGACCCTTCTCAGTGGCTAGATCACGCCCGTCCTGCATGGGGACATCGAGAATGTGGGTGCTCATGGCAACAGATTTACATATAAATATAACTTGGTTTGCATGTAGTTTATAAGAGCTTGATGGGGAAGTTTGCATGATGTGCATGATGTTGTGGGTGTTTGTGCATGATGTTTTGTGTGTGTGTGTGTGTGTGTGTATGTGTGTGTGTGTGTGTGTGTGTGTGTGTGTGTGTGTGTGTGTGTGTGTGTGTACCTGCACTGACACTTGCCGTTTCCCAGCCAGATCTCCCTTGTTTCCTACCAGCCCTATCACAGTAGATCCTGGGGTGTACTGTTTCTCAAGCTCTTTGAGCCACACTTGGGCTCTGATGAATGTCTCCTATTGGCAATAACACACACAGAGGTACACCCACATCAGCAAAAATATTCTTTGGATGAACACACAAACACGAACATACAGCAAACACAAACATGCTCTTTCTGATATTAATACATTTTCTGTGTACAATTTCCATGTAGGTTAGGGTTAAAAGCATGTATGTTAATATATCTATCTATCTATGAATATCTATGTCCATAGTGTGCACTGCTTTTACCCGTTTACTGATATCGTAGACCAACAATGCAACATGGGCTCCTCTGTAGTATATTGGGGTCACGCTGTGGTACTTCTCCTGCCCCGCTGTATCCCATATCTCAAAGCGAAGGGTGACATCATCCAGATGCACCACCTGGGTCAGGTAGGCACCTGGTGGGTGGGATGGGAGGGGGGGGGGGGCAGCAAAGTGACACCAGAAGAGATGAAGGAGGTTTTCCTGTGTAGCTCAGCATATCACTTGTTAACACAAGGATCACATTTGTATTCTGTATTGTAAATCATATTTTGGGAAACTGGGCTGTTAACAGCACATTGGTAAATATGTATGAAATTGTCATTATAAAGTGTTTATGGAACAACAGCAAACAACAATGTAAAGAAATAAGATAGGAATGGAAGAGTACTTCTTGTGTTAAAGATGCAATTTCCATCACGTGAACATTTGATAGTTTTCAACAATAACACCATAATAGATGAATGCTAGCTGAATTGTGACTCACTGTGATATGTCACAGTGCAGTGTACTCACAGCCGACAGTGGGTGATGTGCTCCGGAGCTCTTCCTTGCTAAATCGCAGGGCCAGAGTTGACTTTCCCACTCCAGAACTTCCCAGTAGCACCATTTTCACCCGAAAGGTCCTGACCTGTCTTCTCAAAGAGCTGCTGTGGAGCCGAGCTCTCCCTGGTGACGCTGGGACCCTTTCATCCATTCAAACAAAAACGTATCTCCAGCAGAATAAGACAACTCCGATGGATGAGACAGAATTCTGCCGTCCAAATCTTGAAGAAGTAACAGCAAGTCCAACCTGATCAGAGGAGTTCCTGGTTGTAAGAAGCTCAAGACAGGTAACGGTTGTGCTCGCTTCCCATTCTTTCACAGAAAATAAAACTACAAGATCCAGTCAAAGTCCAGTCTTTACTGGTGAATTGCCACAAACGTGATTTCACTTCCTTGTTTACAACCCCATGACACCATAAAATGTTTGAGCCAACTATAAAGCAGGAATCAAACTCTTTACTACAGTTGGCATGCTCATCAGACCCGATGCTGCCTGTCTTCAAGAGTAGAAACTGTTGCATCTACAGGGAGGGCTTTTTAAGCCTTAGGCAAACGGAAAATAAAAGTGAAAGTTTGGTTTTCACAAAGTATTATTGGTTCCACTCTTTTTGACAGAGCTCTTCTATGTTGACTGCATGACTTATGAGCGTATATCGACTGAAGCTGTGGTCTGTTTGGGGAAATCACAGAGTAATACAAAGAGAACCACTTCCTCTCCTGACAACTGCACAGGTCCCTGCACTTTCAGAATTTGTGCTTGATCATTCACAGTAATGGTTTTAAAAATGTATTCAAATTACTCACACACACACACACACACACACACACACACACACACACACACACACACACACACAAATGACCAGTCACTGTTATCAGTGTACTTGTATGATACATAGGCTATATACAAATCTATTCAATGTTGCCTGGGCATGAATGTACATACAAAAACATGAGATACTGTAGCAAAGAATGAAATAAAGGATGAATAATCTCTGAGACAAAAACTGAGAAGAAAAGTTTTCAGCTGGGATATTTTTCCCTGAGGACTGTCGTCTGCCAGATTGGCCTAATACAGTCGCATTCAGTCTCTGTTGCCTTAAGTAAAGAATACGATATCCTTGCATGACACCAAGTCAACACATGAGGGCGACATTGCTATATTAGCCATGTCTCAAAGGTAGATCTACTAGGTAATTACTAAGGCAGCAGTAATTATCTGAAGGCTGTGGGACTACGCAGCATCAGCTGAGTAACTGGGTGCATCATACCTGCAAGTCATCACCACTCTACTAGTCATCCTGCCTTTGAGTTTCTCCACAGAAAGGATAAATTAAATGAAAATAGTAAAATAAAAGTAAAAAATACTGAGAATAAAAGTATTGTAGATTAGCATAAGTCAACTCTTCATCAATGATCTGTCACTTCACAGCTTTTACCAAAGTTGTGAATATGGACAAAAGTTTTCCCATAGGGTCTTGTGATAATGGACCAGCTACTTTAAGCATCATGTATGGAATTTGAAATGATATAATGCATATTATACTGACTACAAAACACACCTACTCTGAGCCCCTGCAGGCCCTTATAATTGCTATTGCTTTGATCTAGGCTGGCAAAATTAAAGCCTTGCAACATCGCACCTTGTCTATGCCTTTAAGAAGCCTAGGCCTGTTTTTAGAGCTCGCTGGTCATCATTAAAAATAGCAGAGGGGGTGTGAGAGAGTGCGATAGCTCCGGCAATGTGGTTACTGGCTTGAAACTGAGCCCCTGAACGTGTATATGTATAGAGCCCCCGTCCTGGAGTGTTGCTGCCTTCAAATGCCCCTCGTAAACTCCCCCTTCCGTCTCTCCGGGGTCCTAAGGGCTATGACCGGATGATGATGGGTGTTTTTTGTTTTGGTGTCACACAGGGACAGAATAAAGAAGAAAAATGTGCACCGGGCATGTGGGCTAAGTGATGTTCTCAACAATAGAAGCGTCATCAAGTGGCTGCTGTCTTGAGGAAATGTCTCAGCTTTCAGCATGTCCACTTTTCCTACACCCACTTCCTGTGAACACAAGAAGTGTTAAAAGTTTGAAAAATCATGCGAGGAATTAGAGGTTATCGATGTTTTTAGGTATCCCTGCAAAATCATACAAAAAAATAATTCACGGGCCCACAGTTGTTGTAGAACTCAAAAGTAGGCTATGTAAGGAAAATGTGTGATAACTTCGGGTTAACAAAGAGCGAAAATAGAGAGATACAATAATGATAATTATCTCAGCTACTTGGCTATTATAGAAAATTGTGATTTTTCTAGTTATATCTATCAGTTTAATAAGTCATTCACTTGCGCGACATTTATTAACCCATACATCCGACGGTGCTTGAAGGCATCATGATTGAGTACAAGCTTTCAACTTTTTTAGTCTTGACAGGTCCAAATCTGCTGCTGCGAGTCAGGTGGAGGTGACGCCGTCGCCCCATTCAACACGAGAACTTTACTGGACATTTTAATGAAAAAGTTATGTTACTTTAACAGCTGGTTACTTGGTGTTTGAAGAGTGACAGATAGGTCATTTAAAAGTTTATAGCGTAAAGCTACAGCGGACGACTTGTAAGGAACGAGTTTTGTCAGGAAACGCACAGGGCGCACATGGTACAGATGCTGCCAGTCACACTGCGGTAGTTTGACACACACTTGCGACAAATTTGCGAGTTGTGCGTCGACACAAAAACACAGGAAGAAGTCTAAAAACGGATGTGTGACAATGACCCATGCCGTGAGTACGGTCAGCAGTGGGGTTTCTGCTCTGTTGGGCTGCAGTTTGACATTTTAGCAACACATGCTTCCTGCTAGGGGCGTCTTTGGCGGCCACTGCTCTTTTTGGATTATTTGTTGCACTGTTGGACCAGTAGAGTAAAAAAGCGTGATTGGACAAGTATTGTGAAGACATGGGGACTCAGGGCACAGGACGGAAAAGAAATCCCAATAAGGAGAGGTCGACGGCCGAGGATGATGCCCTAAATCTCATAGCGAGAGAGGTAAGTGGAGAACAGAAAGAACTGTTGATTTACTCTTTATTGACTGATTCACTGACAAAACCCACAGGAGTCCGTGAGCTCCTGAATGGGCTCTCCTCCTCATCTTCATCCTCTCAGGAGAAAATACCGCCTGTAACGCCCCCTACCTGCTAAGATGTGGCCCCAAAGTCCACATGTTGTATCAGATTTAGACAGAAATGGCTTCTGGAAGGCTGATCCCCATACTTTTGTTGAGATCAATAGCTGGTATTCACAATCTTTAAAATGTTCAATTTTCCATTTTTACATACCAAAAAAAAAAAAAAAAAAAAAAAAAAAAAAAAAAAACATGTATTCATAAATATATCATTTCAGTTTTGGAAACAATTTTTAACCACCATGACATAAAATTCTCCATTTTCAGCCCAGACTGTTTAAATTTAATTTTAGGGTTAGCAGCTCTGTAAAGAAAGGAAACACACCACACCTTTTCAATGGCAGTGAATATCTGGGATATGTTACCATCTTTACATGAATGATTAATTTACAAAAGATATGAGTGAATAATGAATTGTGGGAAAAAAAAAAAAAAAAAAAAAAAAAAAAAACAGTGGCCAGCAGGTATTTAACCAAAGACTGCCCAGTATCTATCATTGTCTTGGAAAACTGGTATTCTTCTCTAATCTGTCACATTTATTATCATAATCTTCAAGACAATATTGCAAAACTGGCATAACATAAGTGTATTCTATTCATTGAACTTTGTGATTAATTGGATTCTGATTAAATATTTCTTACTGCTGCAGGCTCCATGGAAAACCGAGTGATGTCAACTCTTGGTTTCTGGCCCACTGCTAACAGAAATAGTTTAATGTATCAACCAATCAGTCTTTCATGTGCTAACCTGCATGATAGCCTTTATTACAGCTCAACAGTGCAGGATTGGAGTTGGCAGCAGGCGCAGGCAGTTGCCTCTGACAGGTGCTGAAGTCGTGTTGTGACTAGTTCAATGGAACCAGCACCCGTCCTAATCTCTTTATGTTGGGTCCTGCAATGTTTGATTTCCCAACAATCCCCAATTCCTATAATTAAACACTATTATGATGAGCCTGGTGGAGGGTAAATGGATGTTTTGCAGTAAGAATAATGTCTAGTGTTTCTGTAGATCCCTGGTTACCCGACTTGAGATGTGATGCCATGGACTTTGAAATGATAAGGTTTTAGAGTGTTCCTCTTATCTTCTGTGTGAGGTGTGACCTCGCTGACATCTGCTCCTGTAAGAGTGATGTCTTGCATGACGTTCAACCCTCCCAAGAGATGGTGTTGAATCTGTTGCTTATCTTAAAGGGTGAAATCATCTGTGTTTGTGAAAAGTTAAGCTGTTAAAGTGAGATGGCATGTTTTTCCAGTGCAAACAGAAGATGTTGGGTGGAGATTGTTGGTCAGCAGAGAAGCAAAATCAAAAATCACCAAGGTGCACTTTGATGACAAAACATGAGAAAGCCTTTACTGAATGGGCTACATACCTATATATGTGCATGTAGACGTGAAGCGCATTCATTTATGGCTTTTGGATGCTTTGGTAAGAAAATGTGCCATGGTGATTTTTGTTTTTGGCTTCTTTCATCAAAAACAAGCCAACCTCTCTTGTTTGCTTGAGATATGCTCTTGGAACCAAGGAGCAGCTTTCTGGACACCAAGAAAAGTATTTGACTTCCCGAACTTGGATTTTCAGTTTATTCTGCTTGCTAAATTGTGGGTACAACTAGTTTGAGTGTGGTGAGGATGCACAGGAAGCTGAACTTAACCATCATAGTCATTGCGCTACATCACACCAGCAGTGAAAAGGAGGAAGTTTGGTCTGTGCAACCCTAACCCGGATGTTTAATAGAATTTGCATATCACATTTCACACATACACACACACACAGTGGCTGTCTTTTAGCTACTAGCTGTGAACAGGCTCTCTACCACTGCCACAGTCTGCAGAGGTTGGCTATTTAAATATTATCTACTTTCAAGTGCTTAGATGACTATTTGCACTCCAGTAGCTGGCCTGAGGTTGCACATTCCTGGAGCTGGTCATTGTTCCTTGCTATAGTCTATTTGCACCGGTTGGAATGTTCCCTGGATAATGTTTGCAGAGATAACTTTGACAGATAATCATTTCGTAACTGTCCAGCAGTAGTAGATACACAGTCTCTTTTAAAGAAGTTTTCCTCTGAGGGCTGAGTCCTTTGGTCTGTTTGCAGTTTGGTGCAACTTGTCAACAATAAAACCTTTTTTCATGGTTGGTTTGCTGCTTAATCTGAGAAGCAAAGAGAAATCCTGTGCCTTTAAGTGGCGGCGGGGTCAAGTCCCTCACTGGCAGTCCTCTGACAGGATGGTATGTCAGCCCTGATGAGCTGGCCCATTCTGCAAAAGAGTTTTAAAAATAGACGGTCCTGAAAGATCAGCTGTTACTGCACCCTGATTTCAGACTGGACCCATGGGTGGGGGATGGGGACGGGGGGATGGATTATTGCTCGCTCACCGGCCATCCTGCCAACTTGAAAAAGTAGAAATGGCAAGGTGCTGGATAATTGGCAGATTTAATTGGTGTAGTTATGACAAGTTTAATATAAAGGGTTGGGGATGCTGGCATTTTGAGCTGCTGAGGAGGTGGTCCATCACTATCATGTTGCTGGGCACTTCTTTACTCCCCCAGTATTGCAGAGTTCAGGGAAACTGTCAGTAGTGACTTAGCTGGGACCAAATGGAAGAAGACCACACACTAGGAAAGAATTTCAGCACTGCAATCTAGAGAGCTTGTAATTCTGTACTTTTGGGAGTTGTTTCATACTTCTGCCAAACATTTTGAATCTTGTTATAAACATCAATGTGTAGTACATGTGTAGTTCTTGAGCGTCACTTGTCCTAATAAGATAGGAATGTGAGAAGTCTGGCAAGGATGTGATCGCAGTTAAGTAGATCATAGCGTAATAAGATTCATTGTAGAGCGTATGAATCAGAATGGTGTCGACAAGTGTAAATTATTTACTAGTCTACCTGTTAAGCCACTTCAGAACCAGTGCCTTGACTTGGATGGAGAAAAACATGTCTTCCCCAAGAGCGAGTTTATCTGACCTCTTGACGCCATGACAGAATGTATTCACCAACCTAACTGTTGCATTATTGATATAGTCCCATTGTGTAGAATCATGTTTTCTCTTTGTGATAGCTGCAGGCAGTAAAAGGAGATTACAGTCAATTCAGAATAATGTCACAGAGAGTTTAGCATGCTGTACAACATATGAAGTTGTCATTTTAGGCGATGTGATACAGTTTAAATATACTATACTGTACATTGATGTCAAACCAAATACACACCGTCTGAGTGAACCACAGCTGAATTATTTCTCCTTGATACAAAACTGAAGCGGTTACAAATTTGCATAAAGTTGTGTATGGTTTAACGGACGTATGAACAAGAAAAGCAGGTGTGT
This sequence comes from Myripristis murdjan, assembly GCF_902150065.1. Taxonomy (NCBI): domain Eukaryota; kingdom Metazoa; phylum Chordata; class Actinopteri; order Holocentriformes; family Holocentridae; genus Myripristis; species Myripristis murdjan. The sequence continues at coordinate 8,701,841 of NC_044000.1, forward strand.
TTACGCACACTGTCTCTTTCAGCAAGCATTTACATCTTAAAACTTCGCGTGAGAAATTTGTCTTTTGTCTTTGTCTCTGCCCCGCTTATGCAGATGAGAAAATACACAAGAATATCAAAATATGTCATGCTGCAGGTTGAATGCTCATATTATACAAGGCAATTAATGAAGTTTTTTTCTCTGTTTCCATGATCAAAGACACTCTGTTAACTCTTTGGCAGTAAAGAACTTTAACCATAAACCATAAATCTGTACAAATATCCAAAAACATTTTGGTCCTCATGCAGAGAAGTGTAGAGTGTAGAGTGAATTAACACGATTAATAGCACAAGCTTTAACCTCATATTCTTCTGTTGAACAGATTATTTGGAGGATAATCTCGTTGTTTCATCTGGCTTCAATTTAATTTAGGTTGTGGACAATTGGGCGACATTAGTCCAGCTGAGGTGTTTGAAAGCAAAGCATCCTGTTGACAGATTGCAAGGCTGCTGCTGTGAATCTAACAGCTGAATCCATTTCTAGGGATTGAGCGATTAATATGGGTAGAGAGATTTGGCTCATGATGTCACTAGATAAAAGAGTATAAATAACATCTGTGGGGGCAATTGCTATGTGAGTTCATAGTTTATGCCTGAGTTTTCCTGTTGCTCTGACGTCAAGTGTGTTGTTTGTCAAAATGGGTAAGAGGAGCTTTTTGTATCATGTTCTCAAAGATACTGTGAACATCTCCTGGTTAAAATAACCCATATTAACTGGGTTTATGCCCGTCCATGTGCCCTGATCCTGACATGTGCAAAGAATTGTGAAGCTGTTTTGATGAACACACATTCAGTAGGGAGCAGGTTGTTGTGTGTTGACACTGGAGCTGGACTTGGAGCTGGTATTAATCCATGGTCTTGTTTGTCAAACATTCAGATATGACATTCACCCTGGTGAGCTGGCCAACTGCTACTGTTAGCATTCAAATGATTTACCAAGCAGCTGATCATGAAGCTCAACCTTTGAGCATTCAAGAGTAGAATATGGTGAAAATTCTCCTGTAGGGGTATTACTTTGTAGTGTTTCAGTCCTTCACTAGCTATGCTCGGGCTTCCTCTGAATGTGCAAATGTTGACAATTATCTGTTATTATCATCCATATGATAAGTACCATTTGCTAGATATTTTAATCTAATGTTGTTTACAGTGGCATGGGTGCATACAGTTTTATTAGAAGTTTTGCAATTGTGCTGCAAATTTTCTAGCATCCACATCTGTTGCCATCAAGGTCCAGTGCAGAATTGTATGTGTGTGCAGGAAATGGTTAAATGTAAGACAGCTGGAGTCAAAGAGAAAAACCTGGAAAAAAATTCTTTTGGTTTTGGGTGTAGCTCAATTTAGTAAGTTTTAAGTAAAAGGGAATAGTTTGACAGATATAGACAGAACATATAGGCCATGTTTTCCACGAGACAGATGGTTAACTAGTTAGAATGAATATGTGACATCACAGTTTGGTATCAATTATTTTAATAATGATGACAGCCCAGGAATTTGGCCTGACAGTCATTTAGTCAGAAGCAATATGTATTGAACCAAAAAATCAGCCCCAGCGTAATGTATCAGTATATTTCCAGTTGAGCGTGCTGGAGAGTATACACTTGGCCTGTAAAAGTTGTTATATTTAACTTGACAGTGTTCTTGCTGAATATGGGCAAGTTATTGAAGTTTCATTCCAACATGAGATGCATGCCATTTGAATAATGTAATGCTTACTCTTATCCAATGAGTGACAGAGAACATTTAAAAAGTTCTTAAAATTGTTTTGTCAAATTCAAGGTGTAGAAGCTGTTAACCGTGGGTCTTTTATATTTTATTATGAATAAACATATATCCTAGTAAAACTGTAAGAAAAAAATCTTTACATTATAACTCATGACTGTTATGCTTGGGATTAGAAGTCTCCAGTTTGTCGTTTGAATTTGATCCAAATCTCATCACAGTGACCCTCTTTTCTCTTTTTGGCTGTGCTGTGATACATTTTATAATGTAAAGTGTGTTCTCTATTGAACATTTGTGGTCACCCACAGTCAGAGACTAGAGATGAGGTGCCCTTAACAAATGCACCCATTCTGGTTTGGGACACACATCACCAGTGTACTGTGAAAATAAAATGGATGTAAAATTCACACATCAGCCATCACCCATTTATTGCCAGTGATGCAAGTTGACTGTATATCACAAATGAAAGTGGTTCAGAAAAGTTAATTTCTGTCAGTTGCATTCATCTGGACTCATTCAGTCCATGTCGGTCAATAAAGTAGGATAGGAGGACAGCCGGGCTCCACTGATAACTTTCAGGACACTGTTCAGCGCCTGCAGGGGTTTGAGGTTGAAAATCTTTACAAGTTGTTGGTGTCTTAAACAGAGTCATGGTGTGTCTGTGCGGCTCTGTGCACCAGCAGTCAGTGGCTCCTCAGAATTTTGCTGATAGTCTGTTTTGTCTGTGTGAGTTTGAGGAAACAATGTAAGCTGGGGATTAAATTGCAGGTTGGCGTTAGGTGACAGTCAGAAGCTCAGTGAAGCGTTGAGGAGAATCAAGTGTTTAAAGAGGATTAGTCTGGGGCTCGACAGTGAGGAAGGGGAAGTCCACCGCACCACTCCCCTTTCAGTCTCACTCTGTCATCTAGGGAAAGAGCTAGAAAGCCACCTTGCAGTCACAGTCATGTTAATCTTTAATGCAGGGGACAAGCAAGACACACAGTCCAGTCATGGCCAGTGGTAAAAATATGCACCCTCACACATTGTATTTATACTGTTTTCTGTCTGTTTTCCTTTCCACACTAACTGTAAACACTTGATTTGCTATATACACATATCAGCATAATGCTTCTGAAGTGCCCAGCGTTTGCAAATTCATTTAGCTCAGTCAGGTAGACCGGAGTTTGGCTGAAACACGTTGATATTTTCCAGCCAACACCCATTACACCCTCAAGTACAAACATTAATAATCTAAACAAACTGTCTTGTATTTCCTGATATGTGTGTATACACAAACCATTGGCTTCAGTTTGCCTGGTCTGCCCTGATGCTTTAACAAGGCAAGTCTCCTTAAAAGGAAGTGCAGGCCCTGTGTGTGTTGGCTTCCTCTTGATGACATCATCACACGCATGGCCCGTGCAGATTGTTATCACAAACTCCTTCCTGTTTATTCACCACTGTTGCACTCTTTCCAATGCCTGGGGAACAGTGCTGGGTGGATGTTGGCGGGGATTTGGTAGGACCAGCACACCAGGTGCTGGTACAGAAAGACATAGGTCGATAACACTCCCAGCAGCAGGGAACAAAGGAAAACAGATAGTCAGTTATTCAAGATGTGATTATTATGATTCAGGATTTTCAAGATATTCCCATGTTTTGCCAGTCATACCCAAAGGTTGCCCCACTTTACGTATCACTGCCCACTCAGAGATGAGACACCAAAGAATCAGTGATTAGTGCTTCTCAATTTTTGCCACTATTTGAACATTTTGAGAAGTTCACCTCCCTCCCCCGCAGCTCTCAAAGGGGAGGGGGGCATTTCAGCGGCATGTCCCGCTGGCTGAAACACTGCTTTAGATGGGAGTGCAGGTTCCTCGCTCTTCACTGCAAGCCAAGACATGTCAAGAGACGCAACATGTAGATGGTGTCAGATCCCTGAATGTTACCTGTATTTTTGGAATAGAGATTTGAATATGCAAGTGGGTTACCTCAGTTCAGTTAGAAAAACAGCAAGTTGCAGTTGCAGTTCACCACCCAAAGGTCCATGAAACCTGTAGGGGGTGCTGTGCCATGCCTTGCTATCACAATGTCCAAGGTCACATACTCGGGTTGCCTTGGTGATAAGCCCATTTTTTTAATGAATGGAATGCATTTCCTTGTCTTGTTGAGCTGATTGGTCCAAATGAGTGCACCCCTCTGTTCAGTTTAACAAAAGTGGTACAAATTCTGCACTATTAAATTGCAAAGGGCTTTTAATGCTCCCATTGAGATGCCATTTGTCTTAAATAAGGCTTTATATGACTTTTTCAATTTAAATTAAATAATTTTTTTTTTTTTTGCATTTTACCAGTTATTACTTGGCATTCCAAATCACATCATCTCCTCACTTAGGACCAATACCACATCTGTAACTAAAAGCTTATCGTAAGACGCACACACGCACAAAAGCTGTCATGATGTAACAACCTGACTTTTTCATTTTTGTCCACTTCATGGTCGTATCCGTTCCTCCCAACATTACCACGTTTAGATTACTTTACTTCTCTGTATTGTGAGACTGGAAATCCTATCTTGGATCTATTGTGAACCACTTTGTAAGCTTTGTGCTAAAGCACTGTATAATCAAAGTTTATTACGATTAGTTATTTTGGATCTCCTCAGTTGCCAGCAGTAGACAGCAGAAGTTGTATTGGTGTGAATGTTGTGATTATATGAATGAGAAGGAGTGTGTATGTCCAGCAAACATTCCCTCATGAATATGTAAAGGTAAAAGAATCTGATGTGAGAGCAGCATTAACACAGAAACTCACAGAAATGCCTTCCTATAATGAAGCTCCTGTTATTCACTGCTCTCAGGGCCACATTGTGTAATTTCCTGTGAGGTACAGTATTGCCTACCCCTGTAATGGAGCAGTGCTGTGGTAATAAGAGTTTCAACACAAACTGTGGCAGCAAGCAGCTCCATATTACTTCCACAAGATGAAACATGGAGGATCCTACAATACATAACGTGCTTGAAACATCAAGGTACCTGTAGTAGCTGTGGTATTAACTGTTGTTAATACCACAGCTACAGGACAACATGCCAGTGCCATGTTTGTTGAATGGCATTTGACTTTTCGCTGTTTCTATAATTAGGTACCCTGATTGAACAATGAATGTGCTGGTAGTGCAGATAGAGCACTGTGTTGACACTGAGCACTTACATGGTTTGATCTTTTTAAAGTTCAAGGAAAAAGTGACTTTTCCCACCTAGTTTTGCAACTTTCATAGCTTTGCTTTAATGTTAAAACCCAGCTGCTTTCCTTGTGGTATATTTAGAAACGTCTGAAGCATACTATTTATTTTACTCCTGGCCTGAAGTGGCCTGCACATTTGCTAACCAGTGTGTTTGAGGTGCTGAGACCTCTACAGCTGTTCTGCATGGTTGCGGTACAGCCTGAGGTTCACTTACATTGCTGTGTCAGCAGAGGTAGTGAAGAGGACGGTGGTTAGTAAAAGGCACAATGATTCCTTCACATTATCACTGTGTTGTGTGCATGTTAGGTTATTCTCTACATTTTTAACAAGCTCCAAAAGCTAGAAAGAAACTGCTCTTTCACCTGTCTAAATCCAGCATGAGTTTGCTGCAGTTCAAAGCCTTTATACATGAACATGCTAGCCACACAGCGCTTGGAAAGCACCGTAGTGCACAAAATATTGCACAGGCAAGACAAGTTCATTTACAATTAGGTGGGTTGACAACCACAACAACAGCACTAATTAGCTCAATGCCAAACATATAATTGAATTAACACCTTTTATTACTGTGACAAAAAGAAAACCTGAGCATTATAGGCAACTTACAAATGGCACTTGGGGATATTTTTTTTTTGTTTTGTTTTTTTACCCAGACCTCATTATCCAGAAGTCATGTAAGTCTTTCTCACTGCTGCTTATGAGGTTTTTTGAACTGTTACTCTTTGTGTGAACCGATTTGGTCGCTATCAGTGGGAATGGATTGAATGCTGCTGTCTGTTACAGCCCCACTTTGTGATTTAGACTAATAAGACGGGTGCATTTTCATATAAATCTTGCCTGTAGTGCAGCTGTAAAACCAAACAAAGCAGGATTTATGTAGATCTACTATACTATAACACTGTACTCCAGATGGTATGTTTAATTTTTTCAGGGTGGTTGTCTTACATTGAATCATTTCTGTAAGAAATTTTTAAGGGTGTGAAAACAAGGACTTCATTCACACAGTCCTGCTGCTTTTCTGGAAATGACGCTGGCCGTTTCCTTGACTCATGTCTGTGGGTATAGAATAAGCTGAGACTTGGCGATTGCTATGGCTGTATAACTTTTTACCAGCCACTCCCTGTTGGGCAATATCAGCAAGGTTTTTTACATTTTGCAAAGGGAGCACTTGTTATTTTTTGTAGTTGCTCAGCTAGTCATTATCACCATCAGAGGCCTTGATTGGATAATAATGACAAGCTTGCAGCGTTTTTTTACAAGTGCGTGAATCCACTTTATGGTTTCACCTCGTTTCAAGAGCAGTCTAACATCCACTTGGTCAGAAATCAGAGTTATTTCTGTATCCTCTCTTTGTCCAGTCTGTCAGCACTCACAGCCATTAAAATACCCGGCCATTTTGGTGGTTGAAGACTGGCATTCAGGGCGTGGGAATTCAGCTCTCTAGAGGCTGAAGCAGACCAGACTGGCATGTAGCTCTGGTGGCACTGGAAACCCAGATAAAGACTCAAAGGCCTCAGAGACTTGTCAGCCGAGAGAACAGATCTGGTTGACAGGAGTCACAGGGGAATTGCTGTGACATACAGTACGTAGCACATACACACACATACACACACACACACACACACACACTATAGGGCTCACAGTCACAATGAATCGGCTTTTTCAGAGCATTCGACTTCCTTAGTGTGATGTATTTCCTGTTGAAACAGAGTCGTGGGGTGGGATATAACATGACTAGGGTCATTTAAAAATGTAAACCCATGGGATATAAGTTAGGGAGAGAGCCACAGTTTTATTTAAGGGGAAGGGCAAAGAGGCGGGATTGCTCCAAAATCTTTGGTATTATTGGCTGGAATTTTCATGCCCGCCTCCTGATACAGTAAAACTGTATGACACACAGTTTTCCAGGAATTAAAAGCAATGTTTTTGTGAAGCTGTAGAAAACTGGCAAAGATAACATGGAAATTCAGCTTACAAGATATAATATTTATTTTTCCATTTCATTGTGACTGTAAATATATTCAGTCCTGATAAGGTTTCAGTTGAAAGTTACAGGGAGCAGATTTTTCCTACTGGACATAATAATGTAAAATTTCTGCCACCTTGACCTTAAATGCTAGAACAATAAACCCCCTCACCTATGTCACTAAATGCCATTTTTGAACATTTAAGAAATTTATAAGGTCATTACAAAGTGCTAAATTTGTTTCAGCATCCAGCTTTTGCAATGAACTAGCTCATTTGCTCTCAGGAGGAAAGTCACACCGTTGAAATTGTGCTGAATTAGAGCAGTTTTGATAGAACCCGAGTCCATGTAGGTCATTATAAATAGCCATACAGGAGGCGGAAGAAGTCGGATGTGTGATTCTGTCTTTTGGCCTAGATAGGCAGTGCATCTTCCCGACGAGAGGCAGGTACAGCCTCACAGGGTCATGATGTGTGGGAACGCAGACGATCCGGGCTTCCACATGCTTACAGTGACCGACATCATGGTGTATTTTGACAACTGCAAGAAGGTACATTTTTTTCTTCAGGAGAATTGGTTTTATTATATGTTTTTATATTTTATATGAGACTTATGAAGTTACTGAGGTATAATATTTGTATGGCAGAACTGTGGCAGATTGTACTGAAAAGAAACCTTAGTGTTTGGTTTAAGCTGTTTAGTATACCAGGTGGGTGGAGTTTCCTGCATCAGGGCAGCTTAGGCGGTGTCTGGTAAGTCATCAATCACAATAAAATGTTAAAATCCACTTTGACCGTTTTTGCTGTGACTGCCTAAGCTTTCCGACACTTGTTGTTGGCTGAATAACCTCTATTTGTCAAAACCCATCCATCTTATGCTATCCAAAGTTTAAAACAATTGTCCCGTGTTTCTGCACAGTGCATCTTGTAGATGATTGAATAATGGCATAGGTGTACAGATTAGTGCAATTGACACAAACCCACCTACTAAATGATGACAGTGGCTGTTTTAAATCTAACATTCCCTTGGATCAGTATTAGCAATTCTCAGCTGAGTAACCTCTTGTCTTGAGCCAGCTCAGTGATGCTGATCACTGTTCGTAGGCTAATGTTATATGCAGTCACCGTGTTTCATATTTTAAAATAGCCTTGAGTTGAACGCCTTGTGGTTTCACAAGTTGCCCTGAATAAGTGAGTGAGGGTTCGGGTGAGGTTACACAGCAACCCAGCCCAGTGAAAAAGAAAGCAGTAATGTAGTCGATCAAATGACACACACCTCCCAGTTGCTTTTTTTTTTTTTTTTTTTTTTTTTTTTTTAAATAAGGGGTGGCCAAACCTGGGTGGCATTGATATTACTGATATCGATGCAGTACTGCAGATACTTTACAAAAGAGGCGTCAGGAACAAAAACCCTGTGTGTGATACAGATAAGACAGGAAAAACATTTTCCTATTACACTAAATCAACTGTGACTTAGCTAATGGCCAGTTTTTATACTGTGCAGGCTTTATGGCTCTTTGACACTCATGCTGGACTTCTGTTTCTTTTTCTGCACTTTCTTATGTACTCTTGTTATATGTATTCAACAAACGAGATTGACTCTAGCATGTGCTGTGTTAGATTGGTTCTTTGTCCTCATTAGATATTATTCCACTCTAAAGTGATTTGTTATCCACCAGGCGGTGTACCAGGCGAGGTTTGACCCAGTTCCATACTCCTTTGCCAGGATGTGTCAGGGCCCAAGTGGCATTAGTTTAGTCAGGAATAAATGCTCTCTCAGATTAAAGAGTCACTTTACTTGATCCAAAGACACTGACTGCAGTGGGAACCTAACAGCATGCTAACTGTATTTCATTCTGGTTTTCAGAGGCATTTGCCTGAGACTGAGGATGATTACTATTACCAATTGTTTATTATTGTTATTTCTTTATTTGTTTACAAATATCTATTTATTTGTTCTTATGAAGATAAGTCATAACATTAACTCCAGCTGAAATCTGTTTTAAAGTTCTTTTGAATTTTTATATTTTGCCAAATTAAGATGAAATCAAGAACAAATTATGTACTACTATTAGGCTTCTTGGTGCCCCAAATCGACCTTTTTGCAGCTGCGTTAACTCTATTTACAGTATTGCTAGTGTATTGCTACAGTCTTAATCTTCTGTTGGCTGTACTGTATGCTATTTTAATGTTGGCTGGCAGCAGTTCATTGTGGCAGAATAAATAAAGAATAGATACTGGCATAGCATGGCTGGCATAGAGCATGGTCGACTAGTAATAGATGAATCTGACACCTGAGTCAAGTGCTACTTGGCAACAATTTTCAAAGTTTATTTTGCCCTGCTTGCAGTGCCAGATGGGTGGGGTTTACTTCATCAGGGCAATATAGAGCGAGTCAAGTAAGTTATCATTCACAGAAAAGTATATTATGGCATTGGGATGCTTTCCTGTGATTGTTTACATGTCGCTGGCACTTATTGTGTTGTACTGTTATGTGGTAAACCCCGCCCATCTGTCATCAGAGGAAGCCAAAGCAAACCATTGAAAGCATCCACAATTTTTTTTTCACCCCAGTCTGACTGACATCCATTAAGATGTCTGTGGAATTTCTATTTTTGCAGCTGCCTGTGCTTTTAATTCAGTCAATAGCTGGTCTTGCTTTTTTGATGCAAACCAGTGACAGATGATAAGCTCTCAGACTCATAGCCCTTAACCTCTGAGCTTGTTAATGTCACTGGATGGAGCGCTTCAGTTCCCTCCAAGCAAAGTCCGCTTGTCTAATGGAGGTTTTCAAGTGCTGCGTTTTTGTTGCTGGAGGCTAAAACAGTGATGTCATGTTACTCTCCTGACACGGCAAGTTACTCAGCCCATGGGTAACAGAAAAAAGGGTTGTAAATAAAAGAAACTCAATGTTCCCATACAGCCCGACACAAAGTTGTGTTTGAATAGGGCACTCTGTCCTTAAGCACATGGGCACAAACATTAAGAATCCCAAGGACAAATGGCGATCATCGACTTAGAGGAAATGCCATTTAAGTAATCAGCGAATGAGCCAAAGCAACAGCAATCACTGAGGGTTTTTCCTGGAATGGCTCCCGCACCACAAAGACTATTGTTTCCAAGGATTTTTTTTTTTTTTCTAGAACATTTTTTCCGTATCGTGTATATGAAGAATGCATTATTGATATCATTTATTTAATTTTGATCATTTACTTTACAGAGTTTGCTGCACTTTAAACATTTATTTTCAGGCCAAGTTCTGCTACACATTCATACATGTTCTCAACCAGAACCTGTCTAATTGGTGGTGAGGTTAGTCAGGTGCCTTGCTCAAGGGTATTTGTTGTGGGAATGGGCACCATTTTGCATTCATTTTCTCTGCTGAGATTTCTGAGTTTTTGCAAACATTGCACACTTGCACTGCAACTATCACTTGAATCTCAGTGGGCAGACCTCCCCTCTATGAGCCCGTGCTGAGACTTCATCACAGAACATAGTGAATCTTCTGAGTGTAAAACAAAGGATGAAAACGAGGATAACTTGATACTTGACCCAGATCAATGAATAGTGAACTCCGATAGAGAATGTGTTTCTGGTCTGACAAATCACCTTAGAGCACAGAGAAACAATTAATCATCCGGCCATATACTTGAATTTCTTACAAGAGGCAGATTTGAGTGATTTTTTTCCTTTGGCAAGAATTTCCAAAATAGTACATTTTTCAAGATCAAAGAATCACAGAGCCAAGAGAGTGATGAATAGAGAGGTTGGGATGCTGAATCTTTCTAAAGTGTGTGGCTTGTGTTACTTTGGTGACTGTGACTAGACAGGCTTTACTTTTCCTTTTTTTCCCAAGTCAAATGAGGCAAATGCAGCTATCTAGCGATAAGGCCCCCTTTTAAAGCCATGTGAGCAGGGTTTAAGTAAGAGAGATAAAGCTTTGTGCGTGAGTGTGTGTGTGTGCATACGTGTATGCCCTTTGTGCAGGCTTGTGTTTGAGAAAAAGATTGTTTCTTTGTCTGTTTCCTGTTACTGGGTCATGGTGTCTGACATTGGGAAAATGCATTAGTGTGACTATAGGAGGGATTACAGCTCTGCCTCCATAGAGCAGTGACCCCGCCTAGAGGCGAGAGGCCATATTCTGTCTACTGCAGAGTCAGAGGAAGGAAGTGCTTACACACACTCTGACTCACACACACATACTGACACACACTCAGAGAGATCCTTTTAAGGAAAAGGCCCTGCTCTTGCTGGCTTGCTGAGAGGAGCAAAGGCAGGCAATAACTTCATACACAAAAATATAAATACATATGCACACTTGGACACTGTTTTGACTGCATGCATGGACGAGTCTCAAGGTTTTCACAAGTTTGCAGACGCATAAATACACTGTGCCATATCTATTAATAGTCTGAAGCACACTTGATACTCTGTGAGCTAAGACATGACTACAGCACTATTGATCCATGTAGCAAAACAGTATTCATAGTGTAGCACCTCTCTGTTAATGTTTATTTTTGATTGATTAAGAAATTTTTCGGTGTAAGAGGCAAATGGTTTTAAAATAAGCAATGTGATTCCAAAGTTACACATTTTAAACTAGAAAAAAACAGCTAGTAGAGCACGTCTCTGCCAACACTATGCAACTGTCAAGAATCGCCATTTCCACGTGTTATATTCACCAAAAGTTAATCATGCCCAATGCTACACTCACAGTGACTACCCTCTCCATGAAGTTTCATGATTGTTGCCATGAATCCTTTCAAAAGTTTCATGCATTGTTATATCAAGCAACACCAACTGCCACGCCTCACTTTGGCCAATCAGTGTGAAAAATTAATCACTTTTTTAGATATCCTGCTAATAAACAAACCAAGAGACAAAAAGACAAAAGAACAGGGCAAAAACATAAGCAGAATAAAATTTTTGAGTGTACACTGGTACAACTCTGTTGTCTTGCACCATTCAAACAACTGGCACGTTCATCCCTGCTATTTTGACAACTAACAAAACTTGGTGGTGCATTTAATCCCCAACCATGACTTGCATCTGAATTGTTCAAACACAAGGAACAGGAATTGTGGTCACATGAATATTCTCCCTTTATGTTTGTGTAGTTGTGTGCCACTCAAGTTCAATTAAAACCACCACTCTCTCACTCGTCCATTTTATTTTCTCTTTTCTGTTTCCCTCTGTCTGTTCTTCAGGCCGAGGCCAGGTTGGCAGCGAAGAGGGCAGCCAGGGCAGAGGCCAGAGAGATCCGCATGAAGGAGCTGGAGAGACAACAGAAAGAGGTAAAACTTGATGCTTTTGTTTGATTTGGCTTCAGATACACTCACAGATTTAAAGCAGTGATACAAAAAGCAACTTTATGGGTAATTCTGAAGGACAACACTTCTTGACTTTGTTGCCTTGACATTTGTCGGCTCAATGACAAAGGAACACCTGGGTGGCAGGAAACATTTTGAGATGGAGGCTTCCTGAACTGGGCCTCTATGCCACATCTAAACTCAATAATTTAACATATTTAGTACATATTGGTAACATATTTGAACTTCAGCACTATTCCATTCTCCTTTATCAGATATCAGGTAGCTTATAATGCATCATCCAAAGTAACAAGGGGATTTCAGCAGTCACAAGGGTACTCTGTTGGCAGTTAGGAACAAAGGCATTTCCTGTCAACATTGCTTTACATTCTTCAGCTGGGACTCTTTCATCCTGTGCTGGGTCATGGGTCAGAGGTGTAAACAGTGTGCTGTAACCACCATGGCACAAAGGAGCACAATACTGGGGATTTTCTAACAGTCATATTATAGTCTCTATAGAGTGCAAAGAAAGTTTCAGACTTGAAAGAAGCAAATTATGACTTGATGGCAACAATAATAGTGAAACAACACTTCACAGTAGTCTGTAAAAAATGTAGTTGTAGGACTATAGTTCACTTTCATTACAAGTGCTAACCTGATCATCTGGTTATTAGTGATGTGTTGCTCAAAGCGTGCCCTGTGACCTCCTAACTAACCGTACATTATGACAGCAGAGTGTCGATGTTTTAAGCTCCCTGCTATGTTGGGAAGACATTATGGGGTTAGCGAGGTAACGTTAGGTTTAACCTGGAGTTTCCCATGTCACAAAGGTGGCTCACTCTAAAGCGGCATGGAGCACCAGCTGGCTTCAGGCTGGCTTTGTGTAATGCAATTTTTAGCAACAGACCTTTTTCCTAGCAGTTGTTTACACATGAAATAGCAGGTAAACACAGGTGTTATTAATGGCATTGATTAAGGTATCATTTGGGTGTAAGTGATGCTGTGTTCAAAACAATTCAGAAGTTGAAACTTTAACCCGCTGATTTACAGCCGTCGACATCATTGTGTTCATGCTGCAGGTTAATGTTGGGGAAAAGGAAGGAAGGAAGGAAGTTTGTCACCAGCGTTTAAAAACCTACGTTAGCTCATTGTGACCACACTGCACTACACAATGTGGTACTACCAGCTAGTAGCTAGTCACAATGAGGCTAGTACAAGACCCAGGAGAGATGGTAAAATAGCTGTACTTCAGTACAAAACAAATTGTGTGTTAAAATATCAACAAATACTTTTAAATAACAGTACCATTCTCACCCTTAACAGTGAAGGCCACCATATTTGATGTTGTCACTGATGTAAAGTTGAATAAATTAGAGCTCTGAAATGACACCTTATATTTCTGGGTTTGATGCTGTACAAATCATTTTTAACAACTTGGAGTTTGTTTTTTTCTGAGATGTAAGTTGTCTGAATGCAATAATTGCTGGAATGCTGGAAACAATCTGATCCGCTCAAACAACTGCTTGGAAAAAGGTCAGTTGCTCAAAAATTGCATCACACAAAGCAAACCTGAAGCCAGCTGGTGATCCACCCCGCTTAAATGGACCAGAACCTTAATTAATGTCATTGGTAACACCTGTGTTTACCTGCTGTTTCATGTTGAAATGACTGTGAAAAAGTCTTCCCCTGATAGGCTGTAAATGAAGCTTTTCTTTGTCAAAAGACTCATTCTGATGTCCCAAATGATGATGCAAACCCAGTTACTCATTTTCATTCAGTGCTCCTACTATGAGGTTTGAATTTGGGTTTATTTCTATTCTTTCTCACAGTTTACAACTAAATATATGCATCTCATGTTTTATTGTTGTCATCTAAGAGGAGGTTGGATTCTAGTTTTCAGAACTCTCCATGTTTGTTCTTAGCTATGCTGCTGTTAATATGTGCTTGCAGCATATGATGTCCAAAAAGCATCACATAGTCGAAAAAACACTTTGAAAAAGATCAAACTAAGTCAAATGTGTACAAATGTGAATTGCACTGCTCATTAAAACACATTTGAGTGACTTCTATGTTATTCAAGTGACTTGTATATGAAGAGTGAATATGAGTGCAGCTACACACATGGACATTTTTTGTAGTGTGGCTTCCCACTGTGAGGTTTAGTACACATTCTGGCAAGCCAATGAGTGGTAAGTCCTCAAAGAGGCTCACTAATTACTCTTTCAAGAAGGGGTTGGGCCTTTTCCAGTGAATCTCAGGCCAAATGAGGAATTTCCTCCAAGAGGTTTATAAATGGGAAAATGTCCAGGTCGTACTTTAGTTTGAAGTGTTCAGTTTCTGAAGAGCCAAAACCATGGCATACTTTTGTGATGACTTCTGTATCAGTTTGCCTTTATTGCCCATTTTATTCAAACAAATTCAATTCATTTCTTTTTTATTTTACATGTTTTTTTTTTTTTTTTTTTTTTTTACTGGTCCATCTAAAACATATGTGTTTCGGAAAGGAATCCGCAGGCGATAGGCGATGAGTGTGTGACCGCATGATGTTTTTTCTGGATGCATCTTTCCTCTTCCTCTTTGTAGCTACAGGGTTTGTATAGTCAGTCTTTTAGGTTTACGTTTCTTCTGCCTTCACATCAAGAAACTGGATTTGGATTTGTTTTCACAGAATACTGGTGAAAAGGTGTGACTGAACGAAGATTCAAAATTAACAGGTGTTCTGGAGACAAATCTCCCACAAAGTTCACAAAATACCCAGGAAAATAAAACCTTATTTTTCATTTCACCTACTCTGCCCGGCAGGCAACCATCAGTGAATTGTAGGAGCCATGACTGTAGGATCCTTTCCAGTGCACAATCGGCAGTTTGTAATCAGAAGAGTCTATTATGTAGCCTGAAGCAGTAGAAAATTATCACAGCAGAGCAGCAGGTGACAGTTCCTACCCCTCACAACCAGTATGTCAACACAAAGAAAAACCAGTAGCCTGTTGTAAGAAATACCTGAAAACACTGAGCACCAGAAGATGGAGTGGAACTGGTCTGCTGCCTTTTTCCAGCTGTGGGGGTTATGTCGTTATGCTTCAAATTAAAAAAAAAAAAAAAAAAACATGAAAAATAATTCTTAGTGAGTTCATTTGCTAATATGTGATGACAATGTCATAGCTCTGTATGATTACCCCTCAGAGAACCAAAGTGGCTCTAAAAATCATTCCAACAGAGCAGGTATTTCTTACACTGGATTGCGCGCTCAGTCTCCGGTGCCAGTGTTGGCATCAGCACTGCATTCTGATTCTTGTTGAAACAGGTGGAGAGTTGAAAGTTTGTGTGCGGTTGTGTGTTTAGACTGCTGGTCAGCGGTGTGCTGCTTGTGTTTTTCTCACCCTGGTTTAGCACATCTGATCTCTACAGTGGGGAGCCTCTGTTTTCCTGGCTCACTATTCTTAGCTTACAGTAATCCCATACAGAGCAACAAACTTGTCCCTCTCACCTGTGCAAGCCTAACTCTCTGAGTATGCCTATTATCTTTCCCCGGAAACGGTTTGGTGGTTAAGACCCCTGACTCTGTAACTACATGTAGGCCAGCTGCTCTTGAATTAAATCCCCCGTAACTTTCTCTCCCGTGTTCTCTGTTACACAACAATCTTTCCCACTGTCCATTCCCAACATTGTTATCTATTACATTATACCCATTTCAGGAGTACTGCAATAATTGCCGTTTCAGTAAAACAATTATTTTGCAATCAAAACACAGGTACTCACACACACACACACACACACACACACACACAGACACCAGGCATTCTTACTGGATTAATGGTCGTTGTTAAGCTGCATCTGATCAGGAGGTGTGCATGTGTGTGTGTGTGTGTGTGTGTGTGTGTGTGTCCCTTAAAACCTTCAGCCAAGTTCCAAAGTAGCTTAGCAGGCTGCGCTCCTTGGTCTGGCCTGTAGTGGACTAGTTGTTGCAGTGTTGTTGACATCAGCGATGGGTCGCTGCGCTCAGAGCCACGCTCAGTATGCTGACTTTTGGATGGTTTCTCACACACTGAACACAGGACTTAAGGCTGGATTATTGGCTTTATAGCAGCGTAAACGCAAATCGTCTGGTTGTCTCTCTGAGCGCGAATCTCAGTGTTCTGTCACGCCGTGATCCCGTCTGCACGACACGCCGCAGTCCCTGCTGCTGACAGCTTAAGGATGCACCCCCTCCTGGCACCCTGAGAGCAGCAGGACGGCTGGGCGTCGGCTGGCAGGGAGGGGGCTGAGGGCCACCCTCAGCGGGCGCCCACAAACCCCTCCATTGAAGAAGGGGAGTTTGGTGAGTTGAATAGGACGAGTGTAAAACACTTAAGTAGCTTGTGTAACTCATTGATGAATGCGCTTAATGACTGTGCGTTTCTCAGTCCCTAATTGGGTGTCCAGACACTTAATGGGAGTTAAGTCAACAGGATCCCTCAACATTGTAAATCCTCACTTTTTTGCACTATTTGTTGACAATGTTTGTAGCATGTTCTGCCGTGGTAGATGTTCATTTGTGCAACACACAGTTGTAAGCAAAGGTAGAGAACGTGTTTTGGCTTATAATCAATGGTTGTTTTTTTATTGGTAGATGTCATAAGTTATAAAGCAAGAGGTGAGATGTCACAGTTTAGCGCATATAGATGAAGAGATTTAAATTAAACTATTGAATTATAATGTATTAATCTAATATTTTACATAGTTTATGCTTTTTTTCTTATAATGGAACAAAAGGTTTTTTATAAAGAAGCAGCACATTTTATGCAGGGATTGTATGAAATAGGCGGTGTAATATTGTTGTTCTTTCCTCATAGTAATGTATTGCTGTGCTAATGAAAGATATCACTTGTTTTAATTAGGCTATGAAAAGCCACATGAAATTCTTCATTTTTTAAAATGAAAGATAAACACTAAATTGGATCATATTCCAGTATGACAACAAATGTATATTTTAAAACATCTACCAAATAACATGAATTTGTGGAACTTTCTGGCAATGCCCATTCATGGTTTGATATTTTATTAAAACAGCTGACATTAACATTTGTTTCATAATTGAAGGTGAGGATGACTATGTAAAAAATAAAATTGCTCAGTCTAAAGCCAGAAATAGTTCTCATGAGGAGGAAATGCTCCCGTCTAGACAAGACCACAACAGATAATTCTGAAAGTCTGCAGCGATAAGAGGTTCTCAATGTCGGGGCTTAACCTCTCTGACAGGACCTCTACATTAGGAGCAGTGGGCTTGTGCGGACACAAGGCTGTTCTCCAGTCACAGCAGCACCCCTAGATAATCAAGTGATGCAGTGGACAAAAAGGTCAGCTGGAAATAGATTTGTGAAAGCCAGAATTACAAAGCAGCCAATCCATATATTGGGCAAGCATAAGAGGTAGACAGTGGTGGTAAATCTGGATTAGAGGACTGGGCCAATGGGACAGACAGTGCCACTGTGAAGATGGGGTGTACTTTAAATATCGGCCAGATACCATTTGCTTGGTGCACGTATTAGGAATAACACAAAGAGGAGGCGAATACTGTTTTTAATTCACAGCAGGCATTTTGGTCTTAAACAGCTTAAGAAACATCATTGAAAGATGCAGCAGTGGAGCTTTGTGGTCGATCAGTGGCCTTTTTGACAGATTAACAAAGGAAAGATTGATAGCAATGTTAGTATAGTAAGAGACCTGAAACTGTAATGAGAACAGAAAGCTTCATCACTTAAAATGCAGCTCCTTTAATATGACATCTCTTGGTGAGTATTATTATTGTTATCACTTGTTATCACTGTAGTATTTCTTGATTGTCACATCAGAGGATGTCTAGATCCTAGTATGTGAATGAGTCTGAACTTGCTGGGAATGCATTTGGTAGTTGACCTCCAAACTGAATTGTTAGTCTAGTAACAAATCGGTCATGTGCATTTTCTTTTCTTTTGCAGTTTCTGGTTTTGCTGTATTGAGTGATGATATTGAATGATAATGGACCTGCAGGCTTGGCCAGTTTTCTTAGACAGGGCTTTTGGGCTGCATTTGTGGATCCCAGGGATCTCAGACCAGTGACTGCCAACTTGCATTATCACTAACTTTATTCCCATTCGCCATGAGGAAAACAAGTTAAGATTATGTACAGTCCCATGTTAGTGACATATAAGCATGGGTGGAGCTAGAAAGTGTTTGGCAAAACAGGTTGGCCACCCACACTATTCATTATGTCTCAGCATGATGGAGAACTGTCTTTTCCTAGTTGTTTCCATTACGATGGTTGTGTACAAAAGCACATCACTTACTTCACTGTGTAGCTTTACTCATCAGGTAGACAGGACTGCTACTGTCCAGTACACACACACACACACACACACACACACACACACACACACACACACACACAGTGGGTAATTTCTCAAATCCATTTGTAATGATGCCAAAAGCATCTCTGTCTCCAAGAAATGCTTTCAATGTACAGAGTTGTTCTGATTGTGGAGCCTTTACCCCTGTGAATGAAAGCACTTCTAATACATCCATTGGTTTTATACAAGAACAGACACTGGCTCTTGGTGTTGTCATATAAAGTTTTCTTTTGAAGCCCCTTCTACAATAATATTCTCGTTAGCAGCAGATGTTAATTGGCCCAAACAGAGTCAGTGAAACCACCGATAATGGAAGCTGCTCTAGACCCTGAATCACAAAATGACTCCTGAGCAGGGGGAAGTAGCTTTTACAACATTATTCTTTACTATAAATTTCTGCTGGCATTATAGTATATCACTGTGTTGTAGCAGCCCATACAAACTCAGAGATGAAGACTCCAGAAGTACGTTCTCTAATCATGTGATGTCATCCAAATGTATTTGCATACAAAGAGGATTATGGGAGATTAAAATTGCCGCGGGAAGGGTGAGGATTTTAGCCACATGAAACAGATGCATTCATGTACAGTACCTTTTGAACAGTACATAAAACTATGGATGGTTCCACCACGCTTTGAGGTTACAATTTTAGTTCATTTTTACAGTTGTACTATACTTTTATCATGTAATTGTATCAACATATATATATTGATAACAAATTAAAGAGAGTCAGTTTGTACTAGATGTTTTTTGCCACATGATGACAGCGGTTCATTTTGCTCAGGAGTTTCCCGGCTGATTTTGGCTCCTGAAGACCATGGTTCTACAGTCAAAAGCACCAGATTAAAGTAACTCTTAAAATCTGCCAGAGTTCAGTTGTTTGTTACAAAACTCAGATGAGTAGTCATGGAAACAGACACACCCTTCGAGGTGGCACGGTGACATTGGCACACTGCCAGCGGAGGCATGCCGTTGGTACCGGCCTTAATCACGATTGAACTGCTCAAGTTCCTGGGCGGGTGACTCTTGGTCCTGTGTGCAACGAGGTGTTTCCCATTCCTCAGCCCTCTCCTTCTCATAGCACAAACCACATCTTGTATCTGTTCTCTGCATGCTGTCGGTCTCCACCACCTTATTTTCTTTTTCCATGTAGCTCAGTTTGCCTTTACTCACAGGCACACAAGCAGTGATTTTATCCATTTCTATAAGACATCTCATTTTCCACTGTTCTTATTAAGCCTGTTTTTTTGTTTTCTGTTTTTCTGTTTGATTTCCCCCCCGATTTCTTCTCTGCCCTCCTTCGGTGTAGATCTTTCAGGTCCAGAAGGTAGGCCTCCTCTTCCACATTTCAACCTTGCAGGATATCATCATCATTTATTCATGTATATTTATGTAATAATCAGACATTTACTAAAAGTTATTTTCCAGACAAAGCTTATATTTAAAAAGTTTATATACTCATAAAATGGCAGCACATAATAAAATGATAATGAAAATCTGCTACCTGTGGTCTGTTTTTCCTCGCCCTCATTTCCTATCTCTGCCTGCTTCAGAAATATTATGGCTTGGACACCAAATTAGACGACCGAGCGGACAGCAAATGGGGAGATATTGAACAATGGATGGTATAGTTTCTGTGTTGTGATGACCTTCCTTGAAGTAAATGCTATGCATGTGCTGTTTGCATTCAGATTATTCTTCAGTTCAGATTATTTTACCAGCGTATGCACTGTTCTCATTTTCTCGCTGTCTTTACGCATGGTTTTGATTTTGGGAAGCTTTTACACTGTGCCAAGTGTGCCTTTGGATTCCAGATAATTCCTGTCAAGGCTTAACAAAATAACAGATTATGATTTATCAAAGCTTGTCCAATAATGATAATCCACTTATTCAAATCTGCATGACCATCTGTCTGTTAATGCATGGGTTGAGTTGTATTTACTACTTTAGCTACTTTAATTTTAATTGTCCCACATGATCCGGGAGGCTCAAATGCACCAGTGACACACTTGAGGGTGACTGGTAGACTGTCAGATTGTTTTTCTAACTAACTATGGTGTTTTTTGCACTCACTATGATTGGAGAGGTTGAAAAGTAAACTTTGACATTTCATTAGCTGGGTGGACAGTGGACAGTCCTTGCATGTGGTCGAAGCTGCAGTGTCAGGAGGCTAATTGTGTTTGTGCAACATGTGTGTCTCCGAGGTTTGTTGACTGGATTACTTGGTCACTGATGGTCACTAATTAAGCACATGCATGGCTGTGTGTGGGAAATGGTGCTGTGCAGAGACTGTGCACGTTACCACCAAGCCTTGGAAAAAGTTGCCTAGAATTGCCTGTACCTTATTAAATTTGAAAAGGACATTGCAAAAATATGTAGAAATGAATATTGCTATACATTCTGACTGAGTCATTCACCTCAAACAATTTCCCCTGTATCAGTCATGTCCAGTTCTGTGCCATGGAAGAGTCTGTAGGCTTTCACGCAAACCAAAGATTAGGCTACAGCACCCGATTTCATATATTAGGCAGTAATCAGTAAGATTGATGGCACAGGATGGGGAACACTGACCTCAAATGTCATTTTGTATCTGGCGAAAGTTTTCTTCATCATCCATCTGTCTGCTTGATCTTTGACATCTCTTTCTTCCTTCACTCCCTGCATCTTGTCTTCATCTTCATTTCCCGCTTCCTTCCTCCAGGAGGACAGTGAGAGATACTCACGCCCTTCACGGAGAAACACGGTTTGTAGCTCTCCCTCTTTTTCCATCTTCTCATGCTTCTCCTCCATAATCCTGTGCTCCATCAATTATAGAAACATCTGTCTCATGTCTCATGTTTGCTGTGTAATGCATTCAGTGGGCCTCATGTATAAAAATGCTCTTTGACTTCATTTAAACAAATTGCTTGTAAGCAGAAAAGACCTTTTTTTTTTTTTTTTTTTTATAAATGAGACCCAATGTGTGAAATCTATGAATAACTAAAATTTAATGTATGTATTTAATTGCAGCTGGTCAGCTCGTGTGCAATGTCATAACTGACTGTCCACCATACATTGTTTCCATTCTCAAATCCCTAACCATCCATTTCTATGTCTCTCTCTCTCTCACGCAGCTCTCAGACGACGATGAGCGGATGTCAGTGGGGAGCAGGGGCAGTGTCAGGGTCAGTATCACTCAAATACCTCATGCCTTCAAATTCCATATAATTCCCATCAATGCGGGTTGTTTTTGGAAAACCCTAAACGGCCATGTCAACAATAATCCAATCAGTTTGAGGTTCACAAGCGTAGACCTCTGACCTACTGCCTGGTTGGTTATGTTGGAGGTTCAAGGCAGTGTGTTTATACCCAGTAACTTAACAAGGTGTTATCAGTGCCGCTGGCTGTGCTCGGCTCGGTGATGATGTTTTGGTGTCTTTTGCACAGTCGGATCTTGATGCTATCGGAGCCTACGGCGGAGTAGTAAGGCTTTATGTTTCTGCAGAAAGCATATTGGACTAACTGGTTTTTTAACTTTGCTTGAGAGTTTGTCGTGCTTGAGTGGATGAGTCAGTGTTGGACTAACAGTTGGCTTGTAGACTGCAGTACATACAAAGTTCCTCCTATCAGTAATGTCAGATTAATGTTTGGCTTTATACAGCAAAGACATGAATCAAACATAATCATCCCTCCCTCATAATGCTAGGCATGTTGTGTTTGTGTATGGGTATTATTCTCCAGTTTAGCAATTTAATGAATTGTACTTCTAAACTTGTTTTTTTTTCTGTTCTTACAAGCTTTTTTAGTGTGTGTGGGATGGCATGGCATGGCTTAAAGGCTTCTTATGGTTTGTTATTTTACAGTTCTTGAGTTCAGAGGGAAATGCATGATACATAAGTGTTGTTGACTGAGTTGTTGGAATATTTCTGAAATAGTCACATTTTTTTTTTGTTGATTTAATGAGTCAGTGTCCAGTGATTCCATCATGTGATTAAAAAAAAATCTCTCTGTAAAAGGCACTTTGTGTTTGTTCAGTCACTTTTTTGGTATTGTCAGGGAACATTGATTACATTGGAAGTGATGTGATTTTATTACTTAGAAAGAATGCTATGTTTGCCCATGTGATCTTGTTCATATAATTCATGTACTATTATAGAACAAGCTTGCCTCCTACCCACCAGACTGCTCCAACCCAAACACACAGTCAGCTCTATTTTAGACTCTGTTATGTCTCCAAATATGAAGTGATATTTGTGTCATGGCACATTCTTGTAGAAATGACTTAAGTCCTGATGGACTGCCAGACCTGAAGTTCTGGCTCAGCAAGTCCAAATAAATTAACCAGGTAGTTTTGTTTGGCTGATTGCATGTTAACACAGTCTGTCCTTTTTAATCCAATAAAAATAACTGATGCACAAACATGGGTGCATGTTTGACCATTTTACCAAAGTGCCTTTCAAAAACTAAAATAATCATTAAAATCTAGAAATAGAAAATGCCAGACATGCTGGTTTTGTTTTCACATTGAATTTACTTTGTGTACACATTTACTCGTCTCCCTTTTCTGCCATTGCTCTCTCTCACTCTAAGGGCTCTTCCTCACACACACATAAGAAGTCCAAGAAAAAGAAGAAACACAAGCACAAAGACAGAGATGTATGTAAAAAGCTAAAAGAAAGCAGAAGAAATGGCCCACATAGAAATCACTGATATTTCTCACTCGTGCGCATGTTCTCTGTCTGTTCACAGAGCAACGGCTATGATGATGGTTACAGTGTAATATCCAGCCGGGTTAGTAGTTGTTTGTCGAGATGAGTCGTTTAGTCTAACAAATGAGCAGTTAGTTGAACTGCAGTAAGTGAATGGACATGTTGATACATTTTATCAATTGCATGTTACCACCTGGAAAAGGAAAGCTGTAGAGGAGATCCTGATGTTTGTGTCTGTTTTCTCTCACGCTCTCAGAGCTCCAGACTCAGTGATGAGAGCAGGGTGTCTCGCTCCTCCAGGCTTGACCTCACGGTGTGTGTTAGCTGCCTCTGAGCCTTATGACTGAGTGTGTGCTGAGTCAACATAGATAAATATTTGTGCTCAGAAATGGTTTGATGAGTTGTATGTATTTGTTTTGTTTTGGTTAAGCAACTATATAAGCAAAAATAACAGATCTTTTCTGTGTGTGATGTCTGTATAACTAAACCTCCGATCTGCACATTGTGATAGAACACAAATGTGTGCAGTCAGATGGCTGTGATGAGAATTACATTCTCTTTCTAGTGCTATTAGTAAGGGCATTTTATCAGATATTTGACCAATCTGCCAACTAAATCGTTACCAAGAAATTTCTTCACCAATGTGTTTCTAAAGGTGTGTAATAACATGTATTAAAAGGTTGAAATTCAACTCCTGGGGGAAACCTCATAAAAAACTGCTTAAAGTCGGGGTACTGATAACCAATTTTCAAAAATTCTAAAGTGCTTAAATAGTTGGGGGCCTTATGGCAAAATAAGGGTTATTTCGCGCAAATTCATCTACAAGCGCCAAATTTGGCACAGATGTAGCTGAAGGCATACTGAAATGATTCAGCCAGGGCGCCCGAGCCAGAGACCCCTGAGGCCAAGATGGCGGCCAAATCCAATATGGCCGCCGCCTGAAAAAGGGATTCGGCTATAACTTTTGAACCAGATGAGATACAAATACAATCTTGATGTCTATTTTACCTTTTTTGAGCATGGGAAACCCATAAAAACACTTACATTTGCCAGGGCGCCCAAGCCAGAGACCCCTGAGGCCAAGATGGCGGCCAAATCCAATATGGCCGCCGCCTGAAAAGGGATTCGGCTATAACTTTTGAACCAGATGAGATACAAATACAATCTTGATGTCTATTTTACCTTTTTTGAGCATGGGAAACCCATAAAAACACTTACATTTACCAGAGCGCCCGAGCCAGAGACCCCTGAGGCCAAGATGGCGGCCAAATCCAATATGGCCGCCGCCTGAAAAAGGGATTCGGCTATAACTTTTGAACCAGATGAGATACAAATACAATCTTGATGTCTATTTTACCTTTTTAGAGCATGGGAAACCCATAAAAACACTTACATTTGCCAGAGCGCCCGAGCCAGAGACCCCTGAGGCCAAAATGTTGGCCAAATCCAATATGGCCGCCGCCTGAAAAGGGATTCGGCTATAACTTTTGAACCAGATGAGATACAAATACAATCTTGATGTCTATTTTACCTTTTTAGAGCATGGGAAACCCATAAAAACACTTACATTTGCCAGGGCGCCCGAGCCAGAGACCCCTGAGGCCAAGGTGGCGGCCAAATCCAATATGGCCGCCGCCTGAAAAAGGGATTCGGCTATAACTTTTGAACCAGATGAGATACAAATACAATCTTGATGTCTATTTTACCTTGTGTATTACTAGCTTGCTGAATGACTGCTGTAATCAGGTCACGTGGTTATGCCACAAAGTATTAATATTGGACTTAGAACCACTGCAT
This sequence comes from Myripristis murdjan, assembly GCF_902150065.1. Classification (NCBI taxonomy): domain Eukaryota; kingdom Metazoa; phylum Chordata; class Actinopteri; order Holocentriformes; family Holocentridae; genus Myripristis; species Myripristis murdjan. The sequence goes on from NC_044000.1 coordinate 8,726,941, forward strand.
TTGACTCTATATACATACATGTAGTTGCGCCTGTAACTAATGAATCTGTATAGCAAGGGGTGACACTTTCATTGTCAAGTGTGTACACACACACACACACACACACACACATATATATATATATATATGTGTGTGTGTGTGTGTGTGTGTGTGTGTGTGTGTGTGTATGTATATACATATATATATATATATATATATATATATATATGTATGTATATATATACAGTACAGGCCAAAAGTTTGGACACACCTTCTCATTCAATGTGTTTTCTTTATTTTCATGACTATTTACATTGTAGATTCTAACTGAAGGAATCAAAACTATGAATGAACACATGTGGAGTTATGTACTTAACAAAAAAAGGTGAAATAATTGAAAACATGTTTTATATTCTAGTTTCTTCAAAATAGCCACCCTTTGCTCTGATTACTGCTTTGCACACTCTTGGCATTCTCTCGATGAGCTTCAAGAGGTAGTCATCTGAAATGGTTTTCCAACAGTCTTGAAGGAGTTCCCAGAGGTGTTTAGCACTTGTTGGCCCCTTTGCCTTCACTCTGCGGTCCAGCTCACCCCAAACCATCTCGATTGGGTTCAGGTCCGGTGACTGTGGAGGCCAGGTCATCTGCCGCAGCACTCCATCACTCTCCTTCTTGGTCAAATAGCCCTTACACAGCCTGGAGGTGTGTTTGGGGTCATTGTCCTGTTGAAAAATAAATGATGGTCCAACTAAACGCAAACCGGATGGGATGGCATGTCGCTGCAGGATGCTGTGGTAGCCATGCTGGTTCAGTGTGCCTTCAATTTTGAACAAATCCCCAACAGTGTCACCAGCAAAACACCCCCACACCATCACACCTCCTCCTCCATGCTTCACAGTGGGAACCAGACATGTGGAATCCATCCGTTCACCTTTTCTGCGTCTCACAAAGACACGGCAGTTGGAACCAAAGATCTCAAATTTGGACTCATCAGACCAAAGCACAGATTTCCACTGGTCTAATGTCCATTCCTTGTGTTTCTTGGCCCAAACAAATCTCTTCTGCTTGTTGCCTCTCCTTAGCAGTGGTTTCCTAGCAGCTATTTGACCATGAAGGCCTGATTTGCGCAGTCTCCTCTTAACAGTTGTTCTAGAGATGGGTCTGCTGCTAGAACTCTGTGTGGCATTTATCTGGTCTCTGATCTGAGCTGCTGTTAACTTGCGATTTCTGAGGCTGGTGACTCGGATGAACTTGTCCTCAGAAGCAGAGGTGACTCTTGGTCTTCCTTTCCTGGGTCGGTCCTCATGTGTGCCAGTTTCGTTGTAGCGCTTGATGGTTTTTGCGACTCCACTTGGGGACACATTTAAAGTTTTTGCAATTTTCCGGACTGACTGACCTTCATTTCTTAAAGTAATGATGGCCACTCGTTTTTCTTTAGTTAGCTGATTGGTTCTTGCCATAATATGAATTTTAACAGTTGTCCCATAGGGCTGTCGGCTGTGTAGTAACCTGACTTCTGCACAACACAACTGATGGTCCCAACCCCATTGATAAAGTAAGAAATTCCACTAATTAACCCTGATAAGGCACACCTGTGAAGTGAAAACCATTTCAGGTGACTACCTCTTGAAGCTCATGGAGAGAATGCCAAGAGTGTGCAAAGCAGTAATCAGAGCAAAGGGTGGCTATTTTGAAGAAACTAGAATATAAAACATGTTTTCAGTTATTTCATCTTTTTTTGTTAAGTACATAACTCCACGTGTTCATTCATAGTTTTGATTCCTTCTGTTAGAATCTACAATGTAAATAGTCATGAAAATAAAGAAAACACATTGAATGAGAAGGTGTGTCCAAACTTTTGGCCTGTACTGTATATATATGTGTGTGTGTGTGTGTCAACCCACTCAATGCGGCGTCTAGGTATGGGCTACACCACGTTAACCTAGCTAGGTAGGCAATGGAGCAGACAGCTAGCATTTAACAAAATAAAATGGTCATCAGATGTAGTAATACACAAGGTAAAATAGACATCAAGATTGTATTTGTATCTCATCTGGTTCAAAAGTTATAGCCGAATCCCTTTTCAGGCGGCGGCCATATTGGATTTGGCCGCCACCTTGGCCTCAGGGGTCTCTGGCTCGGGCGCCCTGGCAAATGTAAGTGTTTTTATGGGTTTCCCATGCTCAAAAAAGGTAAAATAGACATCAAGATTGTATTTGTATCTCATCTGGTTCAAAAGTTATAGCCGAATCCCTTTTCAGGCGGCGGCCATATTGGATTTGGCCGCCATCTTGGCCTCAGGGGTCTCTGGCTCGGGCGCCCTGGCTGAATCATTTCAGTATGCCTTCAGCTACATCTGTGCCAAATTTGGCGCTTGTAGATGAATTTGCGCGAAATAACCCTTATTTTGCCATGAGGCCCCCAACTATTTAAGCACTTTAGAATTTTTGAAAATTGGTTATCAGTACCCCGACTTTAAGCAGTTTTTTATGAGGTTTCCCCCAGGAGTTGAATTTCAACCTTTTAATACATGTTATTACACACCTTTAGAAACACATTGGTGAAGAAATTTCTTGGTAACGATTTAGTTGGCAGATTTTCATATGTTTCCCTTATTATATAGTATAGCATTGTTTAGGTTTAATGTGTGTCTCATCATCTGTGCTCTCTGACTCAGAGCTCCAAACTGAGTGATGACAGCAGGTTTTCTCGTGCTTCCAGACTAGACCTGCAGCCGGTGGGTGGCACTGCACTGGAAATGGTTTTGTAAAGCTACTTACTAATAGCCTGCAGGGCTTTTTCTGTAATTTTGTGTGGCACACTCTGAAAAATTGTTGCATTTTTAATTTGTGCATGATTTTTTTTTATCATTGTCTAATGTCACTGCCACTAACAAAACAAGTTTCAATCTCAAACGCTCACAAACTTTGCAAATGTTAAGTGTTTAGAAATGTTAAATAAATACAAGGGGGGCATGTGACTGAGTTTTCAGCTCCAGCACTGCTCCATGTTGAGTTGAATATATTTCAAGACCAGGTTAGCTATCACTGCTGTCGTGTTGCTGCACTGCAGCCTCTAGAGATCACTTCAGTCAGTGTGTGCAGCATTGTGATGCCTATCTCTTTAGATTTTCTGTTGATGATATTTGAGTGTCTGTGTATGACACTCTTTTCTTTGTCTGTTCAGCCTTGAGGGCAGTCGCTTTTCATGATAACTTCTCAATTCTTCTGAAACTGTACAGTGCATCACTTCCTGACAGCAGAAAGTCCTGCGAGACATCTGATATTTAAAGCAGCAAATGTAAAGACTTTGATGAACTGGTTACAGGCTGAATCACAGTGGTGTCTCGTCAGTCAGAGGTAGAGAGCAGCAAAGTTAAAACATGCCAGACTTTTAATTTAACTGGTTTGTGATCTTGCTTGTGTGCATGTCCCCGATTTGCTCCACGTTGGACTTGAGTGTGAGTTACGTTGTACTGATTTGCCCCACACTGCAGTGTTTTGTATGAGTGCAGTAAGAAGATGGGTGAATAACAACACTAGTGACTGGTTTGGTAATTTTAAATAATGTAGGCCATTGTGTTCTTTGCTTCTTGTCATGTATCTTCATGCCCATCGCTCTCCTCCCTCGTTCCCTCCTCCTTTACTTCCAGGTATCTTATGCTTCCTCTGACTTGTACAGTCTCAACGGTCTGTCCTGTTCCAAACAGCGAGGCTCCTCTTACAATGGCTACCAGGTCTGTACACGTATGGAAACCACCTTTAAACTGGAGGACCCGGGTTTAAGCCTGTGTGTCACTGATGTGGTTAGTGTGATACTATAGGCTGAGACTGAAATTGGTAGATTGTCCTGTATTCCAAAATGTCAATGACCTGGTCCTTTTAACCATTTGGGGTTTTTGATAGAGTTGAAGGCGAGCTCCACTTCCAGTTCTGCTGAGGAGAATTATTTCTATCTCTCATTCAGAAAGATGAAGTGCACGCTCTGTACTTGCATACACACTGGATATTAAGATTAGTAAAGTATGTGATGCTAAAGTAACCTGTTGATTTTCCTTGGCTGTTGCCTTGGTTTTCACTGACAAGGCAGCCATACATGGCTCTGCTGGAGGGAACACAACCTAGGAAAATACATGAATAAATTCAAAATACTGCATTTCACATTTGCAAGCCACAGTGTTGTTAGAAAGCCCTTATTCAGTTACCATTGAATGCAAATAGCACCGTACACCGCACACACATGCAAACACACACACACCTCTCACATGGCTCGAATCTGCTGGTCCCTCTGTTTTAGACATCCAGTTGAATTTTTACTTTCCAATTCCTCATCCTTTCCAGTTCTTCAGTCCGCTCAGTCAGATCATCCACCAGCGCCGTCGTAGGGTTGGTTCCATTCATTTAACCTGACTTTTAACCCCCCGTAACCTCCACCCACTATTAAGTGTCAGTTGTTATTCTCATAGTTTCTCACCTGTGTTCTCATGAGCACCTGAAATGGAGCATGTTTTGTCTGAACAGCAAAGGATTTGGTGATTGCCTCACAGGCTTCCAGTGAAATGTTTTGTCACCTGTACAAATTAGCAGTAACCCTTTGATATTCAAGCACACGATACTGACGTCAGTGGTCGCACACATATACACATTTCAGTTTTAAGGGTGAAGGCAGTGTCAGTTTTCTCACCACAGGTCACAAATCATGTAATTAAATCTGCATCAAAGGAGTGGCACCCTCTTTTCACACTGATGATGCGAGTGTGCACTGCTCTTAGCCTGTGTGTGTGTGTGTGTGTGTATGTGTGTGTATGTGTGTGTGTGTGTGCACATGCGCGACATCTCATACCTGCAGGGCTCCTTATATGAAGACAGCCTATGCAGCGGGGCGCGCTGGGTCGCTGGCTCCAGCTCTCGTGTAAGATTTCCTGGAATTGTGGTCTTGTTTGGTTCCGTGTACCCGAGTGGAACTTGGCACAGCATGAAATGTTGCTGAAAAGTATTTGCTATCCCTTGATGTTTTACAACCTCACATCTGAGACTAGGTGAATAATGTCAGCTGTCCTGATTGATGATACTAACAGTGAGTGTCAAATAACAGTTTGAGCAGTAAAATGGATCTGGCATGAAATAATGGATTGGTCTGTGTGAGTAGTTTAGGATTACCTGTAGTTTTTTTGTTTGTTTGTTTGTTTTTGGCATAAAATTCCAAATTATGACAGTAACTACCCTTTGTGTGTGTGTGTGTGTGTTTTGTTCCAAGGGTTTTTTTTTAAGTGCTGCACTTGAATTTGTTTGGTTTGACTGAAGTTAGGTTTGTATGGGTTGTGGTGTTGGAACTTATATGTCCTAACTTAAATCTGCAGAAAAAAAGCTGACATTGGTTTAAATAGCTAATAGCTGTCTCCAACATGGGTGTTCCAATGACAGGCTTATTTCAACAGCACTCCTCCGTTCCTCTGTGTGTGTGTGTGTGTGTGTGTGTGTGTGTGTGTCTATATATGTGTGTGTCCGTTTGTGTGTTTGTGGATGCTTGTTTGCCTGTGTGCACATGTGCAGACACATGATTGTCTGTTTTCTCCCCAGCCGTCAGAGTACAGTAGTTATCGCAGCTCCAGCTCCAGAGCCTCTTCCAGGGCCGGCTCGGCCCGTGCCAGCCCAGTGGTGAGCCCTCCCTCCCCTGACACCCTGACACCCAACGCTGGGGCCTCACATTAACACAGCACCACCACAGTGTTGTGTTAAAATGCGTTGGCCTGTCTGTAGTGTGTGGATCGCAGGATGATGATCCACTTAAGTGGATATGCACATCTGCAAAACATAACAAGCATTATGTAATTACACCACTAAATTGGTGTGATTCTTGTGATTCTCTCTTCTCTGTGAAGGGATAAAGAACTCTGCCCATAATTACAACATGTTAAATTCTGGGAATTATGCTGTTTCAGTTATGTGGTATTTGTTTGCTGCATAGGCACAAGAATGTTTAAATTTGATTTGTATCTGCAGACATTGCGCTGGTCTTGTGGTAGAGTGTGGTGGTACTTTGTTTTTAGGTTGGTGAACTATGTATTGAAGCTCAATCTGCTGTAAGATACTCTGGATAAGAGCAACATATAAATGTCTGAAATGTGACCACTGTCCTCATGGTGATCAGTCCAGTCCACTGAGTTTGGGACGGGCCACAGTGGCTGATATGGGCCATCTGTCACAAGCCTGCATCATCTGACAGGGCTTTAGTCAAGGCTGGTCAGTCACAACTGGAAAAGCATAATGGGATTATGTAAAATCAGGCCAACCAAAGTAATGGCAAAAAAAAAAAAAAAAAAAAAAAAAAAAAAAATCTGAGGTATTTCCAGTGTCTTTGGCATATAGTGACATATTTTCAGTCACATAGAGTGGAGAATAACACAGATACTTTTTTGGATTTGTTAAGTTTCACTTTTTGGAAATTCAAAATGTGTCATAGGTTCACAAATCACTGTTCTGATATCAGAATAATCTTGCAAAAGTCAGTTTAATAAGTATAGGAATATTATGATCATTCACATGAATCACATTTTCACAACTTGCTACAATATGTAATCCCAGACATTTGAAATTTTGCCCACAGGATGCATTGGTCAGTGTTTGCTATCATGAATTCATATACCTGCAGCTTATTTCTCTCGCTCTTTCATTTCAGCTCACCAGAGCACCAATGACCACTTTTACTTTTTATCTTGTCTTCACATAAATTTTGTCATTTCAAATCACGTTGTAGTGTTTCAGCTGGTTAATGGTCTTTGTGAGGCCTGATGTCCTAAGTGGCTGTTGTTTTAGGAAATACAAGACAATGACCTACCAGAAGTGACTTGTTTGTTGTTTTATTTCGCCCCCTGGTGGCTGTTGTAGGACAACTGCGGCTCTGTGGCCAGTTTCCTAAGGAGTGCAGCCAGTAGCAGTGGCCTCCCCAGGGACCTGGACGATGTTACTATCCCCGATTTTTCTGATGTGAGTCAGAAAAGATCTGCCACGTTTCTTTCCCTCTGTGCACTTAACCCAGACAGGAGGGATAAGTGTGGGGAGTGGAGCATGTCTTACTTGGTTTTCAGAGACTGGTTTGTGTGTTGCCTGAGCATGGAGAGTGCCAGTAAACTTATCTTGTGCCTGGGTTAAAGCTATGACCTGTTTGATGGGTTTTTGGTTCGTTTGTTTGGATGACACAGCATACTGTTGGATGAACTAAACTTATATTGGGCTCTAATTGCGAGATAGTATTGATAATAATTGTGTTTTTCTGAAAGTTTGTGTGGTACTCGTTTGCATGTTGTTTCCTATCGATAAGCTTGTTGTTTATGATTAGAGGGAAGATGCCAAGCATGGAGCTGCTTCTCTATCTGTTGGTTGAGAATAATTTTTGGTTGGATGGATCATTCATTATCGATTTTCTTGTTGACAATGAGCTGTCTGTAATGAGGGATTTTGGGACCGACTTCCTAGGCTTGGTGTGTCTTGGCCCGGTGGCCTTCACATTCGCTTCTGTTGTTAAGCTTTGGTTTGCTCTTACACATTGTTTTTGTGTCTCAATAGGTGGAGGACAGAGATTATCTTGAAAAGGTGAGTGGATCACATCACTAAATGTATTGTAAATTGTCATTCAACAACAGATCAGAGTTCACTTTATGATGCGTGGCTCTGATTGAAAAATATAGCTTTTACAAGGCAGTTTTAGCAGCAGCTGTTTTGTATTTTGGACGTTAGATACCATTCCCCACCATTTGACCACTGAATGCGTTTTAAATTCTGTACAAACATCATTTTTGTCATCATGGTTCTCTCCCTCAGGGATCTCGAGCAGCATCTGCTTTAACAGCAGCAACCCTCACCTCTTTAGGAGGGACTTCTTCCCGAAGAGGAAGTGGAGAGACAGCTATAACTTTAGATACCGAGGCGTCCATACGAGAAATCAAGGTAAACCTACAAAGGTGGAGGTTCCCGGCAGAAAACGTAAACTTCCTGAACAACCATCGTTTTAGGTTTTGGTGCATCAAGATTGCTGTTGAAGGATTTCAGTAGTATTGACATCATATAAGCACTGATTCAGGTGTGGACAGAAACTCTAAAACTAGGAACATTCACCACAGTTGATGCTGAAGTATTTATCCAGATGATGCCTTTGATTTGAGTCTCACAGTCTCAGGAAATGTCCATATTTTTTATATGCTAAAGACACTGGGTGATGTAAAATATTGATGATAGACATTGGGTTTTAGTGTCAGGTCCTCAGAATAAAATTTCATGGCTTTCTTCAGACTTACAGCATTTCACCATCATCATCATCATCATCATCATCAAACCTTTATTTATGCGGGGAGGACCATTGAGAGCAAGCTTTCTTCTTCAAGGACGTCCTGATTACAGCAAGCAATAAAACAAAGCTTACCAAACACAGTAAAACACATAGTAAACGGTGAATGGACTGCATATCTAAAACGCTTATCTTGTCCACCGCCCAACACCAACAGACTGGAGTGTATTGAGATTCACAGGCTGAGGATATATAACAGTGTCTGCGTGTCCACAGGTGGATTTTACCTTTCCATTTCACTTTTCAAGTGTTATATGGCAATCCTCTCAGCATTACCAGACAGACTATCTGTTGACCTGACTGGGAATTCCCTTTTCTTCCAGTCAGGCTCTGTGCTTCCTGTCATTTCTGCCGCCTCTGCTTAGACATGTCTGTTACTGTTCTCATTGCTCTTTCACCAAACTTTCTGCTTTACCTTTTGCTGTCATGCCATGCCTCTCCGCTCACACCTCCTGCACTCTTAACCCCAGGAGATTCATGAACTGAAGGATCAGATTCAAGATGTGGAATCCAAGTACACGCAGAACCTCAAAGAAATCAAGGTACAAGCCAGAGTCCCTTTGAACAAAAAATGCAATTGCTACCTTGCTGTCATTAACTAATGGGTTTGATGTCCCTAATTTAAATAGCAATAGCTGAAAGTGTGCACCTGGTTAACCAAATCATTAAGTCGTGGCTCCCAAATGGCACAAGGGATAGTTAAATGAGATCCTTTGTATTGGTGGAAAAAAGACTTTTCCTGCCTTAAATAAGTGAACTGGCCAATACAGTAAATAACTCTGCATGCTTTCCTGAAATTGACAAATAGCTACATACACCAGTATGACACTAAAGCAGGCCTACAGTTTCTTATGCAGGACTGGAGTGTAGTCTAAATGTTTGCTGCAAGCTTCCTTAATTTTATAAATAATTTGATTGTACTTACTCTTGAAAAGTAGACTGAACACTTTATATTTTTCAAATGCACAATGCTTCACAATTTTACAGCTACTTATACTCTTAGACACTTGGAAGCTGTCAAGCGTATATGTAGCCTACTGGTACTGGCCTCCATACAGTGTTGGGTTTAAGGGCCTTGTCAAGGGCACCCCAGTGTGCAGTGCAGACTTGATTCATTCATTTCCCCTTGTGCATGTTTTCCCAAGTGTTGAGTGAGCTTGAAAACTGGCAGTGTCACAAGCTGACTTCTCTAATCTGCATGTCACTGTCATTCCTCCATGTGTTTGAATTTTCCATTGCACCTTCAGGTCAAGGTCAAAAACTATTTTGTCTGTAATTCTTTGCATTCATTTTAACCTCCTAACAGTGTTTACAGTTCATCAGATGCAGAAAGAAGCTTGCTTATTTGACTTGTAAATACATTTCCCTGTGGTTGTCTGAATTTTCTGGCATTGTGTTGTCCTGTGAGGCCAGATGCATCCATCTGGTAGGCTACTCCAAGCATATCATTTGCAGATATTATTTAGCAGAGGTCAGTATGCCTTGGCACTCTTTGTTCATGAGTAGACAAGGCAGCATGTGTGCTAATACATGTATCCTCTTTTTCATGACTCCTTATTAGGATGCTTTAGTGGAGGTGGAGGAGAAGTACCGCAAGGCCATGGTGTCCAACGCCCAGCTGGACAACGAGAAGAACAACCTGATGTACCAGGTCGACACACTGAAGGACTCTCTCATGGAGCTGGAGGAGCTGCTGTCTGAGTCACGCCGTGAATATGAGGAGAAAGTTAAGGTACAGAAGCAGAGTGATAGTCTTTGATTAAGCAATATAACATTGGATAGTTTTAGCTATGAAATCTAAATAAAGAGATAGAATAGAAAAGGTTCAGTAGGTGAAGGAGACTTAGCATTAATGTCTTAATGGGTTAGCCTGGAAAACGAGACCTGGGCATGAGAAAAGACGCAATCGGCTGTAAGCTTGATGGTGAGATCAGGAGGACTTGGATGTGTTGTTCCACTGAAAGCTCCAGTAGTAGTTGTTTACTACCTGGATTGTTTTTGAGTGTTGTGATGGTGACACCATGCGTCGTTAATTGACAGCACGGAAATAAAACAAAACTTTTTAAAGAAAGATGTCTTGTGTCTTGACTGGCAGAATGATCGGTGTTTCGGAAATGAGCTCTTCATTAATTCTTTACACGAGGCCCCCTGCTTTGTTGTCAAGTCTTGTCTTGTTCCTCACAGGAGTACGAACGAGAGAAGCATGCCCACAGCGTCCTTCAGTTCCAGTTCAATGAGATGAAAGAGACGCTAAAGCAAAGCGAAGAGCTGCTAAACGTGAGTACAGCTGTCCCCTGTGTTCCCAGATATGAATGTGTGAAGCTGTGTGAGCGTGAAGCAGTGTGCAGAAAAAGTGCTCGTTTCCTCTGGATAAATGACTGACTAAAAAAAATCCAGTTACTTTTCATTTAATATTTTTAAGTTTTTAGGTGCTGCTGTGAGTGAGGCTGTATGTAGGGGTGCACATTTCACAACTTTCCTGTCTTTTCACCTCTGTGCTGGCACTGCATATTTTTCTCTGCTTTTCCGACTTTCTTTTTCCCTTTCCTGCTGTTTAGGAGATCCGTCAGTTGCGTATGAAGCAGGACAGTTTTACTAGGGAAATTTCTGACCTGAAGGAGACTGTGGAGTGGAAGGATAAAAAAATTGGGGTATGGTTTGTCAACCCTGACCCAGCAGTATTGTAATTTACTTACTCAGGGTTTCCACTCACTCTTGCTTAATTATGATGACCTGGCAACAATATCTCCTTTGCTTGAAACTGTTTACTGTCTTTTACTTCCTTGTCACATCACTTCTCCCTCCTCCTCTGCACTTCTTCTCTCTCCACTTGGGGGTTTTGCTCAGGCCTTAGAGCGACAGAAAGAATATACAGATGCAATCCGAACTGAGCGAGATGAGCTCAGAGACGAGGTGGTCAAGCTGAAAGATATTCTTAAGGTACTCGGTGTGAAATTATCATTGTATTGCATTCGTGTTTTAGGACTGTGCAGTCTCTGTACAGTTTTGACTGAAATGTCAAAAAGGTTTATAAGAGAAAACTGGATACTGTATGAAGCTAAAAAGTAACTGATGAATAATATTTGGTCCTACACAAGTACCATCCCAGTTTACTTTTGCTTCACTTTGTTTCAAAAGGTTTTTTGGATGTGAAATTTCATATTTTATGTTTGAGTGAGTGATCTTTTATTACCAAAACCAAACAATGATGCATTCATTTTGCAATTCTTTTTCAAGGTGTGGGACCTTCCGTACTAAAGTTTACCTTCTTGTTTTCTTTCTAGAAACACGGAATAGTGTTGGGACCTGATCTGAACATCAATGGGGAAGTCATTGAAGGAGAAACTGAAGGGTCATCCAGTGGAGATCCCGCCTCCCGACTGGCTCAGGATTCACAAACGTCCCCAATGGAAGGGAACAGTATGCTCGGTAAAACACACAAAAAAATATCATTGCATGCCCTTTTAATGCAGAGCTTAGCACGAAGCTAACTAAATGTTTTCATTCCAAAATGTTCTATATCCATTCTGGGTAAAAAGGTTGCCTCTTTGCTCAGTTATTTGAAAAATACATTAAAAATACTCACTATTCAGTAAATGAAGATTAAAATAGCTTCAGTAATATCACTGTTCTCAGTAATTTTGCAGTGTAAATGTCACATTTTTTGTTGGATATTTCCTTTTGGAATGAACTCTTCAGCTCTACTGTTGCCCGGTGGTGATATGCACCTAGAGCATTTAGACCCAGCTCTGTTTTGCACTGACCTTAAGCCTTTACACTGTACGTCTTGCACTCTTTGATGATCTCACCTTTCACTGACAAACCCAGTGGCAACTTACCTTCACAGCTGTCTACCACTAACTTTCTGGCTTTTGATATTTTGCTCTTGCACCAATAGTTATCACCTAGTTTATAGTTTCACCTAATTTTATGCATTCCAGTGTATGTCAGTCAGCCAAAACACACATTGTATGGATATTTAGGTTTAAACCATGTTTTTTAAGTTTGCTTTGGTGTAGCAAATTTACGAAAGAGTAGCTGTATAGACTAGAGATATGAATTGCATCAATCCTTGTTTGTTAACTGTTTGTTTATTGACCAACAACAACTGAAATCACACTGATTTGCTCAAAAGACATACAACACCACTGCAGTGGTTTCAAGACTAAGAAATTACATTTGGACCAACCTCTCCTGAATCTTGCTGCTGCATCTGGGATCAAGGACTTCATTTTGGTGATCTGCTCTTCCTCCTCTTTTTCTTACTCTTGTTTTCGATGTGCTTTTCATGGTCGTCCTCTTTGTCTTTTTCCGACTCTTTCATGCTGCTGAATCAGTCTAGAGTCTTCTGCATTACCTTGAGTTCTGCTGTTGTGCTTTTTGCTCAACGTTAAAGAGATTACACTTTTGAAAGTCATGTATAAATTTATCGTTTCTGGGCCCTCTATCACCGTCTGCTCTTCATGATCTCCTAGGCAGCACACAGGAGATTCAGTTGAGAAGTAGCGGAGAGGAAGAGGTGGCTCCAGATCAGCATCAAGAAATACTCAAGGAAGCTAAAGAGATCCACTCGAGCTCTGAAACACCCTGTAATCTCACTTGTGTTTCCACATCTAGAGAAGAGCAAGAGGCATGCTTGCAAGCAGTAGAAGACGGTGTCAGAGAAAATGCCGTCAGCAATGACTCTGACGTTGAAATTAATGACTCTAAAATCACAGATGAAAAAAACACAGTGATGTACAACTCTCAGTTTGAAGGGATTGCAACAAGTCCTGAAGAAAAACTCACAGGGACAGAAATGGTGGAGGTGGGAGATATAGAGGAAGCAAGTAAAGGGGAGATAGGAGCAGAAAAAATTAGTACTGTTGATTCAGAAAACATAGTCATTGAGTGTAGTGATGATATGAGAGAGACATGTAACAGTGTCTCTGAAGAGCAAGTAAACAGACCAGAGGACGCTGAGGGAAGTAAGTCAGCTATGAGCTGTACAGACTTGTGTCCGGATCAAGAAGCCACTGAAGATAACATGAAAGTATGCTCACCTGATGATTCAACCTCAGCCGTATCAAATATTGAACTTCAACACGAGGCCGTGAATGCCGAAGAGGCAGAGAATGAGGAGTTAGAGGAAATTTCGAACAAATCTCAGACTCGGGATGCTACAGGCAAAAAGAAGAAAAAGAAGAGGAGAGGCAAGAAGAAGAAGGGAGGTGCTCATGAGGATGAAAAGCAAAAGAGCGATGCAAAGGAAAAAAGTGTATTGATGGAGAAGGAAAATAGCAAAACAGAGAAAGATTTAGACTTGCCTCCAAGCAATAATGAGCCTACAGCAGAACCTGAGGTTGACAATTCTTCCATTAAAGCCTTGCAGGAATCAAGAGTAAATACAAGTCAGGATGAGCAGGACAAAGCACATGTTGTGGAGACTGACGGAGTCGAAGCAGTGGAATCTGTAATGAGCATCAATACACAGTCCAATGTCAGTGCAGTTAATCTTACTGACAACTCAGAAACTACTCAAGGCACTGAGGAACATGATGGAGAATGCACTGCGAATATAGATAACTCTAAATATGAAACAGAAGTCTCAACCAAGACTGGAGTTGTTCAGATTGAATCAGAAATAGCTGATATTGCAGAGAATGAAACATGGTCTATAAATGAGGTCAAATTAGAAAGCACAACTGATAGCCCTGAGGACACTGTAGAAACCACAGACTGTAAGGAAAACCTTGAGGTTGATTCACCAGAGCCAACTAATGCTGATGCACCCACAGACCAATCAGAATCCACAAACAACTCTGAGATTGAGGACAACAAGTCGGTTGTTCCATTGAATGACGATGGCTTCACTGACTGTCTTGAGAGCTCATCTTTCTCAGAGGGGCCATCCACAATGATCAGCGCAGGAAATGATGCTGCCATTGTGGTTTCCATTGGAGACCCTGTGGAGGTGACAGAGACAGTCAAGGATGAAGAGGAGCCAGGAGTAAAGATGGAACAAAAATCCTTTTCTTGCAGTGCCACTGCTGCCGATCATGATGAAGGCTACGCAGAGATAAAACTGGACAGGACAGGAGAGGAGGAGCTGAATGGAGGCTTGTCAGGACCAGAGGAATCACCTCAGCTTGACAGCACCTCAGTGCCATTCCCAACAGATACAGAAACAAGTGACAGCACTGACAGTGCATCATCATCAATAAAACACAATGCATTTGTTCCAGAAAACAGCATTTCAGAGACAGATATCCAAGCTGAACATTTTGATGATGTATCTAGTTTTCCAGTGGAAAGCCAAGATTTGAACACAGCACACCGCGTGGATCAAAATGATGAATCCAAATCTGAATTTACCTTGGAAACGGAGGAGAGTGACATTAGGATATTACAGACAGCGGACTCTGATGAAGTCGCTGACATCGATTCCCCTAACAAGCAGGACGACAGTGATGGAGGATCAGCCATTGCTCAAGATCATGAACATCAAAATAGCCAATATGACCAGGGAAGTGAAAAATCTCCTTGTCCAGAGGAAAGACAACAAGATGACTCCAACGACGACAAGCCAGACGATAGCACAGCGCCTCAACCAGCCCAGCAGGATAGCAATGAAGAGGACGACGAAGATGAGGAAGGGCAGTCGTTTGACTTTGATGACATGGATATGGAGGAAGCCATAGCCGCAAATGACAGTTTAACAGCAACACAGGAGGATGATGAGAGTGGAGTGGAAGTCACATCAGACGAAGACAACAATGATGATTCAGTGGCATCCCACTGTGATTCTGCATCAAATGAAGTCACAGAGCCACAGCTGCAAACAGAAGAGGAGCCTGCTGAGAGCAATGAAAAGAAGTGTACGACTGCTGAGGACAGCAAGGCGGACATACCAGATGAGCTGGATACTGTCTCTGAGGCTGACCCAAACTCAGTGGATAACAAGGAAGCCCCATCTGAAAAGGGGGAGGATGAACAACAAAACACAGTGGAGAAGGAATCAGGTGTAGCAGATGAATCCAGGGACATTTTAGAGGAAGGAGAGGCTGGCATTGTTGGTGAGCTGGGGATTGTAGCAAGCAACCTTGTTGAAGAAGTAAACCAGGAGTTGTGTTCACCAGTAGGGCAAGGAGAAGATGCCATTAAGCATGAACTGCAGAGTGAGGGCAAAGAGAGCAGCGACATAGAGCCACCATTATCGAGAAAAGATTCAAAAAAGAACAGCAAGAAAGGTAAAACAAAGGGTAAAGAAGAATGTAAGATGTCTTAGTATATTGCTTAAAAGGTTTGATTACCTCACTTTTGTAAAAAAAAAAAAAAAAAAAAAAAAATTAAATACAGTGTCATCATTTTGTATTCATTCCAAAGGCAATATATGTGTTTATTGTTTTGTCAATTTGCATAAACAGCCTGAGATCCAAGCATGAACTTTCACAAAGGTCAGATGTGTTGAAAAAATTGTAGAAACAAAATGTTTAGAAACATTAACATTTAGATTTCACTATTACACAAGATAATACAACAGTATACTGCACTGTACTGCACTGTAACATATTTATTTTGATACCTGTGCACATTTTTCACGCTGCTTGTAATGTTTAATGAGTAATTATTAACATTACCTTTGATGCTCTGCAAGAGCATCACAATGTCTTTTTTTTTCATATCATAAACTCCAGGAACTCCTTTATTTCTTGGTTTATTTTTTCAAGCAAAGCAAATTGTTAACTGATAATTCTTTGTAACTGATCATGAGTCTTTACAGTGAAATAGCTCTTATATTTTCTTATATTTTCTGTAATGTTAGGCTCATAGTTAAAATGAACAGTCTTTGAAAAACCTGTCATATTTGCAGCTGCAAGTAAGACTGTTTGATTTAAACTAAATTTGCAGGAGTCTGAGATTCTGGATCACACCAAAACTTGTTTGACGCAAAGGCTGCATTGTGTTGCACTTTTCGAGGAAGTGATGGAGTGATGCAGCCACAGCTTAATGGACATAAACGCCTTGCTACTACCTACCTATTTGAAATGTTGATCTAAGTGCATTTTTGTAATGAATTGCTTGCATGACATGGCCTTTATTAAAAAAGAAAGAAAGAAAGTTTTGGTTCTTTGCAGTAAATATTGCAACAAATATCAAACTCCATTAAACTCCATTAATGGTTTACAGTCTTTTTGTTCAGCACTGATTCATTGAAAGGTTCCTACCACTTTATTCTTCCATTATGTAGCGTAGCTGTGGCCTTAGAACCTGTGAGTTCTTGCATTGACCTCTTGTCCACAGTTCTGCATGCTAACTTACCCCTCACACCACACACCCCATCACCTCCCCATGGATCCCTGCTCCGCTGCATGCATGAAGTGAATAAAACACCTCCCACCCTGACCCAGCCCCCCTCCCTCCATCTCCTTGGCTCCTCCCACCCCTGGTATGTTACTATTTTGTTCCTGTTTTTTTACAGCAGATTGTAATGATTGTTGGTAAAGTACTATTTAGGCTTTGTGATGCATGGGGACTAGTTTGTGATGTATATTACCATTCTAGAAACTGAAATGAGCCTGAATCGTTGGATTCTCAAACATGTCTTTGTTTATCTTTCAGAGATCCGCCTGAGGAAGCTGGTGGATGAGCGTGAAAAAATGATAGAACAGGTGGGTCACTGCAGCAGATAGCAGGAGATATGTAGAATATGAATAAACCACAGAGGACAATCTATTTTGCCTTTTGTTGTTTCCTAGAGGTTTTTAGTATGGATGCCCTCCTTCAGTGTACAGTTCAGTTCAGATGCAGCAAACTGATTAGAAGAAGTATAGTAATTGTTATAGTGACAGGAGCCAGTGATTTCCTGATGATTTCCTTTGCCTTCGTGTCAGGGTGCCTAAAGAAGCTGAAATTGTATATACATAAAACGTAACATGATAAAGAAGCCTAGGTTTGAATTTGGCCCATACTCTTTGCTGCATGTCATCTCCTCTCTCTGTTCACTGTCGCTGTCTAATAAAGCAGAAATGCCCAAAAAAACAAAACTATTCCTTACCAGGGCAACTTTGAGCAATGTGTTGCCTTATATTCTTTGTGGATTAGTTGAGTGTGTTGTTCATCAGCTGATGTCTTCTTCATCCTGGACGGTTTGATTAATAGGTGAAGAAACTAAAGGCTCAACTGGAACAGAAGACACAGAGAAATGGCATGGAGAGCGGCTCAGGCGCAGACGGTGAAATTCTCGAGAACGGCACAGATCCCAGCATACTAGAACTGCAGAGTAAGTTGCCATGAAAAATATCACTCCATTCTTTGCAATGCTGTATATTTTCTACTTTAACATTTATGCATCACATAGAAGTTAAGAGTTTTTGTTTTTCCTGAATCTTTGCAGGAGATTCCAACAGGCAAATAAGCGACTTAAAGTTCAAACTTGTGAAAGCGGAGCAGGAGGTCACTGCCTTGGAGCAAAATGTAAGCAGAGAAAATCATATGAATTGATAGGTATTTGTAAACATGACAGTATTCCCATTTGAAATATCTATTTTTTTTTTTCTCTCCCAGGTGACCAGGCTTGAGGGTCAGGTGACACGTTACAAGTCTGCATCAGAGAACTCAGAGAAGGTGGAGGACGAGCTGAAGGCAGAGAAACGCAAGCTGCAGAGAGAGGTACAATGTTATGTTTTCTTAGCCTGCAAATACAACTCAGAACAGAAGTATTAATGGATACTGACTTTTAATTTGACGTGTTTTAATTGTTATATGGTTTGTGTCTCCCCATGTGAAATAACAGCTGCGGTCAGCACTGGACAAGATAGATGAACTCGAGTCAAACAACAGCCACCTTTCTAAAAGACTGGAGAAGATGAAGTCCAATCGTGGTACAGCACAGACCCCATAGTAACCAATTATTAACTCCACCTTCTCTCTGTCCCGCACTGGCTGATCACTTGGAGGAATAATCCTGCAATTTTGGGTTACTCTTTTTGTCTGCCTAATAGCAATCTTACAAAAAAGAAAGAAAAAAAAACATGAGAAACCTAGTTATCATAAGCACAGAAACATAATTAGGAGTACACAAACACACAACGTGCCATTTCTTTGTCTTTTTTGTTGTTGTCCAATGAGAATTCTTCTTAGTGTTGCATACACACCCAGAGAGCTCCTTCAAGTAGTACATACAGTAGAAAAGCAATGTCTGCGTGCCTCATGACTTGAGATACTGTTTGATCTATTCTGTCAACACCATCTGCACCATGGCTGCGTGAAATGGGCCACATGGAGTGTTTGTGCTGGGACTGGACGCCATTAAGAGGACCTCATCCTCTCCCTTGGGTTGCGTGACTCTTTTGTTGAATATTTTAAGACAAATATTGCACTACCCTCTGTCCCGAACTTTCTGCTGCCTCTCGACAAGATTCAAGAAGTTGTTTGCCTTGCACACATGGAGCACAGCGGGATGTGCCTCCCTGCCCCGTTCAGTCTGTCAACAAAAGACAGAGCACTTGGAGTAAACAATGCCCACAAACTGTTTTTATGTCCGTGACCCATGAATTATGACTGTTCCTGCCTCAGAGGATGTGATCGCATGTCTCAATGGACCGGTGTGTGTCGTGGATGAGAGAGCAAGTCGGTGTCTAAGTGTGTTATTTTCCCTTTTTTCTGTCTGCATTTTTTCTGATTTGCATCCAAAGCCAAAATATAAAAAAAAGTAAAAAATTAAACTTGTTTGGGTGTGTATGTCTGTCCACAGTCCTCTACTTTTTCTTTTGTTACTCATTCTCTGCAAAAGGGTGTGCTCAGTTGATAAGGAATAATCCCAACACAATTTAATGATAATAATCAAAAATGCACTTGCTAGTCACCAGCTTTCAAATATCTGCTCCTTTATTTACACAAGTGTGATGCAGGGTAAAGTAATTTGAACAAACAGGTTCTGGCTTGGCCCATAGTGTGATAACCTTACTTCTCATTAGATAGTAACTCAAAGCTTATTTCTGTTTCATATACCAAGTCACTGGTTGGCTCTTGTGCACACTCAGCTGCTGAGACTTAAAGAAGGAAAGTGATAAGAAGGGCTCAAAGGGGTGAAGATAGGAGACACTGTACACACTGGGGAGATGCTTCACTGTTTACAAAGCTTTAAAATGTTTGTAAAGAAACTTAAAGAACTGTAATCTTTGTGCAATAAAATGTCAAACCAAGATGTACCGGCAGATGTGTTCTTCAGTCCAAAACTTTGCATGAATTTGTGGTGACATAGGCCTTTGATAGGACATTTTCACATTTGCAATATAGCTTATGTTCCAATTCCTCCAATCATTCCTGCAGAGTATTTGAGTGAAAGTGTGAATTAACTCTTCCAGCTCTTGCATAGGCTTTATAACGGGGTCAGACTAATATTCCCCTGGTCATATTTTTGGTTATGGTTTGCGGTGACATTTAGTAAGTGGTTTTAAGACAATATTATATTGTTACAACTACTTACTAAGTCATATAAACAAATTTTTTTTTCTGGAAAACATTTCAATTTTATCTCATTATACATAACTTGTTAAACTGACTAATAAAAACATTAGGTCAAGAGTTTAGAATGGGCTGATTGGTACACTCCTTAGTCACTTTTAATTAAATGTGTAAAAGCCAGTGAAGTCATCTTATTTTTCCACAAAAAGAGATGTAAACCCTCCATGAAGATGAAAACCCAACAATCATAAAGAAGGAAGGCTGCTGTGATTTAAACACTATGTAATGATGAGAGGTGCTCTTTTGGAAGAAGGATTAATTAACGCAATTCCAAGGCCCCTCTTTCTTTAAAAAAAAAAAAAGGCTTTATAGTTCTGGGCAATGCAATACAAATACAAAATGTTTTAATCTTTATCTTGTTGCTGCTCATTAGCCAAAAATGATAAAAGCATTTTATTCTGTAGAAGTGTCTGGGGATCCTATATTTTTCATTCCAGTCAACATTGGTTCTCCACAAGCCTAAACCAAGCCAAGTCTGTCCAAACTTCCATCTGTTCCAAGGTAAATAGTTCAACTTCCAAGCTTGAAGTCATGTGTATTATGCATAGCATAAATTAACCATTGTCTTTATGGACCACAGAGGCTTTATTGGTTACTCTTCATTTCTCTGCAGGAGATTCCTCCAAGTTTGGTGCATGGACTAATGTGCATTCAGGGTTGTCTGGTTCAGTTGTGCCTGATGGATTGAACAAGTATGTCCGCTTTTGGATACGCTGAATCATTCGTCGGCCATAGAAATCCCGATAGTCTGCTGGGAGCTCATCCAGAGTGTGTAATGCCCTCTCCAGTGCCTGAAGGGCCCGAGCTGCAGCCAGGGGGTCTTTATTACCATAGGGGTCTTTTTTATCATAGCTTTGTGCAGGCAGATGTCGCCAAAACACATTAACACCCACACCAAACTGCAGCGCAAGAGTGTTGTGGAACCACAGCGCTGAGGAAAAGAAGGACATCACTGAATTAAAACCAAAGAGAAGTACATGAAAACATCCATAGGAATGGGTGGAATAAAAAAAGAGGTTTATTTAGCTGGTTTGCTTGTGAAGTTGGATGGTGCAGTTCTCTTACCAGGGATGAAAAGCAGATCTCCAGGCTCCAGCACACACTCATACCTCTGTGCCTTCACAAACTCAGGAAACTCTTTCAAGTCTGGAGAGTCGATGTCCAGCACCTCCGATTTATCACCTAATGGGTTACAAATCACAAAGAAGGATATTGTGATACGGTAATATTATTCCAAGCTGTGGCAATTTCAGAAGTTACTGCTCATTTCAGATAAGAGCACAATACTGTCAGTGACATGTTCAGTTATTCTGGAGATGTGCAATATGGCCACTCCACACTTTAAATATGTGCGTAAATATTTAATGTCTTTAAATGTGTATGTTGTCGCTGAAATGACAGCAGATCATGTCAGACATTTGTTATGCTTCAAATTTAATAGTTCATATTGGCAAATAAATAGTGCTCCATAAAAAGAAGGAAAACAAGTTCACATGCGTCCCAATAAATTACATGAAACTTCTCAATTTGGTATGAAATCTCTAAAAGGGGGGTTTCTTGACAGAGGTTTACTTAAAACAGGACTAAGCCGTAATCCCAAATAGTTAATCATAGTCTAAAAACTGACTTTCCAAAAGACATTTTCACTTGAGATTAGTCCTTGATTAAATCAGACGTAATCCTCCACCAGTTCCATGTTTTCCTTGTTTCTGGCGACACTGTTGCTTTGGCGTTTAGCACTCAGTGCAGGTGCAAACTCTGCATAACAGTAAAGACTCAGTGCACACTGTTGTTTCTTTTATTTCTTCTGCTGTCTCACATTCATCACAAACAAGTGGCTGAATTTTTCCCAGAAGAAAAAAAAAAAAAAACCTTTACAGGAGCTCAGCAAAAGCTAAAGAATTGGTTCATGAACTGGTTGTGGGTTGAATCACCATTGTAACATATCATTTGGTGATAAATGGTATCAGAATGGACATTTATTTATATAAAAGGGCTGTTGATTATTAGTTTGACTTCAAAATGATGCTCATAAAACCTGGACTAGATCTAGAAAAACTCAGGACTGTGTGGGACACAGAAAAAGAGGATGGATGCTGTTTCTCCTCTGCAAAACAGCAGTAATCTGAAGTTAAATCTGCTGCCTCGGAGGCTTAATTTACACCTTCATTTACTAACACTAATCATTGACTTGGAAATCGGATCATTTAAATCTGGATTACGATAAAGCTAAGACTATTTCAACCCATGACCCAGAAGGAGAATGAGAGTTATTCTAGTTTAAAAGAAATGTTAGTCTACAGCTAAGCTTTATCTCCCTGGGAAATATCCCCATAATGTTCTAAACCAATATATTCCCACTGGCCCACTAAACAGAAACCAGTATGTCACTATCATCTGTCTGTATAGATTCTTACCTGACAGGTAGAGGTGCAAAGCATCCTGGGGGCTGAAGAGAACCACACGCTTCCTCCCAGTCACCTGAGCCAGCAGGTTATCCATCACCTGAGGGTATACAGGACCCAGGCTTATTATAGCAAGGCCAGTTTGTGCATCAGAAACCTAAGTTTAAAAAAGTAAATAAATAAATACTTTTCAAAAATACATCTTCAAAGCTAAATTCAGGTTGGCTGTTCTGTGTCACCAAGGCCCTCATCACTGGCCTTTTTATAGAGATTTATTGACTTCATATTCCTGATGTTGAGGTTGGTAGAATTTAAAGTTGTTCTGCAGCCAGCCAGTAGAGGGCAGCGGAGCTCCCATCTCTCACAGGACTACTGTATTGGCTTAAAAAATACACAAAACTACAAAACAAAAATCCTACATAACTAACTAAAAAAAAAAAAAAGATAATTTTGACCTTGTGTCCACAAATTAGAGATTATTTCAAGCACCATACAATAAGGGGTTTCCTTCACATTTGCCTTTGAAACACACTCATGAAAAAGTACGCATTTAACTAGAGGTATCTATGCAGCATGCCTGAAGCTGGTGGGAGCTCAGTCTTGCTCAAACACACGCACACACACTCACATCGTAATGTGTCCATAGCTGCAGACCACAGGAGCTGATGCGAAAGACGCTGGAGAAAAACTGATCGGGTTCAAAGAAGTGTGGGATCTGGAAATCCTCTGCCAGGTCAGGAAACTGTTTACTCAGGTCAGCAGGTTCCTGTGGGGGAGGAAGTATACTTGAATATCATTCCCAATTAAGAACTCTCTTCCTGAACCTTGAGTTGCAACCTGAAGGTTACAAAATGATCCTGTTCCATCAGAGACTCCTACTCTGCAGATTTTACACGATCATACAATCCCCTAGTACAACCTCAAGAATTAATCTGCAGTTTCAGAGGGAAAGATGGAGTCTTCAGGTACCTTTCGAACGTCCTCTCCCAGCGACCGCAGATAATAGCTCTCATCCTAAAGACAACACAACAGGTCAGCCCAGGGATTCATGCCCTGACATAAACGGCACTTTGCACTATATTATCTAAAGTGCCTACTTTTAATCTTAAATGCATCCTACTTACCTCACACAGAAAGAAATTAGAGTGCTTTTCCTCAGATGCCCTTTTCACAAATTCATTAAATGGCAGTGTCCTGTGAATAATAATGAGAGGAAGCTGAGGAAACTGCAGTACCTCTGCATATGTTTTTGAGAGGGAGAGCTGTTATCATTACTGTTTTTTAGCTACCCATGTGTGGTGTGATGCTAGATTCTACATACATATCAGATTTCTTATATTTGTATATATTTGCCACTAGCCTATATATTTAAATATTTATATGTTTGGTTTGTGTGCTGATTTCTTGTCCTGTGTGTGATTGCATATTTGTGATTACATACAGGACATCACGTGCATTGTAATTACACACACTGTAATCATTAGTTTTTGTAGTTGTTTTAGCTACCTGTACATGATGTGATGCTAGATTCTGTAGAGAGAGAGGGTGCGTGGGGGCTCACCTGTATACAAAGTTTTTGCGGAGGAAGTCCATCTGTGGCACAGTGGATACATGAACCTTCACCTCCTTGTCACCTCCTCTCTGTCCAAGGTATTCAACCGTCCATTTCTCCACACAGGGGCCCAGGTGCACGCCTCTCAGCACGGCTGGTCTCCGCTGGAAATGAACAGTTGGCAACCGAGGTTAGTTGGTCAGGGGGACATAACACTGTTAACTCCAACAGCCCAAAACACAACTTGCTGGCAGGGTATAGTAGCAAATAGATCACTCTAATAAGACTACAGCTTAAGACAAACAAATCATAAGGGTACTATAAAGTTTGGGGCATTTTCTTCTATTCTGATAACATTTAGAGGTGTTGAATAAACCAAACCAAAGTCCACAGTGGACGGCGGTAGGAAGCAGCGTAAACTGATTGTAAAAGTTGAAGTTTTGCTAAAATACCGCTTTGTAGTTATATCACTTTTACGCCGAAATTATCAGTGGCCTCCAATAATTTCAATTAAGATCATACGTCTTGTTATACAACTGTGTAAAATTGCTGGTTGGGAAAGCAATTTATGATTGACGGATTTTTTTTAACGCAGTTCGGTACATCGCCTTCGCACTACGCAAGGAGTACACGGGGACTGAGCAGGGCTGGCGTCTGAAGCAGCGACAACCAGCAGGCGAAGACTAACGCCGGGTGGTCTGGCTGTTTCGTCTTACCTCTGGATAAATGTCTCGCACAAAACTGTCCCTGTCTACTTCTGTGAATATCGGCACCTCGACCTTTTCCCGTCGCTCCATTTAACATGATTTGAGTCGGCACTTAAAACAGCATGTGAAACCAAATAGCAGAGGAGGTGTTGCATTGTTTACCCTCCCCACGTTAGCACCAAATGGGAGTGGACATAGAGGGCAAAAACAGAATAACTAATTGAACTGAAAATACTAACCTATGTCATTAAGTGAATTGAAAATAGCACAATTATCTCTAGTAATTTCATCTACGACTTCGCGTCTTTTGTAAACATCCACTTTGTTCCCAGTCGGACGGCACAAGTAGACGGACGCAAGAGGTGTAAGACGAAAAAGATGGCGCTGCCCATGTTAAGAGGTTGTTATTGTAGCAGGCTGTCATCCGTATTCAACATCACTCGCCTCCGTAAAGCGGAAAGTGTCCTGGGCCGGTCCGGTACAGTGCGGCCGCCTCACCCGTCAGCCGCCGGCGCTGTGGCGGCCGCCCGCGGCTACAGCTCTGAGCGCGGCGGGCACAAGCAGCAGCAGAAGGTGGTGGTGGTGGGCATCCCGAGCCCTTTCATGTGGTTTCGGACGAGAATCTACTACTTTCTGATCAGGGCCTACTTCGACAAGGAGTTTAACATTGAGGAATTCACTGAGGGGGCGAAACAGGTCAGTGTTGCAAGCTCAGGTTGGGAGCCCACTCTCATTTAAAAAGCAGTGTCTTCATTAAAGTGGGCGTTGCACAGTTGACAGCTAAAAAAAAAAAAAAAAAAAGGATTTGTCAATCGGTCCACAACATTTCCGCATCACGCTGAGCTGCTACTAATGAACTTTTCCATTACCCTCTGCAGGCGTTCTCCCATGTGTCCAGACTGCTGTCACAGTGCCAGTTTGAGGCCCTGGAGGGCCTGGTGGCCAAGGATGTAAGTATGGCAGTGCATCAAGCCTGTACCTGTCATTTGAACTGTGTCCAGGGCTTGGCACTCACTTTTTGGCTCACCAGACACTGTGGCTAGTGGTTCTCCAAAGTCACCAGCCACTCAGCATTTTCACCAGCCAACAGGGTGACAGGAGACTGTAACGGCATGCATTTGTTTGGAAATAACATTTTATTCGAACAAGAGAGGATTATAGGCCTACCTGTCCAGCCTTAGTACAGGGTATATATATATATGTATGTGTGTGTGTGTGTGTGTGTGTGTGTGTGTGTGTGTGTCAGATGACAGGCTTTTTGCCATGTCAGTGCTCTCCCAAATCCATGATGATGACATAGACTGACCAATGGGATTATTTTTTAAAAGAAGAATGCCACCCACCAAAGTGGCCGAATTCTACCTGCATTTGGCGAGCGGGCAGGCGGGTGTTAATGTCAAACCCTGGGTGTGTCAGTCCAGACCGTCATGATATCTCTAATATGAACATGCTTTGTGTACAGGGAAGCCGCTTGAGTTGCAGGCACAGACACTAATGCTAAAGTCATTCCACTGCCAAAATTTTGAATAGTAAGACAAGATAAACCAGTGAAACAAATTCTGCCATACATTTCTGTACTTTCTCAATCCATGTAGGACCTTAATAACCAGTGATAAAATTTTAAATCAATTCTGTATTTCACTGGAAATCATTACAAATGAGCCAGGGCTGGAGGGATGTGCTGTCTTTTCTTTGTACCAGTTAAAAGTCTAGCAGCTGTGTTTTGAGTCAGTTCTAGTGCTAAAAAGGGTGAAATTGTTGTATCTTGATACTCTTGTAAGGGGTGTAGTGTCTTTGTTCAAGCTCATCATCATTTCATTTTCACTTTGTTGCAGCTGATTGGGAAGCTGGAGGAAAAATGCAACCTTCTTCCCTCAAGCCACAAAAGAGCACTCTCTGCAGATCCTGATGAGATCATGTACACGACTGCTGGGGATGTGGGCATCTACTATGATGATAATGGTAAGTATGACTGTGTTCTTCTCAGAAAATGTATTCGGATGTCAATGCAAGAAGAACGCCACTTGATTTTTATGGTGTTAATTTTGTTGCAGCCCCAAACAGTATCTGTTTAAGGTAACTGTTTTGCAGAAAAAACTATTAGGGCTTAGACGATATGTTTATCTCCCAATACAATACTATCACCATACTTGGGTGCTGATTCAGTATGATTTGTGATTCTTAAGTATTGTGATTCCACAAGTATTGTGATATGATATTACAATTTTATTGAGATTTTTGAATGATTCTCCAGTTTGTGGTTAGTTTCATGAAGCTGTGATTATCTTAAAGGTCTCAGTAGGTCATTTTATATAATACCAACAGATTCCTTAGGTTGTCCAGTTGTATTCAAGTTTTAGTTTCATTTACTTTAAATTGATTCAGTAACAAAAAACTATCAAAAAACCATTTAAGAAAGAGTCATGATACTTAAGTGAATAGTTTTTTCCCCATACCTAATTAAAATATCAACACAAGAAGAGGGCCACTTGATGTTTTCGGCAGTAGTATCCATGCAGCCTAAACTGATGTCACTTCTCTCTTTCCAGGGAGAAAGTTTGTGAGCATTCTTATGCGTTTCTGGTATCTGACAAGTGCAAGTCTTCCTGAGGACACCATGGAGGGAGCTCGTCTCTTTCAGGTGGCCATTGGTGGAGAGGGAGAGGGGGAAACTAAGAGGTTGCTAACAGCCAATTATGAGTGAGTATATTTTTTGGGCAGGTAAGCATTATGAATGGTGTTTTTTTTTTTTTTTTTTTAATTATAGAGAAATTCTTCAACCCCAACCAAATTTGTGCCACATACTCACCCCAAGTTGTCTTAAGCGCCTGATGAAACGTTTTTAGTTGCATGCCTCTGTACACTGCACACTGAGTATGGCTAATGAACAAACAGGAGGCGGGGCTTCAGTCACACACACATGCTCATGCATTAGATATTTTTGTCACATGATTTATTTAGCAATTCTTTGGTAGAAGTACGCTGGTTTGGGATGTCCATAACGTACAAATCGGGAGTCAACGTTTGGATTTTTTTGCACAAAGAATTTGGGAATTTGAAACAGACATTTTTTTAATCATCTTTGGTGCTGTGCTTGGACGTCACCAATCAGCTCCTTTCTAACAAAAATGGAAGCAGTTTTTTTAATTTTTTTTCATCTTCATCAGACATTGAAGACAACTCAGGTCAAGTACATGAACGAAGAACATGAAGCTTTTGAGTGAAGTATTCCTTTAACGATGCCGTTCTTCTGAACTGCATGACCATTGCATTGTCAAGAACATGCTCTTCTGATCGTCCTGTGTGTTTGTGTTGGTTTGCTGGCAGATTCCAGAGGGAGTTCACTAAAGGAGTGGCACCAGACTGGACCATTACGAGGATAGAGCACTCCAAACTGTTGGATTAAAGTGGGATTTCTTTGAGGCTGACGCACCGCTGGGAACTGGTGAAGGACCAGGGATGTCCCTCAGTGTCTCCTTACTTTATATTGAGCAGGAATATCTCTTTACCCACAGCAGTCTACTCCATAGAAGGAAAATAATAGCCAGCACCTGACTGAGAAATCCAGGAGAAACCAGAGACAAACGTTTATTTAAACACCATCGACCGTAGACGGGGCATATGAACCAATCACTTTTCGTTTTTAGATACTGCCCAGAACTGTGTGCAGTTTAACAGTGTTGCTGATTATTTTCTTTACTATCTGTATTGTCCTACTAGTCAACAATGAAACCTTGTTTGTGAACTGTTGCTCTGGAAGGCTGAGTTTTGGGCTCTTACTTGTGCATCGAGGAATAGGGCTCAAGGGTATGTGGGAGACCTGGATTATTTACAGGTACTGTTTGAGCCCAGTCTGATGGTGTGAATGAAATGCAAGCGAAGTCTGTGACGAGACACTGTTGTCAGTCTTAGATCTACTGCTGCACGTATTTCAAGTCATCATAAAGAATGCGTTCAAAAGAAAAAACAGTCAAATAAATTATAAACACAATGTGAAATCATTCCCGACATAAAACACATCTTGTGGGGGCCACTTGCTCCCTGATACTCCCACATCTTGTGTTCATTTTTGAGAGAACTGCCTGGATTGCAGCATTTCCAGCACTTGTATTCACCAGTAGAGAAATGATTCTTCTCTGCAGTATGTCGGTCTGCTCGGCATCGGCCTTCCTGTCAGCATTTTATGTGCCAGATAGTAACAACTGTGGTTTTCCTGTCCTCAAAGAAAATGTGTGACCTGCTGCTGTCACTTGGCTCTGATGCACACGACTGAAAATATACAGTGTGTATGTGTGTGCGTGTGTGTTTGTAATAGTGATTAAGGCAGATTGAAGAAGCAGACTTCGATTGTATGAATAAAGATTTTAGAAAAAAAAAAAAGCCATTGTACTGGCCTGTTTTTTCCCCATTTAATGTGATCTCCTCTGTATGTTAATTTAATATTTGTGTACTTAGCATATGATAATTGTGCTTAAAAATGTCTCTGTAATGACTAAAATCACTGCACTGAGACTGAGATTACCAGCATAAAAAATAAATACAAATCCTAGAACGTAAGTGATAGATTAGAAAAAAAAGGTTTTAATTAATTGTGAACCAGAAGACCTCAAAAGCCAGAAGTCTTTTTTTTTTAAATACACGAATAAAAAATAATATAAATTTAAAAATTACAACAACCAAGATAAAGTATCTGATTGGGTTTTTTTTATTATTATTATTATTGAAATGACCCAGTAATTTTTGTCATTACAACAAAATAACTTTTAAAAAGATTATCAGTGTATAATATAAGTAGATATACTTAGATAGCCTCTGTTAGTGGAAGTAGTAATTTTTCCAAAAGTATCACAAAATTAGTTCCATACTCAGTATTGAAATGGCTTGGGCTCCTGTAATAGACTGTTGCACCTGAGCAGCGCCTCCAGCTCAGAATGACATCACTCACTGCTTATTGATGCGTTTCAGCCCTGCTCTGCCATTGGTCCGTTTCCTTGCGATCTCACATCTCATTGGCCCGCCGACCTGCCAGTCACTAATGGTTGTATAGTAGGTGGTTCCTATTATGAGCCACTGTCAGACAGCCTATATGGTTCCTTGCTTGGCACGTAGTTTGCTGAAGGGAAAATTGAAGCATGGAAATTCAACACCTGTAAATAAAAGTCCAAAGTAAAAAATAAATATAAAAATAGTCATGAAACTCGCCACTGTGGCCTTTTACGGGTTGGCTCTGGGGCTGCTGGCGGTCGGCCTGCGAGAGTTGCTGACTGGCTTCGAGGAGAACAGATGCAGCATGACCTATATGTTTGAATACCCAGAGTACCGGGTGAGTTTCTCGGCTAATTACTTGCTTCACCGCGACATGACACATCCACTAGCTTTCCGTACGTCTTGTTTTGCATCTGGGAAGACAAGTAAACAAAACAGCCAGCTTTGCTAACCGACTCGCACGCTTTCCTGCCACGAGCAACATTTCATTTCAGTCGGTATCAGCAATTGTCAAAACAAATTCAGTGTCTCGGGCTGTTTTGTGAAAGCTGCCACCTGACAGAACAGGTAGGTGTAGGCTGCCTTACACCTTAGCCTAGCTGGCTAAAGTATTTCCTCCGTGGCTTTCACACGTTACCACCCACAAGGCAGCACAGACGCTTTGCAGAAGTGTGTTGAAGGTACACCGTACAGTAAGTGTAACCTGAGAGTGAAATTAGCCCTAGTTATGCCGGTTGTGAAATCACAAATCAGCTGCTGATCCACTAATCTCCCCAGATCAGCTCACCAGGCGAGCCACATGCCGACTTGTTTGCAAGGTGCGGTGCTGCTTCATACACAGGTCAGGTTGACAGTGGCATAAGTTAGTGTCAAGATGTTAGCAATGCAATGTAGGTCGCCTCTCTGTGCTCTTTGTGCTCACTAATGTGTTCACCAGTCCAGAAGTGGGGCACAGCTGGAGGCAAACCACTATATGGACATCGAGCTCACCTCAGGATGGGAGTGTGTTTTCATTTGTTTTGGTGTGAGGGTGAGGAAAAAGAAACAGTTTCAGGTCTAAACATTAGCCTATTAAAGACTAGCACTAGAACTATTAAAGTCAGGCTAATGCTATTTCAAGGGTTATCCATACTAGAAAATTGGTGATGTTGATGCAAATTTAATAATTCAGTGCAAACCTGAAAAATAACTTTGTGCATAACAACAGTATAATTAGGACAGGGAATGCCGTGTGATGTTGTTTTGTCCCAGAGATACAGTATAGAATGGATATAGATACTGCTGTGGTCACTTTACAGTTTTTTCAGTCGGACTGTGTCATCATTCCTAACGTGTGTATGTTGGCTTCACAGCGTGTGGCCCTGCCTCGTCGTGTGGCCAGACTGTACCCAGCATACGGGCTCTACCTGTACGGAGAGGGCCTGTACGCTCAGGAGACCCGTGCACTTAAACTCACTGGTGCCCCTGTGCTCTTCCTGCCTGGAAATGCAGGCAGTTTTAAACAAGGTAAGTGTGTCTGTGAACAATACGCAGCACAGACTAGTGAAGATGTCCCACTACAGCTTTCACCACTAGCATTTCAATTTGGATCCAGGGAACGGAGAAAAACAGGGCAATTGAAAGTTGTGCGTCATAACTTTGGACAGTATCTGTGGAAGGATGAGACAGAGAGCGCTACTTTTTTTGGAGTGACAGGATGTGCCTAGGGCATATGAGGACACCTGGACAGCCTCGGGCTTTTTGTTGATTGGTCTGTAGGCCTATCTGGTGAGCAAGCAAACTGAATTGTCCTTCACAACTTTATGCACAAGGTAGCTGACACTGATGTGTCAGCTACAGATTTAATAATTACTTACTGAAGTGAGAGGGCTGCTAGAAGTTGTAAATGGGAATTTAAAAAACTTTAAAGACAATGGCCTTTACAACTTTTTCCCAATACTGTGATTTTTGCAGTAAAAATTGGAACAACATTCTTGCATTTTGATTTGAATCAGTTATGTAGGTTTTTGTGAAAAATCTGTTAGGAAAGCAGCAAGGAAATTCTGAAAAAATATTCCTCTCTTGTCCATCAGTCTTGCTTAATAAACCCTGCTCTTTCCCTAATTTAGTGGGACATATTATTATATACTGGAAATGGTAGATATTCTGTCTTGTTTACAAGATACTTAATAACGATGTTCAGTATGGATTATACTCACTCTGTTGTAGAAATATCCTCAAATCATGAAGGCCTGGCTGTACTTGCCATGGGTTTTGAGTGTAGGAGGAGAACACCCACAGTTTTATTCTTGTGAAGACAAATGCATTTTGCAGTTAGAGCTGTATTCATTGTAGCTCAGAATAAGTCTGCGCTCTCTGTTTCTGTCTTGTCTTGCACTTAAACTCTTAATGTGAAACTGTTCAGAAAGCTACTCAGCTTTATAAGTTATAACAACTTGATAACTTTAACTAAGAAAAAAGTATTGTGACGTCACGGTATTGCTATTATGTATTAAGGTTCATCCATGCTATCGGAAATCTGTAGTGCTGATCTAAATTTAATCAGCTTTTTTAGCTTAGTGTTATTTTAGTTTTTAGTCAAGTCTTATTTTATTTAAACTGCTTAACTGATTTAGCATCAATCTCAAGACATGAGGCCTGCTGCCCACTGGAGGCCAACAACAGGAGTTTTGTCTACTTGGTCCTGGTCAAGACATGAGCTGCAGCACTGCAGATAATCTGTAGTTACTTTACAATCCTCTTTGTGGGACCAGAAGAGAGGGCTGTACAGTAATCTAGACTACTTGATTTAAAGGCATTCACAAGTTTTTTTTTAGAGTTAGTGTGAATTTATTTATTTATTTATTTATTTTATCTTAGAGTCATTCTCTAAGATACTTTAAAATGTAATTCTACATTCATAATTAAAATTAGATTTGTGACCTGGTCATTGGTCTTGGGAGATCATCTGTTCAGGTAGGATGAGGTAGTTTGCCTCTGTGTATTTTGATCAAGAAAGCACGCCTTTGTTTTGTGGTTACTAAGCTAGAAAGAAAGTTTAGAATATCCATAAGTTATGTCTTTTACACATTTTGGCACAGAGGCCACAGGACACAAAACAGGAAATGCTAAGACAATAGAGAGTATGTGAGGATTGAAAATCACAAAGGTCATGAATAGCTGCCTTGAGCATCATCACAGCCTGTCAGAATTTTTGTTGACAAGATAACATCATTTAAGAAAGAATGAAATGCACACCTGACAAACCACTATGAAAGGTGCGTAAGATATAAAACATGGGGGTGGAAACAGTTTTTTTTAACAATATGATTTCTTGAGGCTGATACACATATCTGATACCTTCCTGCTCATAACCGCCAATAGCCTACTGATTCCAATGTTGATAAAAATTTCTTAAGAATTGCAATACAAATGAGGTTCAACTTTCCAGACAGACCTGTCTTAAGATAATTGTTTTGACCATGTTAGTTTTGTTCTGTTGCCAATTTGACAATTGACACACTCCTAGGGGGAAAAAGGTCACAAAAATGCTAAATTTCACAATCAGAGAAATATTGGCAGCAAAAATATTTCTGGACCAACTCAGATCTTGGTTTTCATTGCTGTCAGTGGCCAATACTGATAGCCCGTCCATGCATCATCCATCATGTATATAAGACATGTACAAATGACAGTGATATGTGGACAGAAGTATAACTTAGGCTAGGTTTCAAAATGACCTTGATATTGATTGTTGAGTGTTCATTAACTAAAATAACAACAATAAAAATCCACTCTGCTCTGTGCACACCTTTGAGCTGTACTGGCTACAGCAAGGCTAATGTGACCGTTTCCTAATGCACATCCAAACATTTTCCTCAATCAAATGGGGTAGTCTTTACTGTCTTAACATTTATCGATATCTAAACAAGTTCTGCATTAACCTAACATTGCTTGACACTCTTAAGGACACTACTACAGGATGAGATGACGTGGCCATAGTGTTCATGTATTTGTAAACAAATAGGTATGCGTGATTTGAATCTGGCTCGTGCTGTGTGTCAGACTTTAAAACACCAAACTTATTTCAAACACCTGACATGATCAGATGTTCTCTTCTCACTGCAGCTCGCTCCCTGGGCTCCGTGGCCTTGAGGAAGGCAGAAAACATGGAGGGAGGGCTCCACCTCAATGTTTTCACTGTGGACTTCAATGAGGAGCTGGTGGCCTTATACGGTGGCAGCTTGCGCAGGCAGACACACTTCCTGCATGAGAGTATAAAGGCCATCCTGCGTCTCTACAAGGTCAGGCTTCAAATATCACTTACTGATCAGACAGGATTACCTGATTTGATAAAGGAGGGATGTTTGATTGAAGTGGGTTCGCTTTTTCTGTCTTTCTCTGCCACATATCACATTCCTTTCCCTTCTACATTTGCATTTTAGCCATTTGGTTACTGTTCGTCTACCACAATTCACACTAGTATAGTAGAACAGTGCCACAATATAATAAGCTTACATTCCTAAATTGCCAACATTACAAAAAAACAAAAAACAAACAAACACAGAGATAGCCCAAACAGCATATCCTTGTGTAATATGTGCTTTCAAACTACACAGAAATGTTTATTTGACAGGGAAACCTAAACCAAATAAATGATTCCACCAATCAGTTAATCTCCCTCCACTCCCCTTTTCTGCTTTCACCAGGATCTTGAAGACGCCCCTCGCAGTGTGGTGCTGGTTGGCCACTCCATGGGAGGAGTGGTGGCCCGGGCACTGTTCACCTTGCCCCGCTTCAACCCCCGTCTGGTCACCCTCATCATCACCCAGGCCTCCCCCCACCTAGCCCCCGTGTTGGCCCTCGACACATACCTGCTAGGTAAGGACCAGCTGTATATTAGTGATACATGGTATGCCAGCACTGTGGGGTGTTATGGTGCCTGATTTGAAAGACTATATCGGTGCTCTCAAACCATTTTCCTCTCTGAGCCAGTTTGATCTGCACACCTTGAAAACGAAAGGGGAACAAATCAGTGAAATCAGCTGCTGTGATGTTGGTTTGAATGAATGCCTGCACATACCTGTCAGAGTTTTTCTTGCCAGATTTTTTTTAAAGTTGCAGTGAAATGAAAAAATTATGTTTTTTTCATTTCACTGTTAGCCAGCTCTCCATTTGATACTATACACCTATTTAACAGTTAATGCCTAAAAAATCTACTTCTTATTAAGATCAGATTACATTTGCTTTCTGGAAGCAGCATAATTATAGCATAAATCGAATATCAGTCAGCCTACATAAAAATTCCAGCTGGCAATACTATCACTGCTTTTGAGCAGCCTTGCCATCATATAAGACCTGCAGTTTCACAAATTTCAAATTGACATGGGTAACAACACGTTGACTACCAAAAACCTTTCCTTTTGCTAAAACACCATGGTTGTGTCCCAATGAATGAAACTTATGCAAAACATTTCACAGTGAGTTGGTTTACAGACTACATCAGTTATGAAATAGTCTTCACTGCCTTCCCCCCCCATGTTTATTAGTTCAACTTGCTAACTCTTTAAGAGTCCAACCTTGCATAATGTCCAACCCACATCCTGTTTCAACTGAAAATATGTGAAATGATGGAAGCAAGACACCATTGAAATGTCATTTCTCATTGTGAATTTAAATTTCAGCTTATGTGTATTGGTGTTGAATAATTTATCAGTATCATAATCCTAATTAATGAATGTGAATGCATAGCTATATCTAAAGCTAGATTTTTAACCCAAAATAGCTCATATCTCTAGACTCAATAATTTAAGATACCATCACAGTGTCTTCAAAGTTGTGTCCTATTGTCAATGTTAAATGAGGGATTTGAATGCAAGACCAGAGTCATGGCTGTTTGGGTCACTCATTTTGCAGAGACTTGTTCAGGTTTGCAGATATAAAACAACTCGATGTATATCGTCATACAAACTCTCTGATTTTCACTTTTTTTTTGTCTCACTGTCACCATGTTATGTAGATTTCTACTCTGCAGTGAGACACAGGTGGGTGAATCAGGCGGACGGTCTCAGGAACGTCACAGTGCTCTCTGTGGGAGGTGGTTACCGTGACTACCAGGTCCGCTCCGGCCTGACATCCCTACCTTGTCCCCCAGGAGACTCCAGCAAGTTGTCACTGGTGGTAAGACACATCCGCTGCATTATGGGAGTCACAGTTCTCTAATAGACGTTTGTATAACCAGCTGAGTGGCGCTTGCACTAATTACATTGATTCAGATCCACAAGCTGCATGCAGAAAAGCAATTTGTACTGCAACAGTGGTTGGCTTTTGTTTCAACTCTGGTCTTTAAATTCACTTCCATATCTTTTTGTTTTTTCTAAGGCAACTGCAGTTCCCAGGACGTGGGTGTCCACTGACCATCTATCCATTGTTTGGTAAAAAAAAAAACAAAAAAAAACACAGCATTATGTTTTGATTTACAAACTTATTTATCTAGCACTAGTTTAAAATATTGCTCATATCAATATGTCTTTGTGTTCCAGGTGCAAAGAGCTTGTTCTTGCCACTGTCAGGGCTTTGTTTGACCTCATTGAACCTGAAACCAGACAGGTCAGAATGACAATTATTCATGCACACTTTTAAAATTAAAACTTGTTACACAAAGGAGTGTTTAGTGATGTTCTGAGTGTAAAATAAAGAAGACAGTGTTTTTTTTTTTCTGGCGGAAATCAAAGCGAATTGTGTGCCCTCCAAAATAATGAAACCCTGAAAAGTCACGTCTCTGATAAGCACTAATTACAGGCACATCCCATCCATATCCCAGCTAATCAATATGTCATTATTAGTTCTCAGAGAGCCCAGAGAGGAGAATGGCTGTTTTAAACCATCACTTCATCAGACACCCTGTCAGGATGTTGGATGAAAGTCAGGAGACCTCCATCTCCCTCTCAGGTCAGTGGAGGACACATTTATCATGTCACAGTCACAGAAATGCCAGACTAAGCAGGAAATGCATACGAGTTCACATTTGTCTCTTGCTCACAGATTACTATTCTGTCCCTGTATTTGTAGTTGGTCAGTGAACATAATCCTAATATCTGTTTTGCATATTTGCTAAGCTCTCCTGGTATTGGCATATTTAGTTGTTTCGACTGTCAACAGACTGTAAAATCTATAGCATTACAAACTGTGTAAAGCCAGAATGCAAAAAAACAGGCACCACCGGTATTGTGGGAGGGGTGGCTGTAGATTTACTCAATAACTTGTGTTATGCATGTAGAAAAGAGGAAGGAATGACTGCAAAGTTAAAGGGATGAGTTGATACTTGTACAAATATGTCTTAGTAGTTCCCCAGTTCCACCCCTTTGAACTTTTCCAGATTCTCCTGAAGCCTGGAGTGAAGTTAACACACTGCGCCTGGCTTACAGCACCCCAAAGGTACTGTACTCAAAATTTAATTACAGTAATTGTAGTTGGATCCCCTTTTTACTGATACAGACAAATGATGATGATTAGTTGAGAGCTGCATGTAATTAAATACATTTTGAATCAACTAATGATCATACTCATGATTTATTTTCTAATCAAACTGTCCCTTAAATCATTTTTCCAGCAGCCTTACCCCAATCTCAGTGCACCCTCAAGTTAGAATATGTCTTTATTGTCATTGTACAAGCACAATGAAATTGAAATGCAATCCTTAAAGTGCAAGAAAAAAATGCTCTGCATCTAAAAAAAAATTTTGAAATAAATAATTTACCAGCCTCTAAAATGAGGTTTAAAAAAAAAAAAAAAAAAAAAAAAAACATTCCACACAATACATTCACATTCTGCAAGTATTGCATGGCTCATGTCAGTATTGCACAGTGAATATTTATAAGATGTTCAAGTTTTTGCTGTGTTTAGTGCAGTTATGGCTCCGGCATAAAAACTGTTCTTTAATGTGGTAGTCCGTGCTTTCAGTGTCCTGAAGTGTCTGCTTGAGAGGGTGAGATGGGTCCCTGTGAATATTCTGTACTTTCCTGAAACAGCAGGAACTGTACAGATCTTCCAGGGACGGGAGTGGGCAGCAGATAATCCTTTAGGCTGTGGTGACAACCCTCTGGAGCTCGGTCCTGTCTGCAGCTGTGCAGCTGGAGAACCACACACAGATGCAGTCGGTCAGAATGCTCTCTATGGAGCAACGATAAAAGTACACAAGCAGTTTTTGTGTGAGGTGGTTATTACTGAGTACTCTGAATAAGTGCAGTCTCTGCTGTGTCTTCTTGATGATCGCAGTGGTTTGATGCTCCAGATGAGGTCATCTTCTGTGTGAACACCCAGAAACAGGACGTCTGAGACCCTCTCCGCACAGTCTCTGCTGATGTACAGGGGCTGAATGTCTGTTCTTTTCCTCCTGAAGTCTATGATCAGCTTCTTGGTAGTGTTCAGGACCAGGTTGTTTTTTTGTGCACCACACTGACTGCTGCATCTCATCCCAGTATGTGGACTCATCCCCCCCCAGAGATGAGTCCCAACGCAGTAGTATTATTAGCGAACTTGGTGATGATTTTGCTGGACTGGGCGGAGCTACAGTCGTAGGTGTAGAGGGTGTAGATGAGAGGTCTCAGCACACAGCCCTGAGGGGAGCCGGTGCTGAGGCTGAGGTCTAAGATGTTGGGGCCTCCCTCACCCTCTTGGATCGATCAGACAGGAAGTCCTTGACCCAGAGACAGATGGTGTGAGATATTCCCAGGTCTGACAGTTTGGTCACTAATCTGTTATAGAGGATGGTGTTAAACGCCAAGCTGAAATCCACAAAGTGCTTCTGTGGGTAGATCCCATGCTGCTCCAGGTGGGACAGAGTAAAGTGGTGGGCTGTGGCTATAGCATCCTCCGTTAGCGACCCTCCCAACTGGTGACGGTCAAACCTGGGTGGGAGATTTAAGATGATGTGGGTCCAGACCAGTTTCTCAAAGTTGTCTGTATAGTGATATTAATGGCCCCATTCTGCATCGTCAACATCGCATTTTCTATGCCACTTTTGTTCAAGTAGAATTTTTTTATTAAAGTGAGGCCCTGGAACTGATCAATAGGGAAATAGGACCTTGGCAATGTCAGGAGCAGTGATGCTGCCCGTGGACAGCAGGGGGCACTAATGGATCTGGCCTGCTTGCTGGTGCATTTACACGGGAGTGAAAATGCCACTAAGTGAAATATCCCTTTAAAAGGAAAAGCCTGAAAATTTGCCCTTCCAGCTGCATTCTCTCATCTCAATAAATACAGTTATGCCTAGTGACATTTAGTCCAATGATTTGGCTAATCAATTGAGAAAGTAAATCCCAAGTAGTGACAGATACATATGTAGACATGTTTTTTTTTTTTTTGTTTTTGTTTTTGTTTTGTTTGTTTGTTTTTTATAGTTAGTGGTGTTAAGTATTATTTCTGCCCACAGGAGGGACAGGCCAAGTACTTCCTGTTTGCCCTGTCCAGTCGAAGGAAAGCCTACAGCCACTTCTACTGCCGGAGCAACAACCTGGTGAGATCACAGCACTTCTATACTGATGTTTTTAAAACGAGAGGGTGTTTAGATTTATAGCTATTATTTCCACACCACCGCTGCAGTAAAGATCAAAGAAATAAATTTTTCTTTTGTGAGATCAAAAGCAGCTTGCAACACATTTTATGATGCTCCCAAGATTAACATTAAGAACAACATTTTAATCCTGTGAAAGGAAAGTATTTTTACTTTTATATCTCAAATAAATTATATTATTGATTATGAACCTATCTGAGATCGAAATTTACCTCCTCTGTTTTCCCACACAACATTTTTCCAAATTCCCAAGTTGAAATAAAATCAAATCTGTGAATCCCTAGAAACAATAAGCTTGAACAAAAAAATGAAAAAAAAATTCATTTAGGGTGCAAATTTTTGTAAGTCGTTGCACCGTCATGAGGGCCTGCACTTGATCACAAATCACTGACTGTTGCTTTAATTCATACAGATTTTATATCATACCAACAAGAGAAATATAAAGAAATTTCAAAGAAATTTTAGACAGATGTTTTGGCTCAGTCCATTTTAATTCTGTCCGTGGGAACTCTTGATCCTTATAATATGATGTTGCCTTACAAGACTTGAGTGTATTTAGAGTGATAA
The DNA here is from genome assembly GCF_902150065.1 of Myripristis murdjan. NCBI lineage: Eukaryota > Metazoa > Chordata > Actinopteri > Holocentriformes > Holocentridae > Myripristis > Myripristis murdjan. The sequence goes on from NC_044000.1 coordinate 8,766,541, forward strand.
GTGTAGTAATGAGTTACTAGGATGTCTAGTTTTGTGTGAGGTGAGGTCAGTGTGTGCCAACCTCTGTATGCTGCCAATATGTCTTTGCCTCAAAGTAATCTTGATTCATGGTTGTGTACCAGGAGATGACGAGCTGGGTGTACGGCTGCACACAGAGGAATGGCTCCTTGTGGTGAGGATATGATTCTCATATATCTGTCACCCCACTTTCCTTGTCTGCTAACACCAAATCATCTTTTCTCTTTTTTTCTGGTAATGCAAGTTGGTGCATTATCATATATTTCTTAACACATTTTGGAGATACCTTATTATCACTTCATACATAGTGTTAACTATGTATGTACTGTTAACCTAACATAGAATCATTTCCCATATTATGTTGTTCCAGACAATCTGCAATGTATTTTGTGGTTATGTTGATGATGATGATGATTTGATGATATTGATGAGCAAGGATCATGTGTGTTTTATTCCAAATTACTGTATTGCTATCTTTTGTTCTTTTTCTCTCCAAATTTTGCAGTGTGCGTGCAGTGGATCTCTCCATGGGAACCGAGCTTCTGCCACCATACAAAGTAATTATCCTGCAAAGAAACATAATCCAGTCCAATTCCTTAATCTGGTTTGGCTGAGCTGCTATCAGCTGCTAATAACTGTACATCCCTTTCTTCAGGTGCTGATTCTGAGTCTCAGCGACTTGGCCTCCATTTCTCACCTGGTGGTTGGGGCCTCTAACCTCAATGGCAAACAGGTACCTTTTTAAAGAAATAATTATTTGCTTGAAGTTAGACAGTTGGCGTGGAAGCCACCTAAAGTCACAATCTGTTACACTTTGATAAAAATAAATGTCTGTTTCCTGCTTTCTATTGCCAGCTGTCACAACACCGGAGATTGAACCTATACACAGTTTATGAAAGCATTTGTTTCAAGTTGGTCTTTACTGGGAAAAATCTCTATTGAACTGGAGATGAGATTTCAGCAGTAGAAACAGCATAAATAGGCTCATACTGACTACCCAGTAGTCAGCATGAGCTGCAATAGCCATTATGACTGAACGGCAAAGAAAAGAGTGCCATTTACAGAAACTTTGTTCTTAGAAAATACAAGGAGAAAAACGTCACACTGTTTGACAAATGATCTGTGAGAAGTGCAGTATGAAATGACCCAAAAAACAAAGACCACAAATCTTGTAGATTAGCACTGAAAGCATTTAACTTGTTTGAACAACATGAATATGGGTCCACAGTTCACAGTGGAGTGCGAGTGGCAGAGACAAGAATCTCAGACGATATCTATGCCAGTGCCACACGTCCTGTCTTTTGGTGAGTTATCTTAGCCCCTGATTCTCAAGTGAGAAGTGATTCCACAAGTGAAAACAGATTTTTCTATTGAGTAACTGTTTGGTTTTCCAGGTTTGACCAGCAGTGATGTTGTGGTCAACTCCAGTGGACTTCATCACACCCTCGTGCTGGAACACTTTCACCAGGTACCTTTTACTGTCCCATTAAGTGTCAGCTGGTCTTTCTGTGTCACTCCATCCTTGCCATGTCACTAAACCGCTCTATCTTTAGGTCTATCAGGCTTTCAGAATTAATGTCGCAAGCCACTGCAAAGTACACAAAGGTAAGTTGTTTTGTCTTTTGATATATGCAGTAGGTACATGTGCACATGTTGAAATGTGATATTGATTTTTTTTTTTTTTTTTTTATTGCTGGCTACAGAGAGGTTGCCCAACGTGTACAGAATGAAGGTGCCATGGTTTAGGGAGGACTCTCTAACCACAGTCAGGTTAGTCAGTATCCATGCCTGCCTGCATTTTGCTCTGTATAAACTCAATAACTCGTTATTATGAATACTAGGGCAACTGTTGTCTCTCAACGAGGTGTGGTCTGTCCCCTCTGTGCTCACACCAGTACTCCATCAGTGACTGAGATCTCAGGGATGCTCCATACGAGTCGTCCAGACAACACGTCAGGTGTCCTTCTCCAGCTCCATACTGCCCCCAACTGCCAGTATAAGGTACTGCTCATCACTGGCAATGAAAAATTGCTGCAGTTCTTCTTTTTACATGTCTTAATTACAGTTTTTCATGGCAAAAATTTGTTTAGCTTCAATTACAAGACAAAATACTACATGTCTGAAATGAATGATGTATTTATGATGTATTTCACAGGCCAGTCTATTTGGTTTGCTGAATCTTTGGATTGTTTTAAGCAACCTCTAAAAACTCATTTTATTTATTTATTCATTTTTATTTTTCATGCGTGTGTGAACCACTTTCTTTCTTCTGTGTGTTTTAAAAAATGCTGGATAAATAATGCTTTTACTTACTCTGATCTCAACTTTAGGTGTCAGTGAGGACTTCATTCCCCCGGGTGCTGGGACAGGTAAATAATTCAGTATATTATTTTTTCCCCCTCCTAACTGTTTTTTTTTTTTTTTTTTTTTTTTTTTTTTACTGGCTTCAAAAAATAATACGAGTATTATACAGAGTATAATACTAGTGTTTGTTAAGTCTCAGAGAAAAAATTATGGTAATGCTTACTTCCTCTCTCTACCATTTGCCAGGTGCTGAGGTTCTGTGGTCCCATGGTGCCAGTGTACACAGCTGTTACGCTCCTCCTTGCCAGTGGGGGGCAGGTGTCCTCCATCCTGAAAACAGGCCGAGCCTTACAAATGAGCCAGGTGGTAGGCAGAGGCCTGCAGCCTTACAAAGTCGACCTGCCGGTTTATGTTCTGCAGCTGTTGCTTGGGTATGCACTTCACTTACACTGCTGAAATCCTCATTAACAAAGCTCTTAAATGGTATCTACAAGGCTGAAGCCTGTCAAAATAGTGTAGTGTAATTATTGGTTATTGGTTAGTTTTAGTTGATTTTATTAAGTACAATACTTGATCTCCTTTGCTGAGACATGGCATCATTTATGCGTCTCACCCACAGCAGTCTATCAAAAACAACAAAGCTGATGCTGCATTCCAGAAATGTAGGAAAGATGAAAATGCAGAGTTATGGCTTCCTAAAAATGCAATGGAAGAGCCATTTAAAGCTGTAAGTCTTAGTAGGAAGTTTGGTCAAGATTGCACAAACCAAAGGTTTCCGAGATGCCCCCCTCTGATGGCACATTAAGTGCTATGCAGTAATAATCCTTAAAATAGACTTACATCGCTGGTTCTAGGCCTGGGTGATAAGGGCAATTGCCATCTGGACACCATCTGTCCAGATGAAAATTTTTTTATCTTGAATCAGAATGTGTTTTTACGTTGTTGTGATACAGTGGTGGTGTATTCAACGATGCAGAATAAAAGGTCTTATAATGTTTGATAACTCATCAATCCAGAATCTTTCCTAGAGCTAAAAAATATCCAGAACCAGGCCTGAATTAGAATCCACTTGATTTTCAGCATTGCATGACCTTAAATCTGTCAAAAGATCTATGCAGCAAATGGTTAACACATAAATTTGAAATTAAGAAGTTACACATACAGTTACTAACATTCTGTGTTAACTAGCCAGCCAATGTTGTCAAAGATTGTTGATCTAGCAATGTTCCCTGTGTGAAGAACACTTAAAATGGCCAACCACAATCTAGTGGGCTCAGAGTTGGATGACAGAAGGTTGAACTTCCATCTTCTCCCTTTAACTGAAACACAGTATGACAGCACTTGATTAATCAAAACCCCACATGATTTTGCTCATAGATCCTCTTTTTTCTTTCTCTTTAGGTGTAGCTGCTTTCAGAAGGCCTGGTCCATTCTCCATCTTCCCTCCATGGATGCACTCCCGCCCACGTTCCCTGATGGGACATTTCATGAGGGCTTAGCTGCGGTTGAGCAGTGGCCCCGCCTCCTGTCCCCACTCCTGTATGTTTTAGGGGCAGCTGTGGCATTTTGGGGCAGTATGCTACTCCAGCTTGTTCTGCGCCTGATGTCACTTATGTTAGCTCCCCTACACAGGTACGGTTGGACAGTTTGTTGTGCCAAGGTAAAAAAGGTGATTGGGATCACCTTGGGATTTAAGTGTATACAGCTCAGTAAATGAGATGTATTGATAATAGATAACTCTAATAGATAAATCTTTTGGTTCTATGAATCAGTATTGTATTGGTACGGTCATGCTGAAAAGTCTCCTACAACTTTTATTCACCTATATTTCACCTTTATTTATCCAGGGACCAGTAAACATTTTTCAGCACTGACCTGCTTCACATTCACAGTTACACATATTCACCCTTGGGACCTTACCAGTACAGCCACAGTCTACCGTCAGCTACTGAGTATTTCCCTTGGAGCAATTGTTTTTTTTTTTAAGTGCCTACCTCGGCACCAGTTGTTCATAAAGTGAAGAACAATAATCATTCACTTTCCTCGACCAGATTTACTCAGCTGGTTGAGAGATGCAAAGGCTTGTTTTTTGTCTTGCTGTGGTGGCATTTTCTCTTTTGGGACAGACTGCTGATATAGCCCCTGTCTATTATAATGCACTTTGTCATTGGACCTTCCCTGGGAAATGTAGGTCAACTGATTGTAAATTTATTTTTTACAGACTGTATCATTTACGACTGGTGAATTTGTTTTTATATCCAGACCGTCTGTGTCTAGAGACTGTGGCACTCTGCGTCTGCAGACCCAGCTCCTCATCATTCTGTCTCTGATAATTCTGGGCGGGACGTCCTGTGGAGCCTTGTCAATCTTTGTCGCCTTTCTCCTTCACCTTTATAGGGTGAGTCCACCCACTGAAAGCCAGTGAGGCCTTCGCAGTCATATTGTACAGTTACATAAGCGATTATTGTTGTGTTAGTTACAAATACATATTTCTCCTGCATTGTTCAGTGCAGCTTTGTGGGTAGAGCATGGATTAACACTGCCAGGATTAGGTGTTTGCTGTGCAGTCAGACCACTCAAACTAAAATTGTGTTGACTCTTAGTACCCATAACACGTTTTGGATAGAAGCACCTACTAAATGGCTTATGTATATAATTCTACTTTTTACATTGCTTTTACATTTTAAGCATTTAGCAGTAAAATAAGCCTACCTGCATCACAACATCACATGCAGACAATTTCTAACAGTGTCCTTGCCTGTTTTTGTTTGACCTTGCATGCCCAGGTGCTAAGGCTACAGATGACAGAAAGGTCTTTGAGTCACATGCTGAATCTGGTAAGATGTTCAGGTGACACTGCATCACTGCGATCACACCACAAGCAACTTGATAATCCAGCATCCAAAGGTCCATTCATTCCCTATAGGACCAGAAAAATAAATCATCACTGATCACTGTCGCATTGTCTACTTATTGGAAGTAGAAGTGGAAACGTTGGAAATGTTGTCTGAAGCTGAACTAAAGATGCCAAGGCTCATGAGTGGCCCATCATGTGTTAGTGTTTCTATATGTTCCACTCATTGTTGCAAAGCGTTGGCACTACAACCAACAATCTGTTAGGACAAATCAGGTATCAGACAATAGGACAGCACTGTGGTTGCTAGCAGTGTGAACGCAGACTCAGAATGCAATATTATTGTTTGATCTTTGGTCTTTGAAACATTCAAGTCCCCCACAATCCCTCCCAGGCACCACAGAAGCTCAAAGAAACTGAGAATGGCACAGCTGATGCCGAGGCTCTGACAAAGCCTAAAGAATGTAATGGAGCCCCCCTGCTGTCGGAGTGTGTACTGCAGGAGGTGCGGGATGATCTACAGCTCCACCTCTGCCTGTCCGCGCTCTTCACACTACCCATCATGCTCAGCGCACCCTCACTCATCCATTGGATCCGCAACCTGAGGTACTAAATTGGCCCAAATACATGTGTGTGTTTTACAGAGAGGAAAGACCATGAGCTTCCAAACAGAGGCTGCTTCTCAACTGAAGGATCTGTGCTCAATCTTCTTTGCCAGTATATGTACCTGCACTGCTGAAGGGCCTTGATCAAGATTCTGAACACTGTTTTTATTGAGGGACATGCACATTTATACCATTTCAAATGTATGCAATTACACAGGTAACTTAGGCATTTTAGTTTGCTAAATTAATGAGATTGACTCAATTCACATATCGCCTCCATTTTTGCACCCTACCGTTGGCACACCTCAAATAATTTGGTGAGACATGCAAAAATTCTCCTACCCAGTGTCTAACCCCATTTCAATGTGCAACTTGCTTTCATGTACAGGTTATGTTTTGCATATGTAACTACTAGCTCCAGGGGCTAGTGTGTAGCCAAGCCTTACCCCTCACCTCCCTGTGGAACAGAGCAAAAGAAATATTGTTTCCTCAGGATCAGAATACATTATTATCACTATTACACCAATTTCATGTTTACTTTATAGTCCTATTCATAAAACATGCAATGATGAATATAAGCTTATCTACATCCCAAACACTGACTATAGATGATACATACATTCAGTGAACATAATAATAGTGCAAATAAAACAAATGAATCATAAAAAAAAATCTGCACATGGTGTGAGACAGGTCATGGTGTCTGTATTTGGTTCTGTTTTAACAGAAGTCATGATTTTCCACAGGTATTCCACCCAACTGGATCCTGACCCTTGCTGGCCACACACTGTGCCTCTGCTTATTGTATACATGCTGCTTATTAACTGTAACACTCTGAAACTCAGCAACAGGTAAGAGCCACAAAATAATCAAGACACATGGCATTCAGCACCTTTGTGAACCATTTTGTTAGAAATCTGGTTCATTAAGATACTTCTTCTTTTTAATTCCTTCTGGATTTGTCTTATAACTGAAGTCATATAATCAAGGTCACTTTCTTGCTGAGTGATTGCTGCCTCTCTTTACATGCATATTGAAGCTCATGTATGACACAATATCTCTTGTGTCTTAGCAACTTTTTATTTCTGTTTCAGTAAACTCCTGCCTCTGACGACCTGCCTCCCTTTGCCCTTGATCATAGCCATGGTGACCTTCTCTCCACTCCACCTCTACAGAGTTACTTACTTCCTGACAGCTGCACTGGTCCCTCTGGCTTTGTCTTGTCTGCTCTGATGGTATCTGGCTGGTATCAGTCCCCAACTCGAACAGAAAAATCCTTCTCTAGGTTACAGCTTGACTCACTGAAGCTGATGAGACCGGTCCCGCTTCGGGTACTGCATTTGTCCCAGCTGGGACAAATCTAGCTGCCATGGAGCAGAGCCATAGACATACATAGTTTGGGGAACTGCCCGCTCAATGTTAGCACTAAAGGCTCCATGGCGATTACACAATGATTTAAGATGGGAAGGTGCAATGGCCCTGGGACATTTGGTGCAAATATGGCTCCATTTGTCTAACCTGAAACCAAGTTTGCCTTACTCTGTATATCTATAGCTCTGCCTTCAAGGAGCAAGTACTCCGCAACCAGTGAAGCTACCGATACTAGAGATTTTCAACAGGGTGTTACTGTTAACAGGTGGTTTTGCTTTTGTTTTATGGCTTTTTCTGCCTCATATTTATTTAATCATAACTACTATGACACCTTGGAATATAATGGCGTTCCTGGCAGTATTGGGGGAATAGGCCTGGCTTTGTGGACATTGGTACATGGGTTGGCAGTTCTGTCTGTGGAAAATCTGCTACTTTTGACAATGCCTGTGCCACCACAGATATCAATCATGGGAGTCTAACACTGAGTCAGGCAAGTGAAATCATCTTCTGCTAAATGCGTTGGTAGAGTGGCAGTTCTTACAGTGCATATCACCACATGCCAGGCAAAAACAAACTAACAGGATGTAGTTTCTCAGCCATTTTCCCATCACAATTTGGTTAAAGTTAATTCACTGATGCTGGGTCTCAGTTTCTTGGATAGGGGTTAGCTCAGTGCACTTTGTTTTGCTGTATTTCACCATCTAGAGTTAGTTCCATTTACTTCCTGAATAGTCAAAATTACCATGAATTACCACCTTGGTTGAGATTCCAAATGTGATTATACCGAAGATGATGAGATAGTTTTCTTAGACTGCCTGAAGGTTTGCCAAGCAGGAGTGCTTTTCAGCTTCTCCCTGCCTCACGTGTGATTGTGCACATTCATACCCGGGAGCCAGCCAGTTCAACCATAGCCCTCACCCACAAACGACTCCACATGATCAGTTTAAGTTTAAGTGCCTTGCTCAAAGGCACAACAATGGTGGTGACTGAGTGAAGGGGGAATGTTATTCTTTCACTTTATGCACCCATATTTGCCCAAGCCAGTCAGGGCTTTGAACCCGCAACCATCCTGTCCCAGTCCTGCTCCTGTTTATCCTTCAGTCCCAGATTGGCAGTAATGCACACGTGGTGGCAGTTGAGATGCAATTACACCAAAGGTAATGAGGTGATAGTGAGATAAATGTGCTAAATAGATAAATCTGCATCAGGTGGTTTAGGGGAAAGTCATAAATTTTCATCAGTGAGTTCAGTTGTTTATGTTCATAATGGCATCTCTACTGAAATGTGGCAAAAGAGGCAGCAGCCCAGTATTCTGTGTAGAACTGGAGTGCTGGGATTGGCTAGGATTGCAAATTTTGAATCTGTTATAGACATGAAATATCTCATTATTGTCTGGCAAAGCTGCAGAATGTACACAGTCTGAATATTAAACAAATTTAAATGGTAGATTTAATAAATTATAATAGTACTATGATCATAATGGTGATAACAAAATACAGCAATTGTTACCAAATGGAGCACTATTTTTTAAGGCTGCTCATTTTATCTAAGCCTCCGTTTTAAGTTTAGTGGAGGTAAATGTAGTCCCTATTCAGTAATACCACACTAAAACTTAATTAGCATGGCTATGTTTCAGAAAGCCCATATATCTCAGGCTTCAGCAAAACAGTCTGACCTTAAGTTTGAAATTAAAGAAAGAAAGGCACAAATCCTGTAATACTGTCATCTAATCCCTGTCAATAACAGCACTGTCTCATACTCTAAACATAAAGTGATTTTATTGCTCTTAAACTACAGTGTTGCATGGCCAGGGCTACTGTTTGTTTGGAAATTCTCAGTAACGGTAACAGCACAAGGGAAGGTGCATATCTATGACCAAGGAAAAACACCACTTTTTCTGTATTTCTTTGTTTTTCAACCCACTCATCTTAAAAGAGTTAGTGTTTTGTCTTTTTTACAATCTAGGGTCAGTCACATAGTGTAAGAGGTCTTGTGGATCTTGTGACATTCAAATATCGTTTGTTTACTTTGATATAATAATAGGTTTTGGTTCAATATTTTGCCATCCAAGATCAACTTAGCGCAAGGTATTACAAGGGAAAGTGTGGAATATCTGGAAGTTATGAAAAAGCAAGATAATTTTAAATGTGGGGATTTAGGAACCATTTGGGAAATTTTATTGCCACCAATTATTTTGAAGTATCATACACTTTGTTGCTGTTCTGACTGTTTCATGTGTGTTTGTGAGTGAGTGTGTGTGTCAGTGTGCTGGGATATGTAAGGTCTGTTTTTCTTTTTTCTTTTTTTAATGTGATGTTTTGTCTTCTGTCTAATACGAGCTAAGGTTGATGAATTTGTTGCCAATAATATGTAACACTAAACCAGTTAACTATGTTGGGAGATTGTGCATGAGCGCACAGCTGCCACACTGACACTCCTTACCTGTTTAATGCAAGATTTTAATAGTTTCCGGTAGGACTGAGACACCAGTTTCACTTGCGTTTCTGGGTCAGTTTTGTTTGGTTGTATATTCTTCTCATTCTAGTTGATAACTGGCCAAATGTAGATATTGTTGTTGTGTCAAGGTATGTCCAGTGCAGCTAAAATAGTGTTAGACAAAATTTGACCTATCTAAACCATCAGTGAGAAACAAGGTTTTGGTTTCAGCGTCTCAGAATCAAGAAAGGTTTTTATTACACCTAAGTTCAGCAGGTACCACCCTCTCCACTGACAGCAGCCTGAGTAGACCAGAATACAGTGCAGCTGCAGCTGTTTCTGTGGTAGCATGTGAAATACATTGCTGTCCTTAATATTTTTTTTCTGGCAATTTGAACAATTGCGCACCCCAAAGCTGTTGCTGTCTTCACCCACATATATACCTTACAGAAAGCACATTTTTCTGGAGGTTGACAAAAGTCATTCTGGGACAGACAGGAAGTCAGTAACTTAAGTAGACCGCAGGTTAAGTTGAGGTAGGTACAGCAAAAAAAAAAAAAAAAATCATAAAATAACTCCTGGAGTGCACCAAACATGACAGATATGTGTAACAGTGTTAGCGCTATCTGAGGGTGTATGTTTTTTATGATTTATCTTCTGTCTTTTGAAAATGACTTCATGTCCTGCTCTTGCATTGTTGCACATCTCACTGCTAACTCCTGGTACTCCTCTCTCCAGTCAGCCAAGCAGCTACAGTGCCTTTCTGCTTTCTGTGCTCCCTATTTGTCAGTCTGTTTCATACCTGCCTGCCAGTCGACAGTAGACACCACATTATTGGCAATGACGTAATAGACTGTTTTAGTACTATCTTTCAGCTGAGAGCTATGGCATAACATTAGCTTGTACATGGCAAAGAGCAACAGTGAACGCAGGGTGTATTTTGCTATTTCTGTGTGAATGTGTAGACAGAAAAATATTTCCTAAATGTCTATAATGATGTTACATTTGAGCGACTATATTACTATACTATAACATAACCAAACACTACCCATGAAGTGTAGATGGTGATTTTAGCTAGTCTATACAAAATATTAGTTCTTTAGCTCCTGGGACCAAACACACTTTGCCCTTCAGGCAAGAGTATTGTCATACATACAAAACACGTGCTCTGCAAAAGACCCTCGTGTCACCTGCACTGTGAATGTACCTGCACCAAATGTCTGTACGTGTGAATTTCTATAACACTAGTTGTGTACGTGGTAGCTTTTCTGTGCACTTGTTCGGTGCAGTTTTTATGCTTTGACATGCACATTCTCAGCCTCGTTCCAAATGTGAATTGGTGGCATTCACGACTTTTGTAGTAATTAGTAGAAAATTAGTAGAGATGGACGTTACGTTTTCTATGAATATAATTGTGATTTATATTGATGTTCACTGTGACCATGTTGTAGATCCAGATGTCAGTTTTACAAGTGAAGAGGTTCCCTTCAAAATGAGAGATCCACATGTGAACAATGTTTTGACAAAATCAGCTACTTTATAGGCAAAAAACTCACTGGAATCATTTTGAAGTTACTAGGAAACGGTCTACATCTACAAAATGATAACTTTAGATGGTGTATCCAGTCATATTTTGAAATACTGCAAATCTGGTAACTTTTTTTCTTTCCCATAATGGAGCACATAGTGCTTTAAAATGAAACCCTTCAAGCGTCTCGTCTCAGAAAAACACCCTGAAAGCAGCCTCTGTAGATCAACTTTTCTTGAACCCTTCACCTGACATCGCCTTCCAATCAGACAGTTATTTCTTGTGTACTTGTTCTTTTTTAGTTGAGTGAAGGCAGCCGTATCTAAGCTGTTTATTAAAAATAAACTTAATGACCTTAAACTTGTCCTGGATAAAAAAAAATCAGGCAATCAAGTTATTCTAAAAGCAGACAATATTCCTATCATAATACACTACCACTTTTTCTTTTTATTCTGTTATGTTAGGTAGAATAGTCTGAATTCAGCAAATCAGTTGTTCGCCATGACAGTGCACTCATGTCAGAGATAACAATGTAAATGTCATCAGATTCAGTATCGCTGATTTGTAGAGGCATAAATGGTTGAGGGAAAGCAAGTGAAAGCAGCACATTAGTCTGTCTGAAGTTTAAAATAGTCACTGCTCTGCTGTGTAGACCTGCTGCTGCAAATGTAGACAAAGGTCATCTCGACTAAGTGTCTTTCATTACTTCTTTACTTTGTGTGTAAGAATTACTTGAACAGTGAAGTGTCAATGGACATTTTGTTATGTCTTAAATGCCATGCAGTGAATGGACCTCGTGTATGAAAATGTTTCAGCACTTATTGGACAGTACCATTATTTATTGTTGTGGGTCCAGTGACATGCTTGTCTTGATAGTAGTTATTACCTCAGAGCATTTTTGTTTTGTTTTGTTTTTTCAACTGCTATTGAATTACTTGTCATGATCATTTATGTGCCATTTAAAAGCCTCAAATAATTATTTAATAGGTTGTGTCATGTGTTAAATTAATGTGCATTACCTTCTGCAACCAATTTAATCCAATTTAGAAGCACTATCAGATATATTTGTAAATCCAGTATCATAATGAATTTAACTTCCATATGAGCTGTGTTTCTCCCAAGTCAAATAGGATTTTAATCAAAGCACACAGGAAAAATAAATAATCTGTGCCACCCATTAAAACTGATCACTGTAAATATCTACTGGGCAGCAGCCAACCACTCTAGCTGTTCTGTAGGTAACCACAGTCGTGTGACCTGATTCGATCACTCCCACATTGATATCACCCCTTTGATATCAGCCAATGGTAGAGGGATACATTTGAGGCAAAGTGCTTCCGATTTGCAGCTGCATGTGTATTATTTTATTGGGGTAAGCCTATAAAAGCTTTTGCCTCCTAGATGCACTTGTAAATGTAAACATTTCCGAGTCCCCTCAAAACTGCCGGTGGACAGGAGTATCCAATTGGGTCACCTAACTATGGTTATCTTTACCTTTGTTATGTTTCCATCAATTGGATCACTCCCACATTGGTATGAAAACACCAGATTCATCAGCTATCAGGCTACAGCCACATGGGCCTTTTGGAGAGAAACAATGGCCAAAGGTAAAGTTACTCACCTTCTGGGCCCCTTCAATGTTCATCTTGAACAGGAATGTTTCACAGAGGAAATGAAGGGCAAGTGCATGTGGAGCCTTTATAATGTCACCCAATTTCCTTTTCATTGTGCATGGCAGCGAATCAGGGGAACCTTGTCTCAAATGTAGCTCTCTGCCACAGAGTGATCCAGTTGAGGGAAACCACCATAATCCAGCATGAAATGGAAGAAGTATTCTCAATGGCTGGATTATCAAAGTTTTCAGGAAGTGTTGCACAGCCATACCAAATATTTACAATCAAACATTGTCACTGATAATTTTTTTTTTTTTTTACTTACATACACAGGAAGCCTATGCCAGAGTTCAACTGACACATGCCAGAAACGGTTGTGTTGTCCAGTCACATGTGGTTTTCAGTCCAATCATTGTAGTTGATCTTAGTGCAAAAGACAGAAGAAACGGTTACTAATTGAGTGAGTTATGTGATAAAGCTGTGTATTACTGAGGAGTTTGTCACAACCTGAATGGATGTGACTCAGTGTCATGGTTTTGGACGAAATGGCAGTAAAAATCTTCTCCTTATTTTATTTCTATTGATTTTTGTGTCTATTAATAAATAACATATTTAACAGTGTTAAACTGGTTAAATGGAAGTGAACATCCACATATGTGTTATTACTGTCTGGAAGTGCTTTATAGTCAGGTAACTTCATCTATATTCATTTGCCTCTACCTAGAGTGACTTTAAAACCTATAACCTCCTGTCGCTAGCTGGTCCTTGTTGTGCAGAACTAGTTAGTCTTTCTCTGATCTTTGCGATTAAAATACCAGGAAGTTGTATGAAAATGAAATGAAAATGTACCTTCTGAGGGCCCTGTGTGTGTTTTGTTTTTTTTTGTTTTTTTTTCCTGTGAGGTTGTGGTGTGGACAAGAGATAGATACTGACATATTTGATCCTCAGGTTTAAGCATTGTTGTGACAAAGGGGATTGTTTTGATGTTTTTATATTAATCACATTTTTATCTGATGTCACTGTAAATGGGCAAACTGTGCAATTTTAAGCACCATTGCTGTTGCAATAAAACTATCAAAGACAATCGCTGTGCGTTTCTTCATTATTGTGGTCATTTACATCCCGGTATAGGCCACAGACATTCCCAGATTGAGAAACATCGCAAATTGCTTTATTCAGGCCAGCAGTTGGAACTCAAAGAAGAGTCTTCAAAACTGAATTTCATCATTTAAAATGAACACTGTATATTGAATCCTACTGTAATATGCCATATCAGAGTCAAATAGCACATTGTAAGCTGTTAGAAACCTGACAGCTCCAGTCCTCAGTTCTGATTGTCTGAGTCACATTCATAGTTGTGTACACGTGTGACTGCATCACAGCTCATTTAAATAACAATGCACCAACCAGAAATGTGTGTGTGTTTTCTTTAGAACTGGCCTACAGCCGAGTTTTAATGCGGTTTAATGAAAACCATCCATAAGCCACTGTGCGCGCCAGGGTGCCTAATCTGGCCTCTAGCTGGCCTGAGGTCTGCCCAGCACAGTGTCTTTTGGCTGGGTTTGACCATGAGGCCTTGTCAGCCACCGGAGGAGCCAGTGTCTATGTGTCTGCTTGTTTGTTCACACAGGTTGTAAGGTGATGTTTGTGTCTTTTCCAGGAGCACACACAGCACAGGGCAGGGAGCTGTCCTGCTGAAAAGGGATTTGGCTGTGAAGCCTCCCTTCCTGTGGCCCTGAGCCGCTGCCCCAGTCAACACTGACAACTTGCTCCCATCCCACCTTTTTCCAAGTGATTTGTCTATCACTGCCTGACCTGCTGGGGCTCACTCTGTTTCACTGATTGTGTCATCTGCACACCCAGTCCTCCATGTATTTGGGAGTCCTGGTGCACCTCTTTTCAATGACCACCAAGGGGCTCCTCCGCCAACTGCAGTCAGTGGAGTTGGCAGTGCAGTCTACCAATCCTCTCTAACACACACACACACATACAGATAGATAGATTGATAGAGTTTTGTTCTATTTTTTTTTTTTTTTTTTTTTTTTTTGTGGACATGGCCTCTAGGCCCGCTATAATATTATAGGCCCATATTGTAGCCTATTATTAAACAGATCAGGTTTATGAGTAAGTGTAGCCTACAGGTTGCCTTACATACATTGCAGTCTCTCTCTCTCTCTCTCTCTCTCTCTCTCTCTCTCTCTCTCTCTCTCTCTCTCCCCAACACTCTGCGGGATGGGTCTATCCCCTTTAAGTCACCGCCCACTCTGCCATTCTCCCACACTAATAAACGATATATATATACATGCATGTCAATAGAAAAGCCACAGGACACGTATCCCATCATGGTCATCTGAATCAATTCCACCATGACTCCTGTCAGAGGCGCGACTCTGCTGCAATAAGTAAATAGCCTACGCCATCTTTCGCAGTAGGTTTGGCTGTGAGACCCAAATTCACTTGCGGTGGCAACTGACACGGGCTGCTGTGCCCAGTCACTTTCACATTAGTGCATCTGCCGGTACCGGAGGACGTCGGCGCCGCAGCGCATTGCGATACAGAGAGGGGAAATAAGGAGAGATGCATGCTTGCGCTGCATGCCTGAGTCGACGCAGGCTCCTTTACGGAGGATGGTGGAGTTATGCGCACACCTCTGGACGCTGCAACTGAAGAGGGCCGACGCGTCTCCGCAGCGCCACACTTTTAGGAGGGATACCGTCTTGATACGTGACTCAAACCCAAGCTCAGCATTCGTAAGACTTGGGGCCCCTAGCTCGGCACCCCGCCCGTCTCGCCTCATTTGGACTGCAGGGAGGACGACTTCAGCCGCGCCATCCCGTGTACAAACCTCAGAGCAGGTGCTGGAGACGGCGCTGTCATCGCTCACGCCGTTTTCCTCCAGCCCGCACCTCTGCGCAAAAGGTAAGCCATTCTCGGCCACCCAGTGCCCTGCCATGGCTGCAAGGACCGGCCGTCTAGGTGTTTGTCGCTTCCAGCCGCGGTCATGATGATGGTGATGATGCCAAGGCAAATGAATCTACCGTTAAACAAATAAGCCAACCCGCGGCGTCGTCTTATGGCTGTTGTATTCTGCATGTGTGATCACTTTGCAGCGAATCGGGGATTGATCTATTTAGGTTATGCGTGTCAAGGAGATATGGGCATAAAAGAAAATGACGTAGGGAATTCCCACAGTAATCCAACAGCGAGCAATGACAGCTGCACATTCCGCCAGTGCGGTCCCTCCGTGGCCTGCTCATGTCATGTGCGCAGAGCAGCTGTCCGTGGCCTCATCAACGCACTGATTGAGGTGGAATTGTTAAATTGAGCGGTCCTCGCAATGTTATGTAATGCGCCTTGTTAGTGCGCTCTTTTGCTGTGTTTGTGTGGTAATGGTGGGTTTAGCCCAGGCCATTCACTTCGAGGTGTTGAGATGCCCAGCAGTCCAGGGGCTGTGTTTACATTCACCTATTTATGGGCTGTTCTTCACTCCATCAGCTTAAGCTCCAGATCAAGCCGGGTAATTCTGTAAAAATGGTTATTATTATATTTACTGGTTTTGATCGAGAGCTGGGGCTCTGATGCAGGGCCTCTGCACTAACACCCAGCCTACTTTGTGGTTCTCAAGTGTATATTCAAATATATATTTCAAAGGCCCCACTTTTATTTCACACCGCTCTGGTTTGAGTCAGGCGTTTGGCTGAAATCTACAAAACTGCAAGCACATAGGCTCAAGCTTTCTCAGAAATATGATGCAGCAACTGTTGTGTTATCTGAGAAAAAGTGGAACAAGCAGAAATAGAATTTGGCCAGGCTTTTCCTGTGCCGACTAAAATGAGACTCCCCCACAGATTTTGAGCAAGGGACTGCTGCTGAAAGTTTGGCCGATTAACTCTGTCAGCGTCCAACATTCATAAGCTCAAACAGGGATGTGTCTGGTAATTGACTAGTAACTGAAGGTGTTAAGCTGTGTTTGAGTTGTGGATGACACACCGTGGATGTGGAGTAATGGTGGGGTGAGGATGAGAGGAAAATGGAGAGGAGGCCTAGAGTCACCTCCTGTGCATTTAGACCAGTAATTACTAGTTACAGCTTTGTAGATATAGTAGGGATATATTCTGCTCCCAGAGAAGAGCCGACTATTCCTGTACACACAATCCACTACACAGATTTGCTGTATCTGTCATTACTATTCTGCTCCTCGTTGGATGTGCTTCAAAGAAAAAGCAATGGGACCATATGTTCTGATGACCATAGTAGCAACCCCTTGGCCTGTATCATCTACATATCATACAACAGTGACCCACTCTGATGTGATCAAAGTTGAAAAACCCTTTCAAAATAAGATGGAGGCTAAGCTGAAAACAATGCTGGGTTTCGTAGTTCCTGAAAACATGAGGTTTTGTGGAGATAGGAGGCTTCCATTGGACTATATTGCTGTGCTTGTTGTGTTTGACGACATTAAGAGAAGGATGGATGTATGCAAGCACGCCCACATCACTCTGAATGTGCCTTCATAGGACAACATTTAATGGGCTGATTATTTTTGGGACGTTACTATAATGATTTGTTGAATTTTTGTGCTGTAGTCACAAGTTTTTGTTGGTCAAGATGTCACGCTTTGCCTATTGATCCATCCTGAAGCCGCAGTCGAACCCCCAGACACTCAAAAGTGTTTGCTGGATTTGATCTGAAATAAAGATAAAGATGCGTAAAGATGGCGATGACCTGCAATGATGTCACTGCTTTCTGTTACGTGCTCTATCTGTTTCTGTTCAGTTGTGTAGCACCTATGCTGTGTTAACCCGGGAGGACGGAGAGAGGACAGAGCAGAGCTGAGCGGGTCCTGGGCATGAAGCTGATATGGTCATCAGTGGATTCAGACAATAAATAAATAGATACATAAAGGCTGTTCCCTGGCTGTTTTTCCTTAAAACCTTCAGAATAGGAAAGAGTGATTTAATAAAAGCTTGTCCCGGCCAAAGTGGTTGGCAAAATTGACAGATCGGTTTCAGTCAAAATTGAACAGATATTGTGTTTGCACCTCTTGATGGATCAATATTAGTGATGAGACTATTGGCAGTGAAGCCACTTTTCCGGACAGAAAAACATTAAAGGGTAAAAGCCTATTCACATCTACAATAATAATCATAATGACAGTTATACTAAACTATAGCTCTACATTGTTTGTCAAGCATTCACACTACAACGGCATTTGTCATCACAGTGACTATCAATTTTTTTCGCCCCCCTCTTGCAACTTTATTTTGAAGTGTTGAAAATGTTTTGTCATTGTCTCTGCAGCCAAAATACGTCTAAAACCCAAAATGTTGCCATCATTCTGGATGCTTTTATAGTTTCACAGTAGTGGAAACACAGACATTCTTCCCACTTAAAACTTACTTAAAATTTATAGCTTTCTGTGTATGTAGATATCTTTATAGTGAGATGCCATTCGGCCTTAAATACGGGGTGATTGAAATGAAAAAAAAAAAAAAAAAGTCAGAACAAAGTGTGACCACTAAACAGAAAAAAAGACGACTGGTTGCTCTATAGGATCAAACGTAGATCAAAAATTTGTCTGGTGCTCTTGGAAACAGGGAAAGTGCGTCAAACAATCCAGGCACTCCAAATATAAGAGAAGGCAAGAGCAAGGACGGAAATATTGAAACGCCTTTATTGTAGCGGCTAAACCATTAAAAAGCTGTCGTGTTTCGACCACCGTAGGTCGTCATCAGGGCTTTAGAAACACGTGAGCAGTATTGCAAACGTAGAATAGAAATATTTGACACATCAGCTCATATGCCCCCCAGAAAAGAAAATAAAATAAAAATAATAATTTGTATTTCTGCCTCTCACAGGTCTGTACATGTACCTGAACCCACCTTCCAGTTTTGAAAGGTCAGAGTTATAAACTAAGCGGGGGGTGATAACGGGACGTCAGCATGGTTGGTGCTGCTTTCGAGGCACTGAAGCCTGTTATGGGGGGATACCTCTGGGCGTGCGACCCGTTCCAGACATGTACTCCCATGGGCGAAGCGGCTAGAGAAATGACCCTGATCGGGACAGCGCTGCACTTTGCTGGGAAGTGGGCGCTGCTCTGGCACAAACCCTGTAGCCTGTGTTCTCTCAGCGTGAGTCACAAAGCTATATTCACCAAGTGATGCTTCACTGCGTTGAGCTGTGGCCCAGTGGAGAGCTTGTCTGCAGCCACCTTTAGCTTAGTCACAAGGTGTGTGTGTGTGCGCGTGTGCAGCCTGTGTGGAACATATAATGCCATCTATGATTTTTTTTATTGCTTCCAATCTGTTCGTGTAAGGGGAGGGGAGAGAAAGCATTAGGTGTGTCAAGGACAATGCATGTGTGTGTGTGTGTGTGTGTGTTTCTCAGTGCTGGCTGTGTGTTTGGTTCTTAACTTTATGTGTCAGTGAGGCACAATAAGATCTCAGTGCCACTCTGTTTGCCAGCACCCCAAGGTGCCCGTTCTGTCAGGCAGTAAAGTGCTGCAGTCACCTCCACAGGGGCACAGAGGGGTCCCTCTGCTGACACCAACACACACACATACACACACACACATATACGCATATACACACACACATACAAAGGGGAGGAATCCCTTCGCTGACATCACAGCACTAACAGCTCATCAAACATATCCAGTTGGCAAACACACACAATGAAACACACACACACACACACACACACACACACACACACACACACATACACACACGCACGGTGTAGTTTATGCAATCATTTACTGCTGCAATATGTGCTGCAGATGCATTTGGCACTATACTAAATCCAAAGCATCCCTGACAAAACAAGATTTTGCACACACATAACGGTGTGTGTGTGTGTGTGTGTGTGTGTGTGTGTGTGTGTGTGCGCGTGTGTTCATGCATCTGGGCATGCTGCAGAGGAGAGCGGTGCACGCTGCCTGGGATTGTGAAGATTCAGCATTTCTTCTTGGCAAGAGGTGTATAAGGGAGGTGTATGCCCCCTCCACACACACACACACACACACACACACACACACACACACACCTCCCTTATAGCTTTCAATCTACCTGACCCGAGGTTCCAGCCTGTGAGAGAGCAGAATCTCCACAGGATACCTTCTTATTGACAAGATGTCAGAATGAATGGCATCTGACAATCAGGTATCACCGCCGTGAGCCCGTGGCAAGAGACACAAGTCGCTTGACAGACTTTTTCAGCCCTTGGCTGCAAAGAATGTCCTTACTTCGAATTTCCTTAATTCACTCGTCTTGTAGAAAATGTTCCTTATGAAACGTAATTTTCATTTGACATTGGAACGAGCAAAGAAAACAGCAGCCCCAGCACATCCGCTCGTGCTCATTCAGATTCTCTGTTGCAGATGAGTGTCTTTTTAGTATTCAGTGCACAGTGGTGCAAAGTACAAAGTATTTTATGCACAATGGCAGAATAGTACTCCGTTTTGCAGGACAGCTGTCAAATTCTTCACTGTTAAAGGGAATGGTTACAATTAGCCTTTTCCATGATTGGAGTCGCACACGGCTTGTTTTGCCATTTCATTCCTATGTTGAGCACTTACAGGATGTTTCCATCCTTCCCCACTAATCTCACATCAGTTCAAAGCTGTGCACTGCAGTCAAATTGGGATTATCCCAAGTAGGGGGGAAATGGAGTCTTGGAGAATTTGAGAGGGGAAAAAAAAAACTGTTGGAATGAGTCCAATTTGTTCGGTGCCCTTTCCTGAGGTTCCTGCCGTTTGGAGCCAGCGGACAGATTCCTCATCGCCTTCGGTTCTGAGTGGGACGGGCACGGCCGAGGCCTCTCTCGCTCCGCACCAGGACAGACAATGCCAGGCAAACATGGAAGGAATGTTTGGACCACAGGAACACTTATGTAACGACTCAGCAGTGACATGTAGACTTCTTTTTGTTTCCTCCTCGGCGGGGTAAGCCCCTGCTTGTTTACAGAAAACGCCCCTCCCTGCTCGCGCTATGTGGCTGTGGTTCGCGGCCGAGCGCCCACGTGAGCAGGATTTACGTATTCCTGCGTCTGTGATGAAGGTTTTATTCTGTCATAAATCCCTGTATGCGGGCGTACGTGTCTATGCGTATGTGGGAGTCAAGTGCTGGTAATTTGTCGACTCAGGGACATCCAGGCTTTCCTCATGTCAAAAGCAGCAGCTCCTCTTTCAATATCAGGCCTGGGATATCCGGAAGCACAGCCAGGCTTCATATCCATCAGGGCAAAGGCCAAGTCTATTTGCATACAGTAAGATCAAAATGTACGTTTCATCAGTTTTTCATTCAGGTTACAATGTATGAACCATGATTCAGAAAAAAACGATTGTCTTTTTTCTTTTTTTTTCACGTTAAAGAAAATCCCCTTCCTCGATCATTTGAGTTAAAAGTGCCTTTCTGCCACATGCATGCACACACTCATGGACACACATGCAGAATGTACCCATCAGCTGTTTGCATGCCAAATTAGAGCTGCTGTGACCATGACATTTTAGCTAACAATTAATTGTCATACACAATGGCATCAAATACTTTAATTGTCTTTTTTATTGTAATTTTTATGCCACAGTTGTAGTTTAAGCTTAATACCTTTACATACACACCTTATGAAGAAGAAGAGCCATTTGTTGGAATTAAGTAACATATAAATAAATGAAAATTCTCTTTCCCGTCCAGGCTTTGCTTTTAGATGTGTGGCTTTACCGGATTTGACCACCGCCTTTGTCTTTCAAATCCTACAAATCGCCTCCTTTATGTTATTGGGCTCTCGCTTTTCATTTGTTTTAAAGCCAAACTATACCCAAAGTGAGGCCGTTGTGTTCGGCTTTGTGACTAAATCCATGATCATTTCAGCGCCTGCTGTCTGAAATGACACTCCCTGAAGTGATGCATCGTTGGGAAAGGAGTGCCAATTCAAATAGTTTGGCTTCACCCGTTCCTCTCACTCTCCTCCACATCAATTTATTTTAAAACACCTTGTTCTAAAACCACAGTGTTGAATGCGATGTTGATTAATGCTCAAGGGTTTTATTTCCAACAGGTAATGCACAACGGTGGAAAACATAAAGCCGCGCTTTCACCCGAGCATTTTATGTGCACTGTGTGTGTCAGCAAATAGACGAGCTTGCGTGAGTGAGCATGGCTCTCATTTTGAATGATACCATCTGGCCAGAGGGAGAGAGGAGAAAAATGTCTTCGGCCCGACCGATGGAAACACACCTGATTTGTTTTCTATTTGTTGTGACATTTGTAACACCGGCTCAAAATCCCCTTGACATTTGGATGGAGACATGATTGTGGATCCCTAACGATAATGCGAAACGATCGCGGTCAGGTCCAATAATCCCAATCATACGGTTATGTAATAAATGTGACAGGCCCATGCCAAACCATTGCAAATTACAGTTTTGACTGAATTACAAAGTACTGAGGTAGAAATTGAGGGTAGGCAACATTACTCATTGCAGCAGACATCCCCACTAGGATAAGCCCTGTGCGTTTTTATCCACCTTACTGCAGCCTAATAGAAGCAGAGCAGGGAGCTCGGTGGCAAAGTCTGGAGCAGGAATGGCGACTTTATGGTATTAGAAATAAGCAAAGTACACAGTTATATCGAACAGGGAGCAGGGGCAGCAAGATGTGATTGTCTAACGCCACAATTTAAATGAATTCATCACAGGCAGTGATTCATCCAGCGCATGCCACACACGACTGAGGCTTACAGGAGAGACACTGCAGTGGTTTCAAAGCATCACTGAACCAGCTCAGCTCATCTCAGCTACACTTAAATGCCAAAAGACATCAGGGCTTAGTTTAGACTATAGCCCAAATCTGACAAGAAAAGCTCATTTTGCCACGCCTCAGCCGCAATTATTACCAAAGTTTTCCTCCCCTTCCGAAAAAAGTACACAGCTCAGCTTCCCAACACATCGAAAACAGCCTCCTTGGGCTAGATTCTGAAGTGGCACGCCATCCTTCCCTTAAAAACAAAAAGGCTCTGGTTCAGAAGCTGACAGCACTCTCCCTTGACAGTTGCCAAACAGGTCTTTGCTGATTTAAGAGCTTCCTGGGAGGCACATACAGCTGCCTGTCTCCTTTCTATGTTTCTAGTGAGACAGCCAATACTGACAGAGAGCACAGAATCCTAGTCAGAGAGGTGTGTGTGTGTGTGAGTGTGTGAGAGAGAGAGAGAGAGAGGGAGGGTGTGTGAGGTTGCGTGTGCACTGAGAGTTATTAAGAAAGATGAGACAGAGACTTGTTGTTCCAACCGGCGTCTGTAGGCAATGGATTTCAAATTAATTCACTTCACTCTATTCCGCTCCATAAGGGATAGGCAGGCCTTTCCGTGCCGCCAAGCAGTCAGCGTCGACTTATGAAATGTGTTACGTTAAACATTTGGACAAGTTAATATCGCAATGAGCAAGGAACCTTTCACAGAATTTTTTGTACAACATAAACCCTCCTCAAATCCATTTCTTCTTTCATTCAGACGTTCTGATGGAGAAGAAAAAGTGGAGTGAAATGGTTCTGATGGGTTATTTGTATAACTGAACTTCATGCAGTCATTGCTTTTGTTAGGTGGGGGTATTTTGTAGTTTACTGATGTCTCTCCCTCTCGTTCTCCTTCTCCATCTTTAGGGTCTCGGTGCAGAACGGAGAACATGGATTTGGAGTGGCCAGCATCCTGAGTGCTGTCGAATGTCCTCAGCCTTCTTTACGGCGATTTATTCTTTGGTGATAAAGAAAAAAATCCGTGATGACCCAAGAATCAAAAACAGTGGGAGCCTCTGCGGACAAGAGACTAACACACGGTTTCTAAGACTCAAGTCACTGCAACCTCTCTCAACCAGAAAGTGAGGATCTCAGCTGAGTCAACAAGGTTCAGTCGTCAAAATGGGTCATTACTTTGACGACGAGCCCAGCCGATAGCAGTTGCTCTAGCTCCTTCATCTTCGTGGGCCTCCTCACCCTCTACTGTCCCCCCTTGTCTTCGCCGCTCCATCAGCCTGACACCATGCGCCCGTCCCTTGCCACAGCGGTCTTGCCACCCAGGACCCGTTCTTCCCACAATGCGCCCAACCTGGCCGTGGGGGGCCGCGAGCACCTGTCCGCTCCGCGAAGGCGCAGCCCCCACCTCCGACACACCCTCAGCCCAGAGAACTTGCGAAGTCTGGCAGAAAGGGGCGGGGCCGCCGTCGACACCGCCTCTGTCATCAGCCAGCCTATTGGGCTCCCGCGGGCCAATAGCGACACAGATCTGGTGACCTCGCAGAGCCGGTCCTCGCTAACGGCGTCTACTCTGGAGTACACGCTGAATCGCGGGCAGAACCTCGTCATATCCTGGGACATCAAGGAAGAAGTGGATGCCACTGACTGGATCGGGCTGTACCACATTGGTGAGACAGTCTTCATTCAAACTGCATGATGACACTGCGCACATTATTTCACTGTTATTAACACATTTATCAAGACAGATGTTAGGGCTGGGCAATGTATCAATATGTTATCAATATCATGATTTGATACAAATTATTATCTGGGATTTTGGATATTGTAATATCTAGCTGTTTAATTTCTTGTCTCTGCTTGCTGATTCCCCTCAGTAACATCATATTAATATTGCGGTATTTATATAGAGACATCACAATATTTGATTTTGTCCTTATAGCCCATGGAGTGATTTTTCTTTCTTGGTCATGCAAACAAACAGAATAGGTTTGCAATCAAAACATAGCATCATAACATCTATAATCGCAAATAAAATGAATTTGTGATTAAAATGCAAATCCAGTAGTTTTGTTTGTGAATCCAAAAATTTTGTCTGCAAATCCAAAAGCTTTGCTTCCTGAATCTTGTGGGCGGGGCCTACGTTAAAAGATGTAAGACACGTTTCTATTGGCTTCTCTCGATCAGTGTGACAGCTTAGCAACGCCCACAGTTACAATTTAATAGTACAGCAGCTGTTCTGATCCACACTCCTTTCCAGAAGGCGGCAGTAAAATTATTATAACTGTGGATGTTGCCAAGCTGTCTCTCCAGTCAAGACTGGCCAATCAAGACGTGTCTCACATCTTCCAGCGTAGGTCCCGCCCCATGCCTTACAAGGTTCAGCTCAACAGCAAGCACACCTTTTCCCAAACCAAACTTTTGGATTCAAAAACAAAACTTTTTGATTTGCGTTTTAATCACAAATTTATTTTACTTTTGATAAAATGGGTTTAATCGCAGTGTGGAAGATCTATTTTTTTGATTGCAAACCTATTCTGTTTGATTGCATAATAAAGGAACAAAAATCACTCCATAATTGCCCAGTGTTAATAGAGGTGGTCCTAATCTGAGGCCTTTGTGCGTACACGATGATGAGAGTCAGCACCCACCCAAAGACTGCAAAGCGTGATCGACAAGACGTGATCCGAGTTATTTCCCCAGCAGGCTTCTCAGCGTAGAATCATTTTATGGTGCTTTTACAGCCAAAGCAAATGGGGAAACTGCAGGCATTCAGGACCTGAGCTGACCTGACCCTAGCTGTCCTCAAGGATTTTCAGCTGATCCTAGCTTTTTATTTTTGGGAGCTGAGAATAGCTAGATAGGGTCTTGTGTAGGAGCCTCCAACTCAGAGTCAATACTGAAACTAGAGCTGTTGAGACTCTACACAGGACTGGAGGCTGAGTCAACATGGAGCAGCTCTCTGCCTCGGTGTACGATAACACACACACCATCACAAACCGTGCGCATCTCCGAGGCGCGCCTGGGTGGTCTCCAATATTGTGCGCTAATCCTGCTTAGAGACAGGAATTTGACAGCGAGGGGATACATTGACCTACGTGCTGAAGAGGGCTATCAGGCTCAAACTGTCAGACATATTTGTCCATCGTGGCGAAAAGCAATACGGGAACAATTGTGTCCGACCAGCATATTTATTGTCATGAATCTATTAGCCATTTGGTGTTTTGCACCACATTAAGACAAGCCTCTAACAGGATAGCATGACTGATGTTTAGGACTAAAACAACACCAGATTAATCTCTTTTTAGCAGTTTGATCTCTTTTAATCAGTTTACCAAAAGATCAATTAAGCACATGTCAACCTCAGGGACTTAACCAGTCTTGATTAGTTGACCTTTTAAAGTTTACAGACATGTCCTTTGTAGGTGGGAGTACTGTATGAGAGAAAGGGCAGCTGGCAGGTGCCAGGTCACATCATATTGATCACAAGGCTGCCAGTACTTCATTACCTGCTCCAGGGTCTTAAACCCCGGGGGGGGGGCTACCGCTTTCCACGACTAAGCAGACATTCAATGATAAGCAACCCCGCCTCCCCTCAAGCACAAACACACATACACACTTCTCCCTCGACCCCTGTCCCTTCGCCAGTCAGCTGACTTTGGTGCTTCATTAATCTGTATGTGAAAGTGCTACGTACAGCGGAATTCCCCCTCCTGCTTTTCTACACAGAGGAAGTTTTGTGTTTGTCCTTTCGGTTAGAGGTTGCAGGGAAGTTATTTTGGGAATGGATTTCACTGATTAAAGGCAAACTTGTGTTTTGGAAGTCAAACTCAACAGACTAAACATACTGAGAGGCTGAACTTATGCAACAGTGGCAGCCTAACAGTTGGTAACAGTTTGGGATGTGGGCCTTGGATGCGTTTGTCTTTTGTCATTACACAGTGGGATTGTTTTCACAATTTTTTTTATTTTTTTTCCAGAATAATAGAGATGCAGCATTCTTAGTTTTGAGATCAGGAGCATCCTACCATGTCAAGAATGTGTTTTTGACTGTTACCTTTTACCCACAGGTTTAACTCACACATGCACACGCAAACACACCTAACTAAGATCTCCTCTGCCTCCCAGATGAGACCAGCCCGTCAAACGTGTGGGACTGTAAGAACCGAGGGGTGAACGGCACCCAGAAGGGACAGATCGTTTGGAGGCTGGAAGCCGGGCCCTACTTTATGGAGCGTAAGTTACCCAAGGCAAGGGACGTTAATGGAGACGCAGGGCTGAGAGTCACATCTGAAGATGGGACAAAAAGTACAGTTTCATCCCAAAACAGAAGAGCCTTGTTTTTTAGAGGATTTTTTTTAAAACAAGAAAAAAAGAAAAGAAAGAACATATTCTATATCATTTCATTTTTCAAAAATCGGATGTTTGATTGGCAAATGGTTTTCAAAAATCAGCAATCATTTTATACCTTGATGAGAAAAAAACTCTTTTTATAGCAGTATTCAAAGTCAATAATTCTTTAGTATGCCATGATTCACTTAAAGTACTTGTGTCACAGTAATTATATGGTAACAGTAATATTGATAATAATTAATATTGTGAAATTATACAATACATGAGTGTCAATAAATCATTTTATATGTGTATTAGAGTTGAAGAGATGGTTACATGGCTATCCAAAACTTAATGCTTAAAAAAATTTACATTTACACCATATTATTACAGCTCTGTAGGCAACAACAGGAAGTCAGAGAATGACTGCAGTGTCTTAGCGGTCTCCATATCCCATAATATCTCACTGCTTCCTCTCCAGCTGAGACCAAGGTCTGTTTCAAGTACTACCATGGAGTGAGTGGAGCCCTGAGAGCTACGACCCCCTGCATTACCGTGAAGAATCCAGGAGTCCTGGTGTGTGTGTGTGTGTGTGTGTGTGTGTGTGTGTGTGTGTGTGTGTGTGTGTGTGTGTGCACCTGCATGTGTGGTTGCAGACACTGTGAGAATCAACGTGAGTTTTAAACTTTCAGAGAGGTTGTAGACTAGTAGTGGAGCAATAATAACTTTGCACCAGTTTACATTAAATATATTAAATACATGACAGTCTTGTCACTGTGCATCCTCTTCATAGCACTGTGATGTATTTACTAGTTTACTAATACATACAATGGGATAGTTAACCATCCCTTTGTATGCCTAAATGTGCCTTTCTCTCCCCTGCTCGCCTCTTGTGCAACTAACTTATGTGTCTTATTTCCACACACACAAACAAAAAAATGACTAAGTTCACACTCACCGTACCGACAGTGTATGAAAGGTAGAATAGACTTTAGTTTTTGCGGTTGATCCTTCACTGTTATTGGTTAAAATACTAAGGTAGAGGGAAGCCACTGCACAATGGAAAAAAGACAAGTATTTACTACAGCCTTCAAATATGCACCTTTCACAGCATTTACAGGCTTTTCAGACACAAACATCAAGGCTCAGTGTATGTGCTGACCACATGCAATGCATTTTGAGTATGCACTCTTCCTCAGGCTGAGGAAGAAACGACTGTAAAGACTGTGAAAAGTGCATATTTGAAGGAAATAAATAAATACCTGTCTTTTTTTTTCAATTATACAGTACATTGGCTTTCCTTTCAAATGTTTTTCATACTGTGGATTTTTGGCCTGTTTGGGAAGCCTGTTTTACATTTTATTGTGTGCTGCTCAATTATAAGTAACTTTACTGATGTAAAATCTGCTAATGTACTCAGAGTGAAAGATGCAGTTTTTGGCATGATTGTTACATGTAGCTCATGCAGTGCTGAAAGAACAAGAGGAGTTCATTAGCCTATAATGCTGATATATACTGATTTGTTAAAAGGAATCTGGTAGCGTTTTGGGTAAAATGTCCCTTTTCTGACTTAGGTTAAAATCTGACTTAAAATGAGGTCTTAAGCCAAAGCATACTCCAGTAAAAGTCTTCAAAGACTACTGTAAAAAGTACAAATAGGCAAAAAGCTTCTCAGTTACAGTGATGGGAAGAAAATATAATTCACATATAATTCAACACTAATCTAAGGAATTAGGATTCGAGTTTGGGGTAGTTTTTCCACTCCTTTCGAGTTAGAGAAAGATGTAGTCAATGGAAAGCCCTCAGAAATACACTAAGACCAATACATTTGTGTGTTTGTATGTGAGATGCCTCTTTCAGTCTTCGTTTTTCTGTCTGTTTCTGGTGTGTAAATCCTAAAGGTCATCTCTCCTTGGTCCTCAGGTAGAAGGGCTGACAGAGCAGGTGGGCATCGACCATCCTCGAAAACTGATCAGCTTCACTCTGACAGGTGAGGCGAGAGCTGGGCAGCGTGCTCTCAGGAGTGTGTGAGAAATGTGTATGTCCTGTATTGTTTGTGTGTGTGAGAAAGATATCACGTCAGATACGGTAGACCAAATGTGTGTGTGTGTGTGTGTGTGTGTGTGTGTGTGAGAGAGAGAGAGACAGAGAGAGAATGTGTGCCATGTTTGTAAGATACCACAGCACATATCCACTTTACATCCAGATAGAGTTGAGACTCTGTGTATTATCGTTTGAACATTTCAAACATTGACAGATGTGATACATATTTACATATTTCAGCTGCTTACTGAGAGGTTCCTGTAATCAGCTTCAGGGCCAAATCACAGCAAATCTTGTAGCCGAGTTGATAAGTTTAACGAGGCTCTCACACACAACACAGACTGGGGCTGATTTAGTTTTAAGCAGATCGCTTCTTTACTTTTGACATCCAGTGCTTTTAGTGAACAAGCAGGGCCACATTTAAAGAGCTGTTCTCTCGGTAGTGGAATTTTTGGAATATCGTGGCGTTAAGAGAGGGGTGTTCTAGGCTGGGAAGTCAGGAAATTAGATGATTTTTTATGGGAAAGCTGGGGAATATCAGGAGTGTGGTCCCCTGTCTCTGTTCTTCTCAAGACTTAGAAGATTGGTACAGTTGTTTTTTGGAGGGGGTTTATTAGGCTTGAACTTGAGTTTGAACTTGAAAATGGGTCACTTTATAGGAATATACCAGAATGCATTTTTACAGCTTGCCTCAAACATTCAGTGTATTAGCTGGTGGCTTTCAGATCTTCTCCAAATCAAGCCCAAACTAAACAAACTGCACACAGGAGCCTGTTTAATACGCAGCTGCTCTCATGTTCAGAGAGATTTATGGTGGTCAGCAGGATCAAACTTTCAGAGTTTAGAGAGTGTGGTGCCAGGAAAGGGGAGAGAGAAGGGGAACTGCGTGTCAAAGGTCCCAGGCCTCATTTGAAACCAGAATTCTGCTGTTACATGTTATGCACCTTCGCCAACTGAGCCACAAGGACATCTGGGTGACCCTTATTGATTTATCTGCTAGGGATACACTTTTCTGGCCTTTGGCGCTTGGCGGGTCTTAATTTAGGACCCTGGTTTTACATGCTCACAGCTCAGAGCTTAGGGTGAAGTTCCTTGCTCAAGGGCATCTTAGCAATAGTTTTTGAGAGAACAATAGTTACTCACTCCCACTGCCCAGATTGTTCAGCTCTCGTGTCACAGGCTCCTTCCTCTAATCTTGCGGCTGCTTCATCACAGATCTCCGTGCCACTGGGCTGAAGAAGGGCATGTTTTTCAATCCGGACCCATACCTGAAGATGTCTATCCACCCAGGGAAGAGGAGCGTCTTCCCCACCTTCAGCCACCATGGACAGGAACGACGATCTGCCATCATCGCTAACACCACCAACCCCGTCTGGCACGGAGAGGTGATTACATGTGCAGCTTATGTGCAGTATTGATAAAATAATATCTTGAAAATGTGCTAATTCTATTCCTACATCTCCACAGAAATATACTTTTGTAGCGCTAATGACAGACATCCTGTACATTGAGGTAAAAGACAAATTTGCAAAAAGTCGACCGATCATCAAACGCTTCCTGGGTCAGCTCACTATCCCTGTGCAGCGGCTTATTGAAAAAATACCTGGGTAGGTGACAAACACACACATTTTTATGGCATGCTTATGTTTGATATGTCCAAAGTCAGAAGCACACACAAGATCACAGATGGTTTGATGCTTGCATATTTGCCTGGTTGTCCAGAGTCCAGCCAGTAAGCTTTTCCCTGTGTCGGCGACTGCCCACTGAACATGTGAGCGGCCAGTTGCAGTTCAGAGTGGAGCTCACCTCAACAGGGCCTGATGGTGAGTGTATCTTTGAAATCCACTTGGTAGAACTTCAAAAATGTGTTATCTATGCCTCTATATATGCAGGATGTGTACACGTGATGTGTTTTGTGCTTTTTGTCTTTTCTATCTCTGGTTTCTTTTTGGAAACATTCACATGACATCCTTAATGCCCAATTCTGATTTTTTGGAACAAAGGAGCATTTCTCTCTTGCTTTGTTTGTCTCTTTATAATGTGCCAAAAATCAAGCCGATAAAGACACAGACGCCTGTATTCCAGTAATTAATGCGAAAGCATGTCTCAAAGCAACGGCTTCAGCGCCATCATTGTTTTTGCTCACATCTCATTTTTCTGTCTGAACTGCTTTGATTCATGTTTGAAAAATGACACATCCAAAGCCAGGATGAACAGACCTCAACCGTGAAACAATTCGTATGAGCAAATGAACAGCAAATGTCATATTTGTGAGACGCTACATCATGGAACCTGGTAAAATTGCGGTCCAAATGTTAACTTTAAGATGATAACTCACTCTCTCCATTGACTTCCATTGTTGTTGCTATCGTCCATCTTTATATGAAGAGGGCCAGCACAGGACAGTGATCTGAGCTGTGGGATTTGAGGTTGAAAAAGACAGATGAATTCCAGTTTGACCATCCAGACTCAGGTGGCATCATCATGCATCATTCATCAGATCTTGGACCACATACAAATGTGCCTCAAAAAAGAAGAAAAAATCCAGATTCCATGTGTTTTTGGCCCTCACATTGCTCTGAAAATATCAAGTCTTTTCTCCATGCAGGCACAGAGATTGGATTTGGGCCACTTCCACCTGTGGTGCGAACATCGCCTTTGACAAACTGTCTCCCTGTTGTCTATAGGTGCCTCTCCTGATTCTATCATTGGGATTTCGTCCTTGAATGGAGCTCCAGGGACTCCGTCAGATGACGAGGATCTGCCCCATCACCTTCCAGGGGTGGTCTCTGCGGGCCCCTCCCCTACAGGCTCCCAGGGCTCCCAGGGCATGTGGGAAGGAGGGGCCACAGCCTACCCAGAGAAGGACCCAACTGTTCTTGGGGCTGAGGGAAGACTCACGGAGGGCGAAAGCCTCTCACTTCATGAATCGCTCCAGAAGTCACTCAGTGAGGGCCTGGATGCTATTGAAGCCCCTAAGGGCCCTGGCGAGAGACCCCTGGGTGCTGCCTCACCCAAACTGCGCTCCAGTTTCCCCACGCACACACGTCTCAGTGCCATGTTGCACATCGACTCAGATGAGGATGAGGAGAGGTCGGGAGCACATGACATCACTCCGGTTCCAGGGTCGCCGCTGTTGGTGAACGGAGACCCCCCAGAGGTTGGCATTCCTGAAGAAGAAGACCCATTTCCTGAGCTTCAGCAGGAGCCCGAGCAGCTAGAGCAGTCAGTGTTGGTGGAGGAGCCTGAGGGTGCAGCGAGGGAAGAAGGGCCCCCTGAGACGGAGGTGGCCCCGGAGTTGGAGGCAATACAAGACTTGGAAGATGCTTCAGAACCGGATGTCTTCTCTGAAGTGGAAGAAGTACCTTTCACAGAGGCCGTGTCCCATACTGCTGTGCCAGAGGGTGCAGAGACACATGAGGAGGGAAGGGTGCCAGGCGAGGACCCCTCATCAGAGGTTGACACCTGCTCCATGGCAACAGCCCCACAGACGGTCTTCTCTTCGTCAGAAAGCTGCCCAATCACAATGACCACTGCTGTGGTGAGTTCGGTATCATGAGCATCACCATAGATCCATTATTCATGTGATGTACCCAATGAGCTTGCACAGCCTGTAACCTGTAACTAGAATTATAGCATATCATTTACTTTTTGCTCTGTGGGATATTTTGCAGGAGGCTGAGGAGGGAGCAGAGGCGGCAATAGATCCAGGGGGAGAGGTGATTTCTGACACCCCACCGACCAATCAAGTTGTAGACGATGAGGGCGGTGGGCAAACCGCAACCAATGAGGCTGAAGCAGAGGCTCCCCCAGCCAATGGGCAGGAACCAGTGGAGCTGATCGCTGAGAGGAGGCAGAGCTTGCAGGCCGCAGGGGGCGTGGCTGAAGAACAGGAAGGGGAGGAGCCAAAGCCGTCTGAAGAAGCAGCATCTACAGATTCAAAGCAAGTAACCACGGACACAGATGGAGAGGAAGGTATTTAATCTAACTTGGTGTAACTTGGTGTTCACTTCCAGTAGTTGAAAATTTCATATCTCCAAAAAAAAAAAAAAAAAAAAAAAAACAATTTCTGGGTTTTCTTTTGGTTTGATGGCCCATAAGCGCCTAAAGCTGCTCAGTCAAGAAGTCACATCAATTCAAGACATGTAAATTTGAGTTAAGATATAACAATTAAAACAATCACATTATTTTTTGGTTTAATGTCATATATTTTGCTCTTATTAAAACAACAGTTCTCTCAATTTCTCGTGCCCAGGTACACAGATCAATGGTCATCCTGTGCGTTCACTTCCCTCTGTGCGCCATGACATCCACCGGTATCAGCGTGTGGACGAGCCCCTACCTCCCAGTGAGTGTGTGTGTCTGCATGCGCTATATTGTTTGTCTCCATCTAGTGTGTGTGCATGTCACTGTCTGTGTGTAGCAGGATGTCTGTGTTTACACATGTTTGTGTTACTGTGCATATTTGTCTGTGTGGGTTTTTTATTGTGTACATACAGCTATTTACACAGTAGATATATATTTAGTTAACTCCTACATATTATTATATTATTGTGCATGTGTTTTAGAGTGACAGCCATGCAAAATATCATGGTAATATTATTAATATGACAAATAGAGGATAAATGGCAGGTTAAATGATGCATAACTTACTTCATCACACAGCGCTATAGAATACTCAATGCTGATTGGTCAGTTGCAGCACTGTGTGGTTATTCCTGAATAGTGACCACTAAACTTTATTGGTCATTGCCATGGGAAACCAGTTTATTTGCTACATGGCTGTGCTTAGTTTTGTGGAGCTTTTGAACTAAGTCTAAAAGTTGTAAAATAATTTAAATCAGTATTTCATGTTAGTTTATTAATTTTGTAGGCAAGCAGCCATGTCGTAAGTGGTATAAAGTACAGCCAGCCAGTCATTATTGTAAAATAGACATTGACAGGGTGAACAGGGTTTTATATTGCTTTAGTGGAGCAATGCCTTAAGTAAAAGACATAAAGTTTTAATTGCCTAAATGAGCTGTTGTGCAATGTAGTCCCAACAAGCCAATGGACACGCCTAACATCAACCCCAAATCCACCTAAAGCATGTCTTTTCCAGTGCATTGATTTCTCCCTCTGGAACATGGTGGTGAAAAATGTCAGTGAAAATTACAAGGAAGTACAAGAAAATCAGGCCTCCCTTGTACAGTTTTGATGCTGCCTGGACTCTTGCTTCAGCACTTCCTGTGTAATCTTTGCCGGCCAGCTGCACCTGCCCGTCTACATATTTTTCTGTAAAAGTAGTTTCAAGATAAATATGGCTAAGTATATAAGTAAGTAAGTAAATAAATAAATAATAACTTTTTAAGTGAAATGTTGTAGGGCCCCTTTAAATATGAGATGCTACAGTAAATGAATTTATCTAAAGCAGTGAAAGTTATCAGGTTTAAACTGAAAATTAAACATCTCATTACAATATCAATGTTTTAAAGACATGCTTCGGGTACTTTTTGGGGTTTATAGTTGGTGTCTATTGGTTTTGTAGGGCTTTTAATTGAAGAGCAGCACCCTGGCAAACAAGATACATGTCACTCGATGGTAGTGCAACTGATAAGCAATTAATTATTTGGTAACAATCAACTGGTATTATAAAAAAGATGGGAAATTAGGGTCCAGGTCAAAAACAGTCAGAGTCATGCTTGAAGTGTGTTGTTGTGTTTATTCATCATTAATTGTTTGCATGTCGTGACATTCATTCCTCCAGCCCAGGTGGACTAAACGCTAAATGTCATTTATTGCGTCACAGACTGGGAGGCTCGGATCGATAGCCACGGGAGGATCTTCTTCGTGGATCATGTGAACAGGACCACCACGTGGCAGCGTCCCACGGGACCCCCTGCCCCACAGGGCCTGACTCGATCCAACTCCATCCAGCAGATGGAGCAGCTCAACCGCAGGTGAGCTTTCGTAAATACATTTTTTTTGTGTAGGTGCACACATAAAAAAAAAAAAGTTTCAAAAAAAGGCACTTTTACACACAAAAGAAGGAGAATATCTGCTATCTGATATCTGAGAGCTGCATTTTCTTCTAATTGATTCCTTTTGCGTTGACATTCCCTTTATTTTTATTATTTTATTTCAGAATGTGAATTTCTCTTTGTTTCTCTTTAACTTGAGTTTTTGGAACTCGTGTAGCTTTACCCAGACTCCTTTCATTGTTGATTCAATGGGAAAACCTCTATATGAATAGCCTCACTCTGTGGTAACTGTGTCCCTGCCCTCTCTCTTAGGTACCAGAGCATCAGGAGGACCATAACCAACAGCGATCGGTCAGAGGAAAGCCCAGTGGACCTGCTGACTGAACCTCCTGACAGCGAGCTGCTGCCCCACTCCATCCCTGGTCAGTTCCGGCTGTGGTGTTATAGACAGAGTCATACCTCAGCCCATACTGTGTCACAGATAATGCCAGCCTGAAAAGCCTACTATTTGACAAACATGCCTTAATGCCTTAATATAACTAATGTGTAGAGTTTATTTCATATCACTTCCTCCAAATATTGAGTTCTTCATTTTATGAGAAAACTATTTAAATCTATGTGCCACAGGCTTAGCATAAACCGATATTAATTATGGAAAGATGATGAAGACAAAATTTTCGTGCAGCTTTGGTTTGCCTTTGTCACAAGATTAAAGATATGTATGTGTGTGTGTGTGTGTGTGTGTGTGTTTATCCTGTTGCAGAATACCGGCGAGAAAGCGCGGTCGGTCACTCCAGTACCCGCTCTCGTCTCTCTCTGCTGCTCCAGTCGCCCAGCGCCAAGTTCCTGTGCAGCCCCGACTTCTTCACCGTGCTGCATTCTAACCCTGTCAGTCTCACGCCTCCTCGCTCACCTCTGACACCAGCTGTGGTGGTTTATATGAACAGACATAGTCCTAATCTCAAAATCGCATCTGCCAAACGAGAAATTTAGCCGTCTAGTTTGCCCTGAAACTCCGAGAGTGTCTGAAAACATTACTGGTGTCTGACAAATGCACTGCTGGACTCTTTACCAGCTTAACGTACTGAATGATATTGTTCACTGAGCAGCAACATGTCATCATTGCAGTCTAACATACTGCCAGTATGACAGCTGACAGCATGTAGCAGGGATCACATGCAGTTTTTTTAAAGTCCACAACTGACTTTCAAATCTCAGTTTAATCAAAATGCAAAGGCAGCGAGTGACAGTTTGAACACTTCAACTAATTGGCCACGTCATGAAGTGGCAAACGTTCAGCTGTTTTGTTCAAGATTGGACAAAAGTGTTTTCCAGCTCCATTTGCTCAGTAACAATAGCCAAGAAACACTGAACTTAAAAATCACATATTATCCAATGTTCATGTTTTTTTTTTTTTTAATTAATTCATAGTTTTCGTTGGTTGTTCTGCTATAGCTCAGGATAACAGCTATGTTGTTATTTGGCAAATAAATATACTTTAGTTAAAGGGGTATGTATTGATTGAATTTGAAGATAAAGTCATGAAAACAGCCACTATAATAAACTCTGACTGACAGTTTCATCTCCTCCAAAGGCTGACTATCTTAAAATGAATTTAAATTAAATTAGAATTGTCTCCATTGAATATCTTTGATATTATATTAGGTATATAAATAGAGGGGAATTTGCATTGATACACTCAGTCCCTTTTAAGTTCTGTGTCACCTAACTGACAAACAAAAGATAGCAGCATTTGGCTCCAAACATTTTTGGTTCACAAAATTTCAACACTGTCCTGTCCAAACTGTCTGTCATGTTAAATGGTGACTGAATTGAAAGTGAATGTACTCCAAACCCCATTTCCTCTGTCTGTCACCCGTCCCTCTGTGATGACCTCACCTCTGTGCCCCGCAGAGTGCCTACCGCATGTTTACGAGCAACACCTGCCTGAAGCACATGATCAGTAAAGTGCGTCGGGACGCTCATCACTTTGAGCGTTACCAGCACAACCGCGACCTGGTCACCTTCCTCAACATGTTCTCCAACAAGCAGCTGGAGCTTCCCCGAGGCTGGGAGATGAAGCACGACCACACTGGGAAGGTGTGTGTGTGTGTGTGTGTGTGTGTGCTTGTCTTTTACCTCTAACTTTTGACCCCTGACCTTTGACTCCTATCCCAAAAGTCACTCTCAGTTTACCTTGAGTCTGCCTACTACCACAGATGATGATAGCGTGTATGCTCTGTGTACGTGTGTGTGTGTGTGTGTGTGTGTGTGTGTGTGTGTGGGGCACAGTTCTTGGTGACTGCAGTCTCTTGAGTTTTGTGCAGCTGGTGGACATTGTTTTCTGTGCTCTGGTTTAATTTCTGTGCTGTAGTACACTGTAAACTGTATGCTTTCTATGCAATACTATACTTTGTGCTTGACTATATACTTTCAACACTGTACAATACTGTATAGCGTACTATACTCCAATCTCACTTTACATGTGCTGTATCTAAAGAAAGAGTTACTTGTGTCAATCTTTTGAAAAGCTTTTGGCTATATCAAGTATTGCACAGCACACATTTCTGTGTATTTGTGATGGAGTGCACATGACCATAGGTGTCTCTGCGTCTCAATCCACAGCCCTTCTTTGTTGACCACAACTGTCGCTCCACGACCTTCATCGACCCCCGGCTCCCCCTCCAGAGCTCTCGCTCCACTGGTCTGCTGGCCCACCGCCAGCACCTGAGCCGCCAGCGCAGCCACAGTGCCGGGGAGGTGAGAGACTAGCCGGCACTGCACCACTCCTCACCTGGAGTCAACTTCACGGCAGACACGGCAGTGCTGGTAGAGGCCAGTTTGAAGGATACGATGCTGAGTTAGTTACTGCATCGCTGGTAAAGGCAAATGGCAATTGGAAATTCTTGTGCAAGGGTTAGGGTTGAGAAGCTCGCAAATGTGACACCAGTTCTAGTCAACATGCAGCAACAAGGGTGCAGGCCAGGGTACAATATAATTACAAATGCTCTAGTTACTGTAATTTACAATATTTTTTGCCTTCCTTTTTTAGTACTTTTATGATTCGAGTAGATTACATTGCAACTGATTTTTCAAGTATTTGCAACACAGTCTTCATGGCAATGGTTTGTTTGTGACAATTACATTAAAGTCTCAAAATTAACGTAATGATTTGTTGATGTTGAAAGGCGACATTGAACACCCTTAATGGAGCAGTAAGCCTTTTCCTCTAAGTATTCCACCAGCACATCATTTGGTTGCACCACAGACCTGAGTCAATACATCTGACCTTTAGTGAACATATCTGCTATGGAATCAAAGCGAGAGCTGTTAAATAGTAATAAGGGTCACCAGTGGATTTTTTATTAACATTGCATATTGTACAATACTGTATTGTATTGTCGCCAGTAATGCATCTCTCCCTGCATTGTATGCGTTTCTGGCTTTTGCTATTGCTCTTTGCTATTTGCTGCAACGCATACTTTGAGTCCCCTGCAAAGCTTGGCCCATCCTGTTTAAACACAGTACATATGATTTTCCAGTTTATCATACTGAACCATAGGCAGCTAAATTCTGAAAGCCACTCAGGGTGAAAGGTGAAGGTCCTCTTGGTCTTTTTTAGCCAGCTGTGCCTGTTCCACTGGGTCACACTCAGAGTCTTCTTGCTCTGCTGACTGTTGGTGCTTGAGTGGTTGATGCATGTGCTCACATTAGTTGGCTTGCTACCTGCGATTGTGTCATAATTGCCTGGGACAGAAAAACGGAGAAACACATACTGCCAATGTAGTCCAAAGCAGGGTAAAAACAAAATAATACACACAAAAAACCAGCCAAAGTATGGTAAAGTACTTTTTTTTTTTTTTTTTTTTGCCATTTAAATAATAACAGTTTTCAAAACCCCAATGAGAGTTAAGTGTCACCGGTGCGACCCATGGATTTTTTTTGTGGCACTGGACCAATTTTTAGTTGCATATGCGACCGAACTGGTTGCAGTCTAGAGCCCTGCGGTTACCTAGCTCATGGTCCTTCCAGTAAAATGAACTGCTGACAGAAAAAACATCTAGTGGCTTATGTGTTTTTATCAAACACTGACAGATTTGGAAAACTTAAGAATTACTTGCAAGACATTTTGCCGGAAGTCAAAAGACAAAAGCAGCTCTGTTGGAAGTCCTTTGTTGTTCATTGGAGTTGCAGATCCTACTTCTCTGCCAGTGCTGGTGTCACATTTTTTGATGTTCCACCAATCTTCATTTTCTTTTTTATTTGTACCCTTTTGTAAACTCTCTAGGTAGCCAATAATACACTAATTAAAGTATACCAAAAGGACTAACATAAACCCCTGTAGCTGTAATACATACTCTACATACCTGTCGTACATATAAAAAGGTGGTGATCCACCATGAAAATGAAAAAGAAGAGCTAAACATGGCAGTGAACATGGTGGCATCCTTGACAGGTCGACCTTATACAGAGCAAAATATCTTATTAAGTCTAAGTCTGCAAAAACATGTTGAATCATCATCTCATGTGAGTGTATCCTGTTTCAAACATGTTTGAGAATTTTGAGGGCGCTCTAAAAATCACGTGTTGCTCCTTTAAACACAAGTGTATTTCTGTGATCCGAGCTTCAGACGCCCTGGCCACGGTCAGTGCTGAGGTCAGCGTCGGCTGATGACCCGCTCATGGACTGGTCACAGAACTAGGATTCGACCTGAACTTTAGTGCTTACTTGTGCCGCAGGTAGTGGACGACTCTCGCCAAACCAACCCGCCCGTCATGCCCCGCCCCTCCAGCACCTTCAGTGGCTCCAGTCGAAGTCAGTACCAAGATGTGGTGCCTGTGGGTAAGTTCAAGACACACACACACACACACACACACACACACACACACACACACACACACACACAGATATCCACCATACAGACAACTGCACAAAGACATAAATCCAGTATTACCATACACATGAGCACACACACACACACACACACACACATACAAAAACACACTGATTTCCTCCAAATTCTCTCATCTTCTTCCTCCAGCCTACAATGACAAGATAGTGGCGTTTCTACGGCAACCCAACATCGTTGAGATACTGCAGGAGAGGCAACCCGAGCTTGCCAGGAACCACTCGCTCAAGTACGCTCTCTCTCTCTCTCTCTCTCTCTCCCTCTCTCTCTCTCTCTCTCTCTCTCTCTCTCTCTCTCTCTCTCTCTCTCTCTCTCTCCCTCACTCCTTGTTTTGCTCTCTTTCTCTCTGTCATTCTCTTTAGCCTTGCACTCCACCAGCACTGCTATTACCATCATCATCAGTCACCCAAAACACACACTTAACCTTTAATCCTAATGGATTCCCTCAGTTAACCTCCTGACTTGTATGTGTGTGTGTGTGTGTGTGTGTGTGCTGCTGTGTCTTTGTGTATGTGTGTGTGTCTGTGTGTGTGTGTGCCTCTGTGTCTTTGTGTGTGTGTGCCTCTGTGTCTTTGTGTGTGTGTGTGTGTGTGTGTGTGTGTGTGTGTGTGTGTGTGTGTGTGTGTGTTTCCAGGGAGAAAGTGCAGTTCATTCGCAGCGAAGGAGTCACTGGACTTGCTCGTCTCTCTAGTGATGCTGATTTAGTCATGTTGCTGAGGTGAGACCTGTGTGTGTGTGTGTGTGTGTGTGTGTGTGTGTGTGATCTGTTACAGATCATTAGTTACTTCTGAAAATCACAATCAATTACTTAACTGGGCCATTCCACATTTCAGCATAGTGGATTATATTTTGTTACCTTTTTCCCTTAGATACCTGAATTATGTCAATCAGATGAATTACTGATCAGCATTATCAATATTCATGATTACATATTATTGGTGAGTTGTGTAAAATGCTCTTGGTAGCTCACTAACAAAACATTTTTTACTTGATTTTTTGTTCTCAGAAATCCTGCCAGTAATTACTTATTTTGTCTGTAGCATGGCCTGTAATCTGATCAGATTACGACAGTATAATCTTGTTATATTGCTCTACAGCCCAGTGTGTGTGTGTGTGTGTGTGTTAATGTCAAGCAGGGGCACATGGGTAAAAGCATGTCCCATGTTATACAATATATGTCCTTACGGCTGATAGGAGCACGGAGTGTGGCCGGCCTGAGAAAAGCGGCGATGCAGTTGATGCGTCGGCTTTTACCCTCAGCCAAGATGTGTGGCGTGTGAACACGGCCTTGCTGAGTGTGTGTTTCTTTGTGCATTTATACTTGTCTGCAGCTTGTTTGAGGAGGAGGTGATGTCATATGTGCCACCTCACGCCTTACTCCACCCGGGCTACTGCCTCTCGTCTCCTCAGAGCTCCCCTGGTGAGTCTCTCTCTCCCTCCCTCTCTCTCTCCCTCTCTCTTGCCTTACACTGCTGAAGAAAGCATGAAATCCAAGCAGCGTAATAGTAACTAAATAAATAAATCAAAAACAGTAGCCTAAATACAACATATGTAAAAACCAAGTATTGATTAATCATCAGAATGGAACAGAAAAATTAGACAAAGCCATTCTGGATTATATTCCAGTGGTTAGTGGGTGAGTGTTAGATGTGACCTGTCTTTAAGTGAGGTAGACCTGTGTCCCTCTTTGTTTGTCTCTCCATGTCACACTCACACACACACACACACACACACACACACACACACACACACACACACACACACACACACAAACACTTCCTCTCTTCTGCTCATCTGTCAATGCTTATCTACTTCTGCCTCTCTCTCTCTCTCTCTCTCTCTGCGTACTCTGCTTGCACCTCTCTACCCCGAGCCTGACTCTAATCTTAAACTATCCAACCAAAGCACAGGCAGATAACGAGATAAAGCTCTGAGCCGGAAAAACTGCGTGGTACCCTCAGTCACTGTTTTTTTTTTTTTTTTTTTTTTTTCTTTTTTTTCTTTTTTTTCTGTCAAATTAATGAAAGCTATAACAGTTGGATACAAAAGAGGATTCCAGGATTAACCTGCATACCGAAGCTCCCCTTTCTCTCATTCAAATCCCATTCAGGCTTTACTCAATTTCCCCATGGT
Source organism: Myripristis murdjan (assembly GCF_902150065.1). Lineage (NCBI taxonomy): Eukaryota > Metazoa > Chordata > Actinopteri > Holocentriformes > Holocentridae > Myripristis > Myripristis murdjan. The sequence continues at coordinate 8,808,388 of NC_044000.1, forward strand.
GTTCATTAAAGTTTCATCTTATCTCACTCTGTTTCCCTGCATCTGTTTGTCTTCTCTTTGCCTCATCCTACCCCCTTCTCCCTCTCACTGTCTTGCCTTCTTCCTGTCTTTCTGTCTCTCTCTCTCTCTCTCTCTCTTACCCCAGGCACCCAGCGAGCGAACGCCCGGGCTCCAGCGCCCTACAAGCGAGACTTTGAAGCTAAACTGAGGAACTTCTACCGAAAGCTGGAGACCAAAGGCTATGGTCAGGGACCAGGGAAAGTCAAGTGGGTGCCAAAAGTCATAATTCACAACATTTTCATATAAACAACTCCCTAATGATTTATGCAACATAATAGTGATTCTACAGAAGTCAGCAGTCGGGTCTTTGGACTAACTGGAAGAACTGGATAGTTAGTTTTAGCAGTGATAGCCACCATGGCTGAACAGACAAAGAAAAGAGCGCCACCTACAGCAACTCAAACTTCATCGACAGAAACTCCAAGGAAACAGTGTTATAATACTGGAGGCTGTTTGATTGACAGGTGATCTCCAGGGAGAGCAGTAGAGAAACAGCAGTATTTACTTCCCAACCAAGAAATCATAAAAAAAAATAAAATAAAAAAAAAAAAATAAAACTTGTGGATTACTATTTTAAAGATGCAGTATGTGACTGTAAGAAAATAGCAAGGAAGGATTTAAATCACTGAAGGGAACAATAATCTAGTAATCTCTACAAAATTTGTCATACATACTCCAACACATGACGATTTTCAGATTGCAAATCAATGTGTGTGTGTGTGTGTGTGTGTGTGTGTGTGTGTGTGTGTGTGTGTGTGTGTGTGTGTGTGTGTGTGTGTGTGTGTGCGCTTCTCGCAGGCTGATCATACGTAGGGACCACCTTCTGGAGGATGCCTTTAACCAGATCATGTGTTACTCGCGTAAGGACCTGCAGAGGAGTAAACTCTACGTCAGCTTCGTAGGGGAAGAAGGGTGAGATACATGTTTCCTTCGAGTGCACGATAATCAGTCATGATAAAGGAAGTGCAAAGTGTGTGGTTTTTTGAAGTGCAATTTGTCCAGTCGCTGAGCACACATGCTCTTCTTAAGAAACGCCTCGCTTGCACATATTCATACCTGAGAGCCGCTTGAACCTCAGTGATCATCTGCAGGCAGCTACACTGGGGGAACAGAGGGATACAACTGTTACATGGATTATTTTAACATCAGTAAATCATTAAATAAATACTTTTTAAGAGATTTGGCTAATTACTGTAAGCAGACAAGCCCGCTGCAGAGAAGACTGGCAGCGTCTACGTTGCATTTATGTAGTGTGTGCCGCTCGGTAGGATTTCGCACAAAATCTGCTGGATTGCATTACAACACACGCGGAGATTGTTTTTTGTCCCAAACAAGAGGAGGGAGCTGTTCTTTTGGCGCAAACAAAGCTAGAGCCTCGAGATACTCTCACCACAGCAGATGGTGGAAGGAGTGATTGCATATTCACTGTTATCAAGGGCTGCTATCGGCTCTCAGCCTTCCTCTTGCTTTGAAAAACAAAGCGACTCCAGGGAGGAGGAGAAGGAGGAGGGGGGAGCATCGTCTTAGCAACAGGAAGCTGAGGGGTTATGGGAAATATGGTGCCACTTCTGAGAGGTGAAGACACCAGCAGTGCCACTGGAACGCAACGATGGCTGCCAGTCATCAGCCTTATTTGTTTATAGTACCACGGCAACAATTAATATTTTTAAAAGTTACACATACCATCTCTCAAGAATCATACCAATCATAAAGCTTGTTGGAAATGCTGTTTGAGTATTTTGTATTCAGCTTTTTAATTTTTTTTTTTCCTTTCAGAGGAGACCTCAGTCTGATTTAAAGGACCATGCCAGTGATTTTGTTCAGCATACCATCTAGAAAATGTATATATTTCACATTTCTGCTAATCTTTTCCCAAAGCAAGCAGGAGTATTTTTACCTTTTATCCAGCCACTGGTTTCCATTTATTCTACTGCGATATGAAAATGAACTTTCAGAGACTTCAAACTTTCTTCACAGCAGTATTCCATCACCGTAATGAAGTCGTCCACATTAGTTCTCCTAAAAGCAGCAGCACTGTTGTGTTGGGTGAAGTGAAACACTCACTCCGCCAGGGAAAATAGTCCCCAGGAAACATTTGCTTTACACAGCCAAATATCAGTCCTGTGGTTTATGAATAGTGATGACTTTGTAAGCCATAGATGCAGAACATTACAAGGTGGGTGTTTGAACCAAAAATTCTAAATTTGACAAATTTCGATTGTATGTTGTGAAATCTTGGTTTGCTGCAATGTAAAATGTGGAGAAATTGCAGTAAACAGGCAGAACATTTAAAATCACTGGTATGGTCCTTTTGGTGCCTTGCTTGATGGGAGCGTAGTTGTTGAGGGGCAGGAGCATGAAACACATTCATGCAACACAACGTCGACACATGTGTAATGTGTGTGCTGCTGCAGGCTGGACTACAGCGGACCTTCCAGAGAGTTTTTCTTCCTGGTGTCCAGAGAACTGTTCAACCCGTACTACGGCCTGTTTGAGTACTCAGCTAATGACACATACACTGTCCAGATCAGCCCCATGTCTGCCTTTGTGGACAACCACCATGAATGGTGAGGTTACTCTCTATCTCTCTATCTATCTGTGTCTCTCTATCTGTCTCTTTCTCTCTGTCTGTCTGTCAGTCTTTCTTGATGTTTGTTAATGCTCAATTGCCTCTGCTGTGCTGGCGGCAAGGATGTCACCACAAAATCTGTTTTTTGTCTGCTCTGCTCTGACTGCTATGTGCTGGGCCCAAAATAGAAGTGCAATTTGTGGGGTGCGGAGTGGAAATTTGGCTCGGCGATCTACAGTTCACCAGTCAATTTTGCCTCCGAGGATTTGACAGTGATTGGATGGATGGATGGACGGATGGATGGTTAAATGAGGAAAGATGGCAGATTAAGCGCCATAACAACCTTCACCAGTCAAATAACTTTTTACATATCTTAGGATTTGTTGGAACCATTTTAGAGCTCCAGATGTTTTGGGTTAGTCACATAAAGCAAAACTAGAGGTGATCAAAAAGCAGAACGTTAAGTTGGAGACGGTTCTTCCCAAGTCATCTTGAAGTGAACAAGCGTCTCCAGAATGCAAACACAGGGAAGCATAACTACAATTGGAGATGGGCTGTGTGCTGGATACCACACAATCATTTAAGACACACAGGTGTTCATTTTCCAAGCTTTCTTTAACCTGCATCTTAATTAAGAGCACCGTTTTTGCGCGTCTTGAGGCTTCCCATTTATTCTTGTGACTCTCTGATGCTTCTTCATCCAGTAGGTTTCAGGGTATTTATCCATTTATCCAGCACTTCAAGTGTATTTTTCATCCTCAGTTTTGTTTTGTCATAGAATTTCACCTTCAGCTGTTAAATATTATAACCAACACATTATTGAGGACTTAAGAGCACCTAAGAATGCATTTTGTGAAGGAGGCACTAATTTCCACTGTGTTAATGCAACCGAAGGAAGCAATTTCAAAGTTAAATTGTTACACATTTCTGTGACAGACGTACCTTGCATTCTCCGAACTGTCCTGAAACAGTTAACTCCACCCTTCTTCATCTGAGGAATTATTTACATGTACTGTTCAGTCCTGCTCTGGTGTGGATCCTCTCTTTCACCTGTGCTTACTGTGTTGTTGTGTAGGTTTCGCTTCAGCGGGCGTATCCTTGGGCTGGCCCTCGTCCATCAGTACCTGCTGGATGCCTTCTTTACCCGTCCCTTCTACAAGGGACTTTTGCGCATGTAAGTTTCTCAGCCTGCTTCTTGCTCTCCAAGCAGCCTGCTGGGCACCAGGGTTTCCAATCACATCCCTTTGCTCACTGTAAAAGTGCTCCGAATGTTTCAGTGAGGTCCTCTCAGCCAGCAGCTGGCTGAGTTTCCCATCGGCAGGGGTGCCCTCATATTAATAGCTTTGTCCAAACAACCTAAAACGCTGCCAAATGTCTAAATGTATCTAATCACAGGTGTTCTGCAATGATTAGACCAACGTTTGTTGATGCCAAAGAGTGCACTTATATATAGCTTGTTTGAAAATGGCATGCTGTTTGAGTATTTTGTGCTTTTTTATGTTTCCTCTCAGAACAGACCTCAGTCTGTCTTAAAGGATCGTACTAGTGATTTTACATTTTTAGTGTAATATCTACAAATGTATATACAAGCAGCCATACTTTAGAACTACAATATAATTTTTCCTCCATTTTATGCATCCATTCTACTACGATATGAAAATGAACTTTCAGAGACTTAAAAATTTCTTCACTCCAGTATTCCAACACCATAATAAAGTTGTGCACTGTTGGGTTTTGATGACTTGAAGTTCTCCGCTAGAAAATAGACCTTGAGGAACTGAAACAAGACGCTTGATGCCATTTTCACTGTACGTCCAGTGGTTTGGTTCCAATGTGTATTTCAAATACACATGACACTGTGTGTAAATAAGAGCTTCGGAGTTGCTGTAAGGTTTTTTTTCACGCTGACAAAGCTCGGCTATTGCCTCCCAAGTGTATGAACTATTTCACAACATGATCACATCTGACGGAAATTTCAGTCAGACCTGAATGGACACACAACCAACCATGGTGTATCACAGGGGGACAATCTGTTAACGGCATGCTGACCTTTCTGTGACCTCTGCCCCCGTGCAGCCCATGTGACCTGAGTGACCTGGAGTTCCTGGACGAGGAGTTCCACCAGAGCTTGCAGTGGATGAAGGACAACGACATTGAAGACATGCTGGACCTTACCTTCACTGTCAACGAGGAGGTCTTTGGACAGGTACGCTCACACTGCCCTCCCTGCATTTCAGCTCGAGCCCAGTGAAGTTTGAAATACCTGAAAATTCAAAGACCTCTGTGTCCCTGCCAACCCGTTACTCTGCAGATCACGGAGCGAGAGCTGAAGCCGGGCGGGGCGGGTATCCCTGTGTCAGAGAAGAACAAGAAGGAGTACATCGAGCGTATGGTCAAGTGGCGGATTGAGAGAGGCGTGGCCCAGCAGACGGAGAGCCTGGTCCGAGGCTTCTATGAGGTACGCCACTCCATGTCAGCAGAGACGGAGCCATCGCTTCAAAAGTGAGGGGGATGGAATGATCAGGAGTACGGCTTTATGTCATTTTTATTATCATTATTTATTTATTTATTTTTTACATAAAAATATATATCATGCCACTTTTATTGTGTACACATGTTCAGCCTTTGAAACCCAGGAGCCTGTGGGCAGGAAAGGTTTCATTTCAGCCTCTTCAAAAACTTTTACTTTACTTCTTGTTGCTTTTCTTTCTTTTTCTTTTCTTTTTCTTTTTTTTTTCTTTTTTTTTTTTTTTTTTTACAAAATTTTACAATTTTCTGGTCATGTTCTTGTAAACTTTTGCAAATTTGGCGCCATCTCTTTCTAATTTGCTTATCACCTTTTTTCCTGTGTTTTTGAAAGAAATTAAGAGAATTTGCTCAGATTTCAAGGGGCTCAGTGCTTTTCAAAGAAAAAAAAGATGTGATGGGCATGAGGCAGAACAGTGGTTGAACTATTTTGGTAACTGGACTAGACTTGGTGCTTGGGACAGAGGGGAGTTCCACAAGAGAGGGGGGACATGTCCCCTCCATTCCCCATGTCCGCTGCTCCCCTTATGTGTGTGTTTATAGGGATCAGCAATGCGATGAGTCTCTCTTAAACAGGCAGTGATTAAGATTTTACTGCCTCGCAGCACAAAATGACCATAATATATCTGCAGAAGGTTGATAAGGTTGTTGATTAATACCTGTGACTCAGCGATTACTTCATCAGGGGCTGAGATTTCTCTCCACCCATTGGCATCTTAGGACACTTCCAATAACACCCTCCCACCCTTCCAGCCCTCACACACACCATCGCCGCCACCACACACACACACATACACACACACACACTACCCTCCTACTGACATTTCCAACTGCTCAATGATGGAGGACGGTGCTGCGAGCAAGAGCCAGCGTCATGAGACTTTTCAGCTGCTAAGGCTAAAAAGCGTCGTGCTCGAGCCAAAAAAGCAAATGACAAAGCAGAATTATTATTACAGAGAATTGCTTCGTGATATATTAGCTGTTCACTAGATGTCTCTGTTCGATCCCTGCTCTAATGAGCCAGCTTAGTCATCTCTGTTGTGAAGATGTAGGGAACAGCAGGAGTGGGGGGCTGAAGCGAGTCCACAGAGGGTGACAGAGGTCAAATTAATAATTGCCCCCTCAATGCCTGCAATGATTACAAAGTCTCTAATTATAAAGCTTGTGTCTGAAACCAGAGATAACTGAATATTTAGAGGTCCACCTGACTCATGGAGCTACATATATACTATAAATACAAACTAGATGTTTATATTTGGTGAGCTGTTTAGTTTGGGCTGGAATCTATTAGAATGCCTTGAGCTCAGGAGCTTTTATTCCTTTCTTGTGGTTTGGACAGTCAATGAGAAAAATGACATTCAGACTTAGTTGGCACCAAATAACCACCTCATAATGGAAGTCTTGGTCATCTTCCAAGAAACCTGCCCTGTGATTTGTTAGGAGTGGGAACACAGTCCGGACCAACAGGGAGCGATACCATAGGACAAGGTTTTATGGGAGTAAGAAGACAGATGATGATGTCTAATAACCAGACAGGCATGCTTGGAAAAACCCAGCATAACAAAAGAAACCAAGGGCAAAATGCAGTTTGGCTCGATGCTCATTTCTTCATGTTTTGTTAACTGACATGAGCACCAGAGAAGGCAATTATATCAGAGTCAAATTCACACTTAGCAAAACTCACAGGAACTGGAATCAGATGTCTTGACTCCACCTGCTGCCAAAATCTCTAACCTGGCAGGAGGACAGGCAAACAAACATCGTCCAGTAAACAGCCAACTTTTGAACCCATGCTAATTTTGTCTACAAAGTTTTCTTGTGACCGGGCAGTGTGACTCTAAATGAAGCATGTGTACACCTTTTTTTTTTTTTTAATCTGCCTTAACCACAAGACAGCAGCTGTATTTGTCTCCATGCACTGAAATCCCTCTAACGTGTTGATGACACTGGGAGGATTGTGTTTTGTCAAATAGGCAGAAGCATTACATTCATATATTTGTTTATGTGTGTGTGTGTGTGTGTGTGTCAGGTGGTGGATGTGCGGCTGGTATCGGTGTTTGATGCCAGGGAGCTGGAGCTGGTGATTGCGGGCACTGCGGAGATCGACCTGGCAGACTGGAGGAACAACACCGAGTACAGAGGAGGTACGGAACGCTGGAGGGATCAAAAGAGGCATGGGGAGAAGAGAAATAGGTCAAACAGTATTTGTGGCACACTGAGGCAGGCAAGAAAACATTTTTTTTAACCTTAATTTATCCAGGGAAAGTCAACTGAGCACACGCATGCTGTCTTTCTGTAATGGCCTGCTTCACATTCACACCCAGTGCAATGAAAGTCTGCTGCTGGTGGCCGCTGAGCAGCTCCATGTGTGGTGCCTCGCTCTACATAGTCCTGTCGTATGAAATAGACAGGGCTTGCCAAAAAAAATCAAATCATAAATAGTTTGATCACAGCAAAAGTGAGCCCATACAGGATATCCAGCTTTTGAAAATCAATTCATAGAAGTCTGTTGTGTCACATAAGAAGGTAGAAAATTAAACAGCAATGTCTGCCTGTTATCACTGCTATTATTATTATTGTTACTGTTATGATTTAAAGGTTCACTGCTCAAAATTGCTGAGGGTTGATTTAAGGCAGGAGCAATCAGTGAGTCAGGTCGGTCAGTGAGAACCATGTAGACTCAGCCATCAAATTGCATGCTTGTTCCATGTTTTTTGACAGTTGAGTCGCAAAGGGCCTCACTTAACTCAACCCTCGGCAGTTTTGATTAGCGCAACTTCAGTGTAGCAGGTAATTTCAACACCCATTTGTCAGCCTAATTAGACTTAAGTGCAATTTGTAATGAGGACTTAAAACACCGGGAAGTTATTGCTCTTCAATTATATTATTCTGATACAAAATAGCAAGTGTACAGCGCAGGGGTATAAGCATAAGTGTCTGTACCATTTACAAGGGATCAAGTTAAAAGCCTTTTTAAGAGTCTGGTCAATACAGTTGAAGCGTTTCCAGCTGAAGCGAAACGGCCATGAGTCACTATGAAGCAGATTTAATCGAGGAATCGACTGAGACACCGAGGCTGTGGCCATTAAACATTAAACGGCAGAACTCATTCAAAAAACTGGAGAGAGCCAGCGGGAAGAGGAGTGCAGGAGAGGATGAGGAGCAGGGGACTGAGGAAGGAAGGGGATGGAGGCCCTGGTTGTTATTCGTCTGACTCATGCACCGTCATCTCTCTCCCCTCAGGTTACCATGACAACCACATAGTGATTCGCTGGTTCTGGGCAGCAGTGGAGAGGTTCAACAATGAGCAGAGGCTGAGGCTGCTGCAGGTAGGGCACGTGGACAAACACATGAGCGCAGTCTGCCGCCATGTGGCCGCCATCGGTATTACACCCGGTGCCAATGACTCCCACTGCAGATCATGATCTTGTTGTGAATCCTCCGTATGAGGAAGGTTTGGCCCATTAACCTTTTGGCCTGCTTTTGGACTGCTGCCTTTTTGAGCACTTGTACAGAAAACAATAGATGTATTCTTCTCTCTCTTGCATGGGAGTTTAATCAGATTTTGCTTTTGTTCATTGTTGTGTTTTATCTGTCTATAATTTTTACGTTTTGTTTGTTATTGTTATTCTCAGTTGTATCTCTTGGTTAAATAAAGGTTAGGCAAAACAAAATAAAAAAAGAATGATTTAAGGTCATCTTAGGCCAGAGAAAGGTTTTCAAAGCTCTATCCTGTAAGAGTGTTGTGTATGTAAAGCTGCAATAATCAAAATAACCTGGGACTGATTTAAGTGAAGAAAACTTAGACTCAACTAATAATAAAAAAAAAAAAACTGTAGAGAATATGTGCATACATAATTTGGTTGAGTCTACATGGTTCTCACCACCATGAATTTTATTCTATGATTATTTTTTTGTCACTTGAGTCCAAATATACCTAATGTTTGCAGTTTCAGTTATTATTATAATCATTATTTTTCATAATTATCAGTATTATTATTGTTGTGATTATCATCGTCATCATCAACAACAATAATAATAACAGTGATTTATATGGCACTAGCAAAACATAGTTGCAAAGTGCTTTACAAAACAGTTATTGCAGCTTTAACTGTTAGACAGTGGTTGTGTAGTTACAGGTAATGTGGAACGCTGATGCTGCCCCTGAGGTGCCAGCGCCTGGGTTTTCATGCCTGTGTTTTCCCTCCCTGTCTCCAGTTTGTGACGGGCACCTCCAGTATTCCCTATGAGGGTTTTGCCTCTTTAAGGGGCAGTAACGGTCCTCGCAGATTCTGTGTGGAGAAGTGGGGGAAAATCACCTCCTTACCCAGGTAGGACAACAGCTCTGTCCCGCTGAATGACCACCTAACAAGAATGAGCCGTGACAGAGCCTGTTACAGAAGCAGCACATGAGAAGTAATCTTCTGAATGATACAGTTTAGACGCAAGAGGGGATTTCACTTTTATGATCAAGGCCTCTAGACTGTACAGTGCCCTCCCTGATGTGGAACTTGGGCTGGCTAATAGTAATAGCCTGTTTGTTCCTGTTTTATTATTATTAGTTGTAGTAATAGTAATAGTAGAGGTAATAGCAGTAGTAACACAGACTAACACTCGCCTTTCTTGTATAAGTTAATGTATACTGATATACAAAAACATGACATATGACATGAAAATGTTTTCTTGGTGCTTGTGTGTGTGTGTGTGTGTGTTTCAACAGGGCTCACACTTGCTTTAATCGCCTGGACCTCCCTCCATACCCTTCCTTCTCCATGCTCTACGAGAAGCTGGTCACCGCTGTAGAGGAAACTAGCACTTTTGGTTTGGAGTAACCTCAAAATGGCTGTAACATGGCCGGACAGAGGACAAAATAGAAGAAATACATTTTGAGCGTGGATAGACTATCTGCCGTCTGTTTTTTACATCCGGTTGCGACTGGCTTCCCATCACACAACACGCAGGCTTTGTTTCCGATTCCCTAGCTTTCTCTTACATTCCCGACGGGGATCGATCAAATGAACACCTTTGGAAGAAGGGTGGCGAATCGGAAAATGTTTTTTTAGGACTGTACTATTTCTCCCTTGTTTTCAGCTACACTTTGTTTGTCAAGCCACACGTGTGCTTTATCTCTTCAGTTAATGGCCTTGGCTACTGGATTTCCAGCCCTTCCTCCCCCAGGGGTCCAACCTGCACCTCACACCCAGAGACAGCTGCTTAAAACCCCTTACACTGACTTTGAGAGTGCCCCCTGTCCCCTCCTGTCTCCCTTCCCCTCTCTGGACCTCTAAACTGTGTCATTTCTACTCTGGGGCTGCAGTGTTGTGAACTATAATACACACACAGACTAATGCTTTCACATAAAACACCCACAAACATAAAACAATTTGTTTTTATCAACCTTGCAAACCAGTGTTTGCCCCAGTGAGTTTTTGGGGTAATGGTAATGAAAAAACAAGCTGGCACCCTGCCTGTTCAGTGGTAGGGGAAACACTGGTGTGCACATACTTACAAACATAAATACACACAAACACATACTGTAGAAATCATATAAATAAGTTCTTATATGATTTCTAGGACATACACAGACTGCATAAAATGAATTGTTCTAAGACTGAAACACCCTTGTTTTCACAATTTCAATTCCAGAATAAGCTGGAAAATGAGTTACAAATCATCAATGACAATTTATGGACAATGTCGTTGACCTCTTGTGGTTACGTTTATGACAGCAGGTTCTGGTCAGGACTGTTACCTTAAATACTGCAACATCTGAGTTCTTACATGAGCATCAAAGGCAATGACACATCCGAGAAATGCAGCCCTATCTTCCCATAAACTCTACAAGGAAAAACACCACCACACATACACAGAAACACACACACACCAACACGTACAAAGCCTACATTTTCAGTGGGCTGCAAAAGAGATTGCAGTGTTTCATCATCGCGGTTGCCCTGAATCCTCCAGATGCTCTTTCTCACACTGGAACAGATGGACTTGCTCTGAGATACAAATACACTTACTGACACCTCGCTCACATAGAAACGCAGGGTTCCTGTCTTTCAAACCATTCCAGACATTTATCATAACCAAGTAGATGCACTTTCTCACATACATGGATAATGTACACACATAGGTATGACACACAAGGTCCTCCTCCTCAACTGACGTAACGGCCTCCCATCCCGTGAAAGTGATGAATGTATCAAATCAGTGACTGAATGTATGAACCTCAAGCACCCCTGTGCGTCCTGAAGGAGAATCTCTCAGCTTTTCAGGGCCGAAGAGGAAAAAGCAAAGCGCCTCACCGGGAAGTGGGGTGAAGGAGAATCGAATCTGACAGCTGCTGGAGGAATGTGGAGGCACTTTACTCAAAGTGGCACCAGATTAGGCCTTGTTATTGCAAAGACGCTAGCGTGGTGTCACCCAAACACTTGGTCAGGGTGCACTGGAGGGGATTTTATTAGTGCCTCCTCGGTTATCTCGACCATAAAGTGAAACTTCATTGGAGAAGCTATTTTAATTATCCAGTTGTATAACTCTGACTGGCTCCATGTGCCACAAAGCAGAAAAAAAGGAAAAGAACAAAAGATGAGCAGACTTGGAGCTGCTTCCCAAAACAGGTCAAACACATCAACACAAGGGGGCAGCACTACATGATCTCATCACTCGTGTGCATTCATAGCAAGAGGCCAGTGTTTTCCTCCTTATGACCTGACCAGGTGTGGTGGTGATGTCAGGAACAAACACTGGCCATTAGGGATGTATGAATATTGTATATTAGAACAGGAATCCTTTTTGGCACACACGTCCATGCCAGACAATAAGTGTGTCTTGAAAGCATGTGATAAAACACTTCTCAAACTTTTTAGTGCATAACCTGAACCCAAAAGACCCCCGATCTCACTCCGTTTCTCAGACGATTTCAAACACACACACATACACGGACACACACATACACAGAGACACACACACTCATTTTCTATGGGGTGCATGCAAGATTACAACTACTGTACAGAGTCTTATTGGAGCTAGACCACAGGGGCTGGAATAGTGCTAGAGAGCCACACATGTGATGCGTTGTGGAGGCAACCTTCATGTCCCAGCCCCGGCCCAATACTGCATGCGGGATCTTGTCGGTCAACTCTGTGAGCTGTGCCGAGTCAGAAACCCCCTAGATGGCGTTGTGTTATAGCTCGATATTGCATGCTGAAATAGTGCAACACACTGTCCTTACTAGCTTTTTTTGCATGAGGATATTGCTATCCATTCGGAGAAGGGGTGAGGGAGCTGGAGAAGCTGTGTCACTTTGGTTGTGGCGCTCACTTGAAGCATGCGGCCTTATGCTTCCCTGGCACTGTCATACCTTGCGTGTTAACTACATGGGACTGAGGTGTAACAAGGTGTCATTAGGATTTGGGAGTGGAAAATGTATTATGATGGCAGCAGTATGTTATTGTTATGACAGTGTGATGGAAAGGGTCTTGGCAGCATGCTCCAAAAAATGTTATTGTTACTTTCACATGTGCGTGTCTGCCTATCTTAGTAATAGGATGGAGGTTATGACTCATTGTTCATGGAGACACAAACAATAGGGCTGTTTTGATTTTGCGAATGTGAGAGCACCTGTACGTGTACCATGTGTGCAGTCCTGTTTGTCTCTATCTTTGTATATAATTGTACATGTATGTCTGTCCTGTTGTGTGTATAAATATATATATATATATTTTGCACCGAATGTACCAAAGGTTTGGGGGCTTGCATAGTCAACCATTAGGCCTATTCTCGATTTCAGTCCAACAAACAAACAAACATGTCCCCCGGCTTCTGCCACATCCTTACATCACCTCATGTCTGCTTGAGGGGCAATTTCGTGGCATGGGCAACAATCCTTCACATTACGATATAACTCATTTGGTCAATAAGACATTTTCCAATCTGAGGCTTTCTTGCTGCAGAAAAAAAAACTTGTCTGATAAGATTGATTGCTTGCTCCTCATCCAGATGAGGACACAGACACCACTCCCCTTGTCCAATCCATCTCTGACAGGACTGGGCTCTAGGTTTCAGAACTCCACTCTATGCAAAGCTCCTGTACGTATGTCTCCATTTCACCCCGATTATTGTAATAAAAGAAAACAAATGGCAAGTTTTGATTAATGAGACATGATTCTTGTTTATCTTTTTCTTTTTTTTTTTTTTTTTTTTTTTTTTTTTAGTTGTTTCAGATCTTATGGCTGTGTTTATTGTCTTCATAGATTTGTTAAGGCCAGCTGTTAGGGTCAAGATACCATTACAATTCAGGTGATTTATTAAGATGATGGCAGAACCTGTTCAATGTACCTGCCGTACATATTATATTATACACCCTATTATGAGAGATAAGTATACTTATCTGCTGCACTGTGCCCATTTCAAAGGTAAACCTGGGCATGTTTGTTTAATTATGCAGGAGTGCGCATGCGCCACGCCGTGACGTGTAGAGACTGTGTCAAACAGAAAGATGCGAAAATGATCGTAACTCCGGCCAAAGTTACTAAAGCTATGGAAGAACCGTCCGTAATAACTGTTTCTTTAGTTTGAACGCTTGAGTCGCTCTTACGTAGGACAGGAAGCAACTACTTTTATCGTAAATGAGCTGAAATATCGGGTGCACTTACTTTTGAAGAAGCGGCACTGACCACCCAGCTAACTTCTTTAGCGACAGTCGAGCTAACGCTGAACCGGAGGAGGAATGGATACCGACGGCTTGCTAGCAGCCCGCTCCGCAAATATTAAAATGTAACTAACGTCAAGGCTATGTTAACATTAGCTGCTTAGCTTAGTTGTATCTTCACCTCTCGAGAAGTTGTTTAGTGCGTCGGGTAGTTAGTTAGACAGCTGGTTCCGGAGCTGGTAACTTGACCGAGGGAAGGATGATGTCTCGGCGGCGGCTGGACAGTCGCAGCGGGCTCACGGCGGGACTGCTGGGGGAGATTCAAACCCCCATCAACACGGAGCCGGTGGAGAGTGTTTATGAAATCACCGGCGAGCTGGGCAGGTGAGTCAAAACACACAGCAGCCTCGGCTGTCGGCTTGGTGCTGGTAAAGCGGGGTCCGGGGACCACCGGCCAAACGTGGGATGTCCATCTGCAGGTCATGAAAACATCTTGCAGTGTGTTTAACCCAAAGGCCTCGTTTAGTTAAAGCTTGCATGCTGTGTTAACGGGTCTGAAAATGCAGTGGCTTCACACAGCGCTACATTCATTTTGGTTTTCACGTTAATATTAGTAGCAAAGTTTTGTTTCACTCCAGCCGGTATTAAAAATATTTTAAAAGTTTTAAATTTAACTTTATGAGACTGCACGCTGTAAATTAACTTTCTAGAAGTAGATAGAAATACATATAAGGATGGCTGTTTAGTGCAGAGGTATCACAATCCCTGCTGGCACCATCTACAGCATAGACTGCCGTGAAAATTTGTTATTAGTTGTTATTGTTAGTAGTTATTTCTAATAATTGTCACATGTTTTTTAATCAAATTGTGATCTGTGCTGTAATATATATCTGTTTGGGGCTCCTTGGCAAAGAGGAAGTGTGAGAACCCCTGCATTCAGCTACACTACTCCTGTATTTCAAAGACTTACAGGACATTAGACATAAGAGCAGAAAACTGAAGTATGTTCCCACACAACTGGGGGATGCCCTGAACTTTAAGAAGACTGCATTTCCTTTTTTGGTGAAGAATAACTTATTTACTGAAACTACAGTATTACCCATGCAACCCTGTCGTGTCCTTAATTTACTAATTTGGCTATAGTCCATAACAAAGCTAACCAATAAGGCAAATGTACTAATATTAACTGAATTGTGACTGATCTGGACTGGAAGCTTTGACCAGTTGATACACATGACTGTTTTTTTAATATGGTGTTGGAGAAGATCATTATCAAGTGTCAGCTGCTTGCTTGTAACATGATAATCTTTCCTGACATCTTTGAAGTGTGATTCAAGTAATGTCTGTGTATGCGCATTGGATTTTGTTCAGATTCTGTCATCTGTTGCTCCACTATACTAAAAAACCACTATGTTATGCTAGACCTCATAAATCTAATAATCCACCAGCCCCCATTCTGTCTTCAAATCAGGAGGAAGGAAACAAGTGCATGTGGAAACCAGATTTAAGTACAGCTTCTGAGAAAGAGGAAATAACACAGGCTACTTCTATCTTGACTCCTCACTCTCTGAGTGCATATCAGCTGTTTGTGTGTGAGATACCAAAACAGGAAATTTTGAATTGCAATATTTTCAAAAATGTGACAAGGGAGGTGTACAAATTGACATCCTGCATTTGACCTTTTAAGGAATTTGTAGTTGTGTACACTTGATGACCCAAATGACATCAAAATCTAATTTAGACAGACAACGACCAGTCTCCTATCACTCTTGTTTTATCTTATGTCTTTTCCCTTTGTTCTTCACTTTGTTTTCACGTAACCTTTTTAGAGGAATATAGATATTTTCATAGCTATGACTTGCATCTTCAAGCTAACACAGTTCATACTCTGGCACATGTAGAGATGATCGTTTTGGATTTGAAAGTGCAAAGCACTCTGGGTAAGAGCATCCACTCACTGCTTCAAATGTCAGCTGAATGCCCAAAGGTTTAGCATTGCCTAGTAAGGGGAAAGCAGGTCTAGCTCTCAGGACCGTTTGTTTAATGTTTAATGAAGGTTTGTTTGCTTACCTGCCAGCCAGAGAGCCTTTTTGTCCAGTTACAGTGAAGGAGATAAGCTTTGCCGTTTGTTTTGGAAAGCTGCTGACTGTAATGAACAAAATGTGTCATGAATGCCACATAAGTGCTGGATGGTCCAGATGCACTGCACAGCTGGATTGTTGCTCCTCAGGTTCATCAGCCGTGATGAATTATGACACTTCAGTCATTGCTAATGGTTCAAGCCAGCCTGTAGCAGGTAGCATATCCAGTCTCAGACAACATCAAGGATTATCACTGTACAGAGATAGAGATTTGACAGTGGCGTCAACATCAAGCTGTTTAGTAATATGCTGATAGTGCTGATAGTGCCAGTATTGGATATCTAGCAGATACCTTGCTAAAATTTGGTATTTGTACTGCAGAATTGTCCCTCTAGTAAAATCAAATATCAAGAGCCACTTTGTCAGAAATCAGTTGATTGTGTGCCCTTTTCGCCTTTTCAGTTCCTGCTAATGGAGGACATTAAACAAATCTGGAACAGTTTCTTCTACTGTAAGGGCCATATAAACTAATGAAGTTTTTTTTTTTTTCCGGTAAAATTAATGTGTCTGATCTCCACAAGGCCTACTTGGTGTCAGCCAGCACCTGAAATTCAGTGCTTAAAAACTGGCACTGATGCATCCTCAAAGCAATTGCTTGGCTGCACTATTACTTTGTTTCCTCAAGGGCACATCTTTAATGCTTCTCTCTCTCTCTCTCTCTCTCTCTCTCTCTCTCTCTCACTCTCTCTCTCAATTCAGGTCAGTTCATGTGGCTTTATCAGCATGACTGCATACAATACAATGTTGCCAAAGCATATTAACACAAACTATACAATCATAATAAACATTAATAATAATAATAATAAAAAAAAACAATAAAGGATGTGGAGAACAATGGGGTCTATTGAAGATAGGTAAGATAAGATGTGTGACACAAGATGAAAACATACAACAAGTGATTTATTATTTGATAAACATTAATTTGTCATGTGGGACAGGGGGCTCACAGAGCAGTCTTCCCTCTCTCTCCTAGTAGGACTCAAAGCTTCTCTGAGTCACTTAGATAGAGGAACTTATTTTTGCAAAATATTGAACTCTAAGACTTTGATATTAGTTGCAGTGAATTAGGACTTGCAGCTTTGTCTCTACTGTTCCCTGGTCACAGTATCAGTCACATTTCCCTTGACACAGCACTCTCTCTTTCTCTGTCTGTCTCCTAGGGGAAAGTTTGCGGTGGTCAAACGCTGTGTGGAGAAGGCCACGGGGAAAGTGTTTGCTGCTAAGTTCTTACGGAAGAGGCGGCGGGGTCGTGACTGCCGGGCAGAAGTGGTCCATGAGATGGCCGTCCTGGAGGTGGCGCGCAACAACCCCCGCGTGGTCAACCTGCACGCTGCCTACGAGACAGACCATGACATTGTCCTAATACTGGAGTAGTGAGTTCATAACTGAAACATTGAGTAGCCATCAACTGTAGGCCTGAAGTCTGTCAAACTGGAATCATACTTTCCAATGAAGTGGCCTCCCTTGTCAAGAATGTTGATTATCTTTTATCTTTCTGTTTTATTTCCCTTGCAGTTTACTGCTCTGTTTCGTCAAAACAGAAACTGTATGTGAGAGTTAGGCTGAGTATAAGGACTTAAATCCATATGACCGTCTAAAGTTGAATTGCTGTGATTTTCCAACCGCACCCTCAGCACTTGTGTGTTCAGCAAGTATGCAGGCCCTCAGTAGAATGGTTTCCACCCTCTCTGCCTGGTACACTGAGATGTGGAGACAGGTTAATCCCTCCCTGAGAGCAAAGAAAGCCTGGTAAATTCAGAAAGGGCCATAAGGGAAATACCACATTGGAAACCTGATAAACCTGAATTGTGATAAATCAAGATGCATTCGGCACATTGTTCACAATTTCGGAGCTTGTGTTACATATGAGAACGGTGCCAAAGGAGTTTCTTTGACATATGAACATCTTTTTGGCAGAGGACATTTGAAAGCATTTCTGACTGTCCCTGCCATATATGTCTTTGTTGCTTTTTGCTGGAAGTTACATTTGCAATTTCGGCTTTTGGCTTATGCTCTTATTCAGCATGATTTACAATGAATGTGCACTGGTGTTTGAATCAAGTTGATACTTGCGTCCTTGTGGAGAACATTCTCAGCTGCCAAGTCGCCATCTGATGCATCCTCAGTTGGCAAGGAAACCTCAGAGATGTTGATTTGTCCTCAGCATTTTGAAAATCACACTTGGGCTGTCAGTTATGACGTGAAATGTGTCATGACAGGAACACATATTGAGAAAGTTACAAGTTTTTCTGCATTCATTGCTTTTTCTTTTTAGTCATAAACTAACTTTTGCTTGCATCAGATGTGAAGTGAACTTTTAAAGGAATGGATGGAAGTTGAAAACATTTTGGTCACGTTGACTCATTTAAACTATCTTGCCCTTTATATTGCCACTGAATTGCCTTGTGTATCGCTGCCCTTTGTCATTTGAATAGATAACTGTTTTATAAGCAGTCTCAGTAAACAGCTGCTTGTATTTACGTGTTTCCACAGTGCGGCAGGTGGAGAGATCTTTGACCACTGTGTGTCTGAGGAGCTGCTGCCAGAGGCCCAGATCATCCGCCTAATCAGACAAACCCTGGAGGGAGTCCACCACCTCCACCAGAGCAACCTAGTGCACCTGGACCTTAAGGTCTGCACTCACACACACACACACACACACACACACACACACACACACACACACACACACACACACAAACACACAAACACAAGGATGCAGAAACAGGACAGAAAACACGTAGGTGCTCTCTCTTCCACATTCTTACCACCAGTACAAACTACATATTCAGTTGCACAGCCTTGTGTTACCGCAGGCTTTGTTAGTGCACAGTTGGCAATTAAACCCCCTAGTTCTTTTTCCGATGACACAGTTAAGCCGAGGGCTAAGGGTAGCCCGTGGGCTCAGGTTCCCTCTCAGTAGAGACAGGAGCATAGCTCAGGGCCAAGAAGAAAGTGGGAAAAGCTTGTTACCAGCACACCTGTGCAACATGAGTGAGGTTACATCACTCCTCTATCACTGACATCAGGGCAGGAAACAAAAGGCTGTTGTCATCTGATCACAGTGGCTGATGGATCCCTACGTCAACGCACTGCCACTGTTTTTTTTTTGTTTTTTTTTATCTGATCACAAATAGGTTTCTTTTTTAATTAGAAAATAATCTTCAAATAATGTTTGGTAACCAAGTGAGATGTAACTGAATCTGCTACAGCTGGGTAAGTTGTAAAACTAGAATTTGTTACAGTGGCTGTTGGTAATCCAGCCCAATTTACAGCCCTGCCATGATACGGAAGACTGTGGTTCTCACGTTCACCCTGTGTTTCCTCTTTGTTTTTGTGTCTTTTCTAGCCCCAGAATATCCTCCTGACTAGCCCATCTCCTCCAGGGGACATAAAAATTGTAGACTTTGGCCTTGCACGTAGGCTGGGCGCGGTGGGAGAGCTAAGAGAGATTCTTGGCACACCTGAATATGTGGGTAAGGTGGTGTTTATAAAACGTTTTCATTAGTCATACACATCAGGCAGGGCCAGGAATTGCTAAGACCAGCGGAAAGACATCGCTTAGGTTCATTCAGCTTTCCAGCATTACAGAACCTCCCATAAATCTTTAGTTGTTTATGGTTATTGAGAAGGCCTTGGCATACAGCTAACACCATCATCATCAGCATCATCATCATCATCATGCTTTTCAAGCAACTTGGGAATAGGGACATTGACTGTCGTCTTCAAAGACAGCATGGCTGTCACAGAAGAGTTGCATCATGGGATGAAGGGCATTTACACAGAGTTGTACAGGTCAGTAGTGAATAGAATGTGCCCATCAATCAAAGGTGTCATTGATGCCTGGAAATATACCCCACACTAGTCCTGAACCATCAGAAACCTTAGCTCTGGCCTGTATTCTCTAGGTTTCCATTCTTCTGACCCCTGTAGAATTTATTTAACTATATTAACTAAACTAAAGTTCTCTCGTTTTGCAAAGTGACAAACCATAGAGGCAGAGGAATAGAAAAACACATTGAGTTCCACCAGGATTTCACAGGACATGTTTGTGATAACAGAATGTGATTGGCAACAGAGCACAAGATGGTGGATCATTTGACAACATTTTGAATGTTAGGACAAAGGAAGAGGAAATATTCTGGTGATATCAGGAAATAACTCACTTTTCCTTTCATGTCTGCAATTTAGCACCAGAGATCCTGAATTATGAGCCAATCACAACAGCAACTGACCTATGGTGAGTCTTTTTGTTATGGACTTCATTTGGGTAAATTAATTGAGCTGTTTAGCATTTGTGATGCCTTCCAAGCCCTGCTGCGGGCCATGTGGTATTCACAGTACACAGTCGTACTACACATGTTTTGACTAGGTCTTGCATGCATGTGTGTTTCTCAGGAGTGTGGGTGTTATAGCCTACATGCTGGTGACGGGTGAGTCTCCATTTGCTGGAGATGACAAGCAGGAAACATATCTGAACGTGTCCCAAGTCAACGTGGACTTCAGCAGAGAGGCTTTCTCCAGGGTGTCAGAGCTGGCTGTTGACTTCATCCGCAAGCTGCTGGTCAAAGTGCCTGAGTGAGTGAGACTTAAGCTGTCTGTGTACTCCTGCCTCAGACTTGCCCAACACACAAACACAGTCGTTGCCACATACAGATTTATGTGTACTTGCTGTGGCTTTGTGTTAGTTTATTTATGCTGCATGCCAGTTTGAGTGCAGATTAAAGATTAAAGTAGTAATCGTAACTCAGGAGAAACGGAAACACCAGTGAAAAGAACGCCAAGCACCAAATGGATGCGGTTTAGGAGTAACAAGTTGGCCGAGGGAATTAGAGGCTCTAGAAACTATTTGATTAGTCATGAAGGTGCAGATATCCTCTAACAAGCTCAGAAAGCTGAACCTCAAAGTGATTCATTCTGAGTCAGGTGACCAGGAACTGTAACAGAGTTGTGTTTAAAAAAAAAAAAAAAAAAAAAAAAAAAAAAAAGTTGAACTGCAGTGGAAATGCTGGTGATTTTCCACAAAGCAACACGGCCAAACATCATATTTTAAACCAATAGCTGTTGCTGACTGGTGACTGCTGTGTGAAATAAGACTAGTTTGCCCAGCAACCCTGTGCACACTGCAGTCTGAAGCAATGCAGTTTTGTTGTTGTTGTTGTTGTTGTTGTTTTGCCATGCAAAAGATGCCTAACCTACCTTACAGACCTGCTGAAATTAACTTCTGCCTTTCTTTAATGGTCCCAGTGTAGTCCTCTATATTCTGACCTCTCTTGGAACATCATGTTTTGTCATTTGTGCTTTTTTTTTATGATTAGTTCACAGTTTGTAATCTATGTTGGGATAAATCAAAGCTGGTTTCAAAAGATTCTCCTTGCTTTAGCAGGAATTTCTGCTTCTGTAGCAAGATATAATATATTTGTTTTCCTGCAGCTTTTACATTTTCTCTGTGTGATAATAACAGGGGCATTAGTTCAAATAATCTGGAAAAATTTTCTCCAAAGTCTCAAAACTATTTCTGTACTTCTCTCAAAAAGGTTTGTATTTTCTAAATTGAATACATTCTGTTTATTTACCATTGCAAAAGAGTCTCACTTTACATTTTGAGTTGATTGAATAGATTGTGACTGAATTGACCGCAGATGTGACCTATAGGGTTGTTGAAGTGTTCTTAGTGGTCAACCTTGTGCTCCGACCACAGGGACAGGCCCAGCGCCGCAGACTGCATGAGTCACCCATGGCTGTGGCAGCAGCAGCACTACCAGGGCCCAGAGCCCGTTACGCCCCGCCCCGTCCGCGAGAGGAGCTGTGGCACAAAGTGGGCCGCTCCACCCGAAGACCTCGAAGACAAGGAGAACTTCCTAGAATCACCCCATTCTCATGCGAAAAAGTTCCGCTTCGATGAGGAAACGCCTGCTGCTGGGGACGGTGACTTCTGAAAACAAACAAAAAAAAAAAGAAATAAGAAAAAGGGGAAATGGGACGCAGGGTGTAGGGCAGGGTAGCACACTCCTCCCCTGCTGCTTTTAAATTGTTTTATGCATTCAGAATACCAGCTGTCCACTGCCCGCCACCCAAGAGCACTTAGGTCTTGTTTGTGTTCCAGTCCTTGGTCAAGAACGACCACTCAAACCAAAGATAACCAGCTAAAGTTTGAGATCTAAGGCTGATCCGTCACTGTCGAAACACATGGAATTTTTTATTTCTCAATTAATGCAGTGTGTTAACCTCAAGTATTTAATTTTATTGTGAGCTGTCTCTGGTGTTGTCAGAGTGCTGTCTAATTGCACACCATGTTGAGCGTTCAGTTGTCCCCGATCTGAAAGTGGCCAGTTTGAAGTATCTCAAGGGAAATCTATGCAATACTTCTGTGTTGAAAATAGCTTTTCAAAAAACCCCTAAAGACCTTTGGAAACTTTTTCAAACTCCGCTTAATGGCTCCAAACTTTTTGAAGTGGCCTTACCACTCCCAGCTAATGTTTTGCTGCAGTTCCACTTCAACAGAGGTATGTGGTATGATATGTAGATTGGCACTGAGCAAGTGTAATACTGTTCTTATTTACATGTTAGAATGAAGGATAGCTGGGCACTGGCATCATGGGAAATCAGAAATAATACATAAAGTAAGTTTGATAAAAGTTTTTTTTGTGTTGTGAGTATTTGGATTTCAAAACCATAACAGATCTAAACCAACAATACAGATTATACTTCTTATCTCACCTGCCCTATTGCTACTGTCATTTAAAGTTGTTAAAACATGCCTCTGTATATGTCATAAGCCTGTCTCCAACTCCTGGCCACATTACCAATCACTGTATCTCTTGTCCTTGTTGCTTGATGAAGTTGCGTTTTGTCTTAAAAAACAGGGCAGGAGGACGCACAGGCATATCACATTCCTTTTGCCTTGTCGCCTTTCCCAAGGTCTCATGCATTCCAAAACATACTAATAATGAACAAGCATCATTTTCTCATGTGTGTAAACCCTTTAAGGTTTAATCATAACTAAGGGTTTTTAGATAAAACTCCTTTAATAACTTGAACTCTTGAACGCCTTAGCATGGAACCTCAGTGTAGTTCCCTTCCAGAGGATTGAAAGGGCTCTGCGTTTAGTGTTTAATCTTGTACCCAAATCATAAAGGATTTCTATGTGAAACTGCACTGTACACACCTTGTTTGAAAAGGTAGTGACATCAACAGGTTGTTATGGCACTGTAAGCAAGCCGACAAGTCATGCTGGTGTTCATGACATTGGTGTCTCTCCCTCCATAGTAAGAATAATACTGTAATAGTGACTCATGTAGTCATTCACATGCCACACCCATACAGAGCTTGCTCAAAGGGATTTCCTCACAAAGCTGTGTCAGTTCCTCTTTATTAGCCAGCAGCAACTTGTTTCCAGCACTTACTAATAAGCACCCACATAATGAACTTAGAACTGAAATGGGAGCCATTTATGAAATCCCATGTGTTTCTGTGTTCTTGAGTGGTTCACTGGAGCTCACCATGTGTTTTCAGTCACTCGCCAAAGCCATCTAATCCGCTTTCATTTGTTCAGCAAAAAAGCTACTTTATTCGTCTCTGGCTAGGGTTCTGTTAAAGCTACTTCTTGCGTAGGAGTCTAAGTCATAATGAAGTGTGCATAAAAGAATATATTGTAGATTTCCTTGTTTGACGGGTCTGTCCCATGTATTCCAGTTGTTCTCATCTCAGGGCATGCTCTGTCACTCTACGTTTGTGTGCCCCTCTGTATCTGCTCACTTTGTTTTATTTTCTTAATGTACTTCTTTATAGGCCTATTATTTATGTATGAGTCAAGTATTAAGATGTAAATGTTGTGCTCATGTGTCTTGTAATGGGGTTTTGAGATCATGACAGGAGACAGGAAACTTAGGATGATTAGGGAATTATTTAAACAAAAATGCAGTTTGGTTATAGTATAGTGAAAGATGAATAGATGTTTGGCTGCAATTATTTGTAATGGTGAAAGCAAGGAATAGTTTCTTAAAAGGTACTGGGGAGGAAAATGACAGATGGATTTGGATTGCAGATGAATCAGATGGTTTTAGTCATGGATAGGTTTATAGTGTCAAGTTTGATGGGATTTGACATGTTTTTGGAGTTGGAAAAGACACGTATTTATGCGGGTATTAGGATAAAGTTCAGAAGTTGAGCATTAAGAAATGTGGGCCGGAAAGGATTTTGGGTGATACCGATGAGAAAGTTGTAAGACTGTACAGAACAGATGATTTCAACTATCATTTAGATGTTTTAGAAGAAGATGGCTATTTGTCCTAACAAAGGAATATGATGGAGAAAACCACTGTATAATGTGAAATGAGGTGCTGCTGATTCATGTATATTTTGTCATAGAATACCATCTTCAATGAAAAACCTTGATGCAACATCTCACTTAAGTACAGTGTCTGAACTCGGAGGGCTCTTATTTTGCAAGCCTCCAGTGAAACATTCCCTTTTGTTCTGATGTGCCAAACCAAATAAGACAACAGTGTTTGTTTGTTGTTGTCCGCAAGGTTTTCCTAGCGCTGTCACCAGCTGGCACAATGGCCTTTGTGTGGGGGATGGCTGTCTCCAGCCACAGCCATGCTCTCATCTGTATGCTGTCATCCTTCAAAACTGGAACACTACACTGTAAAAAATGTCCATCTTAGCAAGGAATTTCATCTTGTTGAGGCGGGAGTGGGCATTGCACTTCGGCTCTGTATCATGTTAAGTTTTTGGTTTATCTTTAAAACAAGTGAGAGATTCTGCTTCAATTTGTTTGTAAGAAATTATTAGGTGGCAGTGTCTTGAAATAATGTGCTTCATTGTATAGAAGCATGGTATCTACTTGTGTTATAATATCTTTGTTATAAAATTATGCTATTTTTAGACTCAACAAGCAGTTTGAGCCCATAAAGATGGACTTATTTTGCAGTGCAGTAATATCAGCCGACCCTGTATCTTGTATCCGTCCTCACTTTGCAGGATGATGAAATGCTTGAATCAGTTGGACAGTGGCTCATGTTTGCTGGGTTCCTTTGTCCGCCACTTGAACATGATTACGCTATGGTGTTGATTTTGTTGTTTTTGTACGGCTGACCCAATTAAGTGTTTTTCAGCTGCCAATCACTCTGTGGCCTATGTGTGTGCCTATTGTCTGGACAAGAGGTGCTTAATTTGCAGTCATGCTGTCATCCTCAAGAACTGGAGCACCCGTAATGTCAGGCGACTCTGATGTCATCCCACATTCCTGTTTGTGTGACCGTCTCCTGCTTGACCACAGTAATACTGAAGGATGTATCTCAGTCAAACTCAAACCAGTCACAAGCACAAGCAAGTAACTATTCAAGAGATGTCTGTTTATTTTGCATTTTATATATTTTTTTTAATGTATGAGCATTTTGATTGCAACTGAAATTGTTGATTTAGAAAAAAAGAAAAAAAAAAGACTACATCTATATTCTGTTCTGATCAAACACAAGCTAATATTTAGGCATCACAATGCAAACTGAAAAGCTGATTAAAGATTGTAGAAAATGTAATGGGGTTTCTGTGATGTTTTTGTTGTCCTGAGTCTGTGCAGTGTGCAACCGGGACTTGATTTCCTCTTCAGTTCCCAGTTTTCTGCCTCCTCCACACTGCCACCTGCTGATTTGAGAGTGCTAAAACAAATTGCAATCCAATAACTATTGATAAACAGGTTTCTACATGGTGCAGCCTATCCATTAGTAGTTAACTGTTGCTAGGACAAAAAACAACAAGGTTCCAGGTGTGTTGATTGGCAATGACATTGTATAGAGACAGCTGATGTAATGCAGTCCACTTTTTTTTGCTGCAAACAAAGAAATCTAATACCTACACCATGTTCTAGATGGGATCATGTCCCACCTAGTGTTATGCTGTCCTCACTGTACTACCTGAAAGCACTAGCAAAAAATAAATTCAAACTAGGCAAAAAGTCAATAATACTATTTCCATCTTGTATGCCAAAACAGACTCTGACGTCTTTGAGACAGCACACTGTAATAGCACAGCTAGTAAACATCAAAGGAATGGTAGGAAGTTACATTCAGCAGAATGAGTTACAGCCAACAGCCATAGTGCAAAGATGCTATGTAAGCTTACATAGAGATCACATCAACTGGAATACATTGCAGATAATACACATGCTTGCATTTCAATGCTGCACATGCACACCACATGGTCAGTCCATCAGCAATCTAATCTGAACAAGTCACTTTGGAGTGAGTTACCAGACAGCGCATTTCACACAAAAAGAATCATGACTTTTATCCCTGCTAAGTAACTTTGTTTGAGAATGCAGAGCTGGCGTGATCACACTGCTGCTGTCACATGAAAACCTTACATATTCAGGAAGTTTTCAGGAGCACAGACTTATGACCGTGCCTATTTTTATATCAAGGACTTTGAATATGTTTCTCCATATTCATTTAACTTGCTCTACTGAATGGGGCTCTTGTGACAGTTGAAGTAAAATATTAATGTTACAAAAAATGAGCTTACAATGGTTTTCTGAGACAGCAGCAGTATGAGTTGGTACATGAAGTATGTGGCTGAATACAGGCATCTGACTGGGAGACAAATTAATATTGGTTTACAAGTGTGTTGGGATCAATGTGATCAAATGACAACAGGATCATCTTCCTGATCATATGACAAGCTTACCTGTGTTTTGTCACAGCCAGACCTTTCGCTTTAGATTCAAAATTCAATTTACTGAAACACCAGTTTGACTGACAAGTGTGACGCTTATGCTACTAGTTAACATTTAATTAACTATCTCAATAACGTGCAATGCACTTGAAACATTAAAGTGTCAAAAAGTACCTTATCCAGGAAGCCCGTTTAACTTGTAGTGATAAGATGCTCTGCTTCAGCCGAAGATACATTTAGTTAATTAAACTTAAAAGTATGGCAAAATTTCATTTCAAAATCAACTACATACAATCCAACATTCTGTGAGCTTAAATTACTTGGTAATGTTACGCTCGTAAGCAAAATCTAACTGTTCCCCTGGAAAACGGGTTGATTTATTTTCATAATCTTTTCAAATAACTAATCCCACACAAACTCAAAGCTTGAGCCAGGATCAAATATAAAAGGATACATGTATCCTAAAGTGAATGCTAATGAGGCCATCGGAGGATTAACTTAAAATAAGACTGCTTCAGCTATTCCACTTCAGGTTAAGTGCATTTAGCAATAGAAAAGAAGGTAAAACACACCAGCATTTGTTGCATGCTCTCTCACATTTGAGCCCTTAAAACACTGAAAAATGAGGTAAGACTCGCAAATAAGAGACATAAGTCAGGAGTTATATTCTCAATAAATAACAACTCTTTTGCGCCTCAGTCAGTCAGCTTAGGTTTTGGGTTTGTGTGCACTGACTGAAATCCCCACTGCTGACAAACATTTAAACCCTGCTAAAAGGGAGAACCAAACTCAAAACTCCTGGATGACCCTGAAGTGGTTCTCGATGGAGGGGGGCTCATCCTCAAAGTGCAGCTTCTGGCTGGGACAGGCACCCAACTCCTCCAGGATCTTGATGAAGCGTCCGTTTTCTCGGCCCACCCAGGCCCGCATTGGATCACACACCTCATAAGGCGTCACGTGGGTGTGGATCGCCACTCCACTGGACGCCAGCTCCTTTAACACCTGCTTGTCGGTCACCCAGGTCTCGCTGCCCCCCGGGTGACCACCGTCCAGCCAATAGATGTCTGAGATGCGGTCGATGAAGGGCGACAACTCTGGGTCTGCCCGGGCTCCGGCCAGCTCGTACACCATCTGGTTGAGCACCACGCAGCCTTTGCTGAAGCCCACAAGGATCAGGGAAAATCCTGACGGGATGGGGTCAGCGCCTCCTGGCGGTGGAAGTGGGTGTGGTAGTCCGGCCCGCTCCATGCCGTGGCTCAGCAGTGCCCTGCAATCAGAAACATTTACTTTAACCCAATGCGGCTACACTGGGTCTTAAGGATTAGCGATTATCTATTAACGTACCTTACCTCGATTATAAATTCTGACAATTCAAATGGAATGAATTGTTTTGACTTTGGCCTTAACTGATATTATAACCTCTGAATTGATTTATTCACAATAATTAAATAACAAATAATGATAATGATAAAATCTAATGTGGAGATAGCAGAATACTGTATAAGTTGCAACTTCTTTATCAAAGTTTTTTTCTAGAATAAATGTTAAAGTAATTTATTTTTCACATGCCTGTCATTATTACACGTGTTCATTGATGGGGTAAAACTGCTGAATTGAATCAACTTGAATCGTAGTTTACAAATTTGAGTCAAACTAAATTGGTCCAACTAAGAAAAAATGTTACAACTCAAACCTCTAACAATAAGAGGAGATGATAAGTAAATGCTCACTTCAGCTCTCCACTGGGGTTCAGCTGATATGACATGTTTAACTTTAGGGAAACGTATGAAGGAAGGGAGGACAGTAACCTGAGGTGGCGAAATGCTCCGAAGTCGGGCGAGTGCTCCGGTGCTCCAAACATGTTGCTCTCCACAAAGTTGTGGTAGCAGCTGAACTTGTGCAGATACATACGGGAAGCTCGGACCACCCAAACATGTCGGCTGGGGAAACGTCGCCCCAGGGTGAGGGCCACTTGCTCCAGACTCCAGGAGAGCCACTGGACCCCCTCCGGCTGCAGAGCCATCTCCTCATGGAAGTTCTGCAACACACAGAGGAAACACTGCTTGAGCTTACAGTATGCAATATTTTCACATGAAAAGAACCACACATTAACAGGATACATTACATATCATCAGTCTGTCTACATATGGCCCTGTATGCTTAAATTCCCTTCATTTACCCAATTGGCTTTTCTTTGATTTTCAGGGTGTTTTTATGGTTTGCTGGGGGAGTGGTCAGCACTGTGCTGTAAGGCCGGTGGACACCATGCAGGGAAGTCATAGCAGCATTAATAATGGTGGAAAACATTGAGAAATAAAGTACAACAAAGCTAAACATTCAGCTACTAGGACCCGTTCTAAAACAGAAGTGAGCAATGACACAGCTTCAATTGTTTTTTTCTTAAATTACTGATGGACTGTGTTTCCCTTCTGCTTCTTCAGCACCACTGTAGTGCTATTTCTGGCCTGTGTGGAGCTCAGGAGTGCTGCACCTGACCATGGCTCCATGTTGCGTGATGCACATCTGAGCCAGTACATTTAGTGTACTAAGTCATGAACGGATTGGCGTTACGATGATTTCTTTGATTCTTGTTTTGTTTGTTAGAAAGATTAACTGAGGAAGCACTCCCTCGTTTTATTTATGGGAACCTCTGATGTGGTGTTCCCTCTTAAGCTTTCTAGGCAGGACAACCACAGTGGGTTTCAATCAGAAAACAACTGAGCATGCAGCCTACGCAGCAGAAAAACTTTCTGATTGTCACTCTGTTGCTCTGTAATATTGTGAAAATTTAAAGAAAAAAAAAAACATACCTCAGCAGTGTTTATCAAAACATTATTTCACAGTTCAATAAAACTGCCCCTGAAAAGGATCAAAATGTCTCTTAAATATACTTTATAGATTATACTGCCAAAGTAAAGACAATTCTTTCTTCACATTACAGATAACAGTATCTGAGCCAGAAAAACAAAACATCTCACTGTCACAAGGCAATGAAAAGTTGGATACAGCAGCAGAGATATATTTTGCTTTGGTTATGGCAGTAATCTGCTAAAATTAAACTGAAAGAGAGAGCAATGGGAGAAATGTAAACAAAATATTTTTCATGTGATTTGATAGCAGGCTTCACATTGTAAGCCCTGGTCAGTGTGCAAAACAAAACATGTCGCTTAGGTCCTTTGATGAGAATGACGATACTGAGAATCCACCTAAAAATAGCACCAACTCATCTGTTCTTGGAAGACAGGCCGACTTAATTAGCTCCATCATGAGCACCTTCTCAGTGCTTTGTGAGACACAGTGACAATGTGTGATGGCCCATGTTTATTACAATGACCTCATTCACTTTATTTACCATGGAAATATCACACTGACAGCGTCCTGTGCATACCATAATCTCCTGGGAAATGCTTGGACACTGAGGGAATATTAACCAAACAAACTTCAGATGAGTGGAATGAGTGCTTTGGGAAATGAAAACTCCTCTTGTACATTAATATTTTCATTTCTTGAAGAAATCAAAGTTAAACAGATGAGTGATCTTTAATCTACTTACTCCTCCATGTTTCTTGTACTTGATTAGCGAGTGCCAACAACTGACTAAAAATAGAAAGAAAAGCCTTCTAGACAGCTTTGCCATAATCTGGCAGCAGGAATTATAATTTAGGCCCACGCTGGACAGACACTGTAAGGTCTATTTTTTAAGCCATGTTGCCAAGGGAAGGCTGACAGCACACTAGCTCTTCACAAACACCCTGCCTGCAACACACACTCAATTCCACACTTTCCTTTCCGAGAGGTGTCCAGGTCATTGTTGTAAGAACAGTTCCCCCAACCGTCTCACGCACTTCCATGTCTCCAGGGAACAACAAAATGTGCAGCACCACTTCCACCCTGAACAGGGGCTGTTTTAAGTGCTTCGCTCTTAAGGGCACCTCAAAATGTACTTTATGAAAGCAGGGAGAGCGTTCACTTTCCCAGCTCAGGTTTTCCAGACCTATCAGTCAAATTGGAGAAGCCTGCTGCTCTTCATGCTAACACCACCACCCACTGGAAGCAAAACTCGACATCATGTAGAGATGCCAACCAACTTTACAAGATCAGCACATTCTGACATCTAGGGAAAAAAACATAACAAAAAAATAAATTCAATCGGCCCCTTTTGTTTTTTAGAAGCTCCACATGAAAATCCTGTTCTTCCTGAGCGACCATCATGTCCTCTTGGAGTTGATTTTGCACCAAGGTTGAGCCAAAGGACAGCTGGTTAGCTGATCATGCCAATTGGCAAAAAGGGGGTGTGGCAGTGGGAGCGGTTTATAACAAAAAGGTGCATAACTTCTAAATGGATTCATGTATCATGACCATACTTTGTAGAAAGACACACACGCAGATAAACAGACATACAAGTACAGACTGACACTTTCACTGGTGATGGTTTGCCATGCTGCTGCACGTTAGCTACACTCCCTTTCATAACTTATGCACTGTTTGTTGTCGACTCCAGTGGGAGGACTCACTGGACTCAACACAGGTTTATTGTTCATTGGTGTGGTTTAGCCCCACCATCTCATTACGCTGGTCCATAAAAATCTTTCCGTTCATTGGTCCACCCAATAGCTACTGCGACTTTCTACCAATGAGGCTGAAATTTGCCAAGGAGGTTGTGTGTGGTTGTGTGTGTGTGTGTGTGCATAGATGCATGCACATACGTGGTCACAGCTACTGCAAATTAATGCTTATTTTTAAATGTTAGTGGCGATGGCAACTGTGATGCTCAAGTAGTTCAATAAATATATGCCCATTTTCTAAGCTTAAATAAAAAAAAACAAACAAACAAAAAAAAACCAAACGAAAGTATCAGTACCTGCTGTCACTGTGCTGCTTAGTGCACTAGTATCCATGTTAAGACATCAAGTGGTTTCACAATGCTTCAAAAATTGTCTGGTTCTATTTAGAAAAGTATGTTAAAAATAATTAAATCCAGCACATT